>NC_133146.1:12564203-12864203 GCF_048418815.1 Hemitrygon akajei | reverse complement strand
TGAAAGATTGGAGCGACTGGGCTTGTATACACTGGAATTTAGAAGGATGGGAGGGGATCTGATTGAAACATATAAGATTATTAAGGGATTGGACACACTGGAGGCAGGAAGCATGTTCCCACTGATGGGTGAGTCCAGAACTAGAGGCACAGTTTAAGAATAAGGGGTAGGCCATTTAGAACAGAGATGCGGAAAAACTTTTTCACCCAGAGAGTGGTGGATATGTGGAATGCTCTGCCCCAGAAGGCAGTGGAGGCCAAGTCTCTGGATGCATTCAAGAGAGAGTTAGATAGAGCTCTTATAGATAGCGGGGTCAAGGGATATGGGGAGAGGGCAGGAACGGGGTACTGATTGTGTATGATCAGCCACGATCACAGAGCATGGCAGTGCTGGCTAGAAGGGCCGAATGGCCTACTCCTGCACCTACTGTCTATTGTCTATTAATACCTTCTCCACTCTCAGAGGTCTAAATGAATATTCTCAATCATTCTTGGGGCCACTTCCAGCTTTCCTTGCATCTCCCAACAGCAGGCAACTTGCAACAAGAATTCCCAAAGGAACCTGACAAGTGCTCGAACCCCAGGTTTTATCCTGATGATGAATTGTTCCCCCACCCCCCAATGTTCCTTGTAGAGTCAACATGTTTTCCAAGTCAAAGGGGCACAAGTATCTCTACTGAGGGAGTGTCCTGTACAGTCCCTAAAGGCTGTTCACCGACATTCTCAGCCCCCAGACTCACCATTCTGTGCAAGTTGACCCGAAAGTTCATGTTGTCATCGTGGAGAAAGGCGTTTGCATACTGATCCTGTAACGACAACCCAAAACACCGACCAGAGCATAGTTAGGAAGAGACAAAGTTGCAGCCTGACGAGGAGTGGTGCAGCAGTTAGAGCTGGCACCTCACAGACCTGGGAAGTAGATTAAATTCTGACCTCCAGTGCAGTCAGCATGGAGTTTACAGTTGTGAACTGCTTTAACTTACTCTTTAGTTTTAGAGGTACAAAACAAGACCATTATACATAGGAGCAGAATAAGGCCATTCAGCCCATCGAGCCTGCTCCACCATTCCATTGTGGCTGATTTATTATCCCTCTAAGCCCATTCTGCTGCCTTCTCTGACCTTTGACGCCCTGATTAATCAAGAACCTACCCCCACTTTAAATGTACCCAATGATTTGGACTGCGTAGCCGTTTCTGACAATGCATTCTATAGATCACCACCCACTGGCTAAAGAAATTTATCCTCATCTTTGTCCTAAATGGACGATCCTCAATTCTAAGGCTATGCCCTCTGGTCCTGGACTCACCCACTGTATGAAACATTCTCTCCATGTCCTTTCAATATTCAACGGGTTTCAAAGAGATTCCCTCCTCGTTCTTCTGCACTCCAGCGAGTGCAGACCCACAGTCATCAAATGTTAAGCCTTTCATTCCTGGGATCATTCTCGTGAACCTTCTCTGGACCCTCTCCAATGCTAGCACATCTTTTCAAAAATAAGGTGCCCAAAGCTGCTCACAAAACCTCATCCTTAATAATAGACTCCAACTGTTTCCAACCAGTGAAGTTAGGCCAACTGGCCCATAATTTCCCTTCTCTCGCCCTCCCTTCTTAAAGAGTGGAGTGACATTTGCAATTTTCCAGTCCAGAACCAATCCAGAATCTAGTGATTCTTGAAAGATGATTACTAATGCCTCCACAATCTCTTTAGCTACCCCTTTCACAATCCTATGGTGTAGTCCATCCGGAGGTGACTTATCTACCTTCAGACCCTTCAGCTTCCCTACCACCTTCTCCTTGATAATAGCAATGACACCCACTTCTGCCCCAACACAATCGTATTCTCACATTCTGCTTTTGCCTTCCACTGTGAAGACTGAGGCAAAACAGTTAAGTTCATCCGCTATTACATTGTTCCCATTACCACCTCTCTAGCATCTCCCTTTTACTCTTTATATATATCTATATATATATATATATATATATATATATATATATATCTACACACACACACACACACACACACACACACACACACACACACACACACACACACACACACACACACAGGTGTTCCCCATTTTTCGAACGTTCGCTTTACGACAGCTCACTGTTACGAAAGACCTACATTAGTACCTGATTTCGCTAACCAAAGAGGATTTCTGCTTTTACGGAAAAAAGACGTTTGCTTTATACATGTATTTACCCCAAGAAAGACTACAATGACTGTGAAGCCTTGTGCGGGCAGTTGTGTGCGCATGCTTGTACGTGCCGATTTTTTTTTTCTCGAAATCGATTTCAGCTCGCTGTCTTCCCAATTTTGATAAGTGAAACTACACCGTACATACAATATTTCTACTTTATATATTTATCATATCATTCCTGCTTTTACTATATGTTCGTGTTATTTTAGGTTTTATGTGTTATTTGGTATGATTTGATAGGTTATTTTCTTTGGGTATGGGAACGCTCAAAAAAATTTCCCATATAAATTAATGGTAATTGCTTGTTTGCTTTACAACATTTCAGCTTACAAATGATTTCATAGGAATGCTCTACATTCGGATAGCAGAGGAAACCTTATGAAAAACTTTTTCTACCCTCTTATATTATTGCCTAGCTTGATATTTAATCTTCTCTCTCTTTATGGTGTTTTTAAGTTATCTACTTAACTTTTAAAAGCTTCACAATCCTCCACCTTCCCACTAATTTTCAATATATTATATTGTTAGCCTTGTTAGCCACGGTTGCCTCCTGCTCCATTTTAGAATACTTTTTCATCTTTGGGATGTATCTTTCCTGTACCTTCTGAATTTTCCCCAGAAATACCAATGTCCCCTTCGAATCATCGTTGGCCAGCTTCTTTCTCATGCCCCTTTACTCCCCTGTAATACCGATACATCCAATTTCAGCTTCTCCTTCTCAAATTACAGATTAATTCCTATCATATTTTGATGACTGCCTCTTAAGGGCTCCTTTACCTTAATCTCCCTAATCAAATCTGAATCGCTGTATAACACCCAATCCAGAATTGGCATTCCCCTAGTGGGTTCAACCATAAGCTGCTCTAAAAAGCCATTTCATAGGCAATCTATAAATTTCCGCTCTTAGGATCAGCACTAAACTGATTTCTACAAATCTACCTGCATGTTGAAATCCCCATTATTATCGCAACATTGCCCTTTTTAGTCCCTCTCTCATTGTAATTTGTAGCCCACATCCAGGCTATTCTTCAGAGGCTTATATAGAAATCTCATCAGGATCTCTTCACCCTTGCAGTTTTCTTAGCTCCACCCACAAGGATTCTACATCTTCCGATCCTCTGTCACCTCTTTCTAAGGATTTTATATCATTTTATACCAACAAAGGCACCCCACTCCTTCTGCCAATCTGTCTGTCTTTCCAATACAACATGCATCCTTGGATGCTAAGCTCCTGCTCCCAACTACAATATTCTTTTGGCCACATGTCAGACACGTGCACCTGTCAATCTCTAACTGATCTGCAAGATCATCGCCCTTATTCCGTATGCTGTATGCATTCAAATAACACACCCCGAGTCCTGTATTCATCACTCTTTTCAGATTTGGCTACCTGTTACACTTCAATTCACCCCACCGACTACAATTTTGCACTATCATCTGCCTGCACTTCCCACAGTCTCACTTATACACTACTTCTAGTTACATACCAACTGCCCTGTCCTCAGCCCTATCTAAGCCACAGAGCCAGAGACACAGTCACTGCAGCTTCCCCGCTTTCCCTGGCAGGGTGTTCCCTCTCTTAACATTCTCCAAAGCAACATACTTATTGAGGGGAACAGCCAGAAGGGTACTCGACACTGGCTCCCTACTCCCTTTCCCACACCTGACAGGCACCAGGTGCCCGCCTCCTGCAGATCAGAGCGACTACCTCCCTGTAGCGCCTGTCTATCGCCCCCTCATTTTCCTGTTTGAGCCAAAGGTCACCGAGGTGCAGCTTCAGTTCCATAACACGATCTCTAAAGAGTTGCAGCACAAAGCACTTCATGCAGATGTAGTTACCATGGAGACTGGAGGTCTCCCGGAGTTCCCACATCTCACACAAAGAACATATCACCACCTCTGGACCTTCTCTCAGGACACTACCTATGGACTAACAGAGAAAAAACTTACTTAGAACGTCAACCTGTTCTCGACTAAGCCTGTTGAGTCAAACTGGCCCACTCTAACACTGTCACACTCCCACAATGACCGCTCGGCCTACACCTTTCTTTTGATTGGCCCTGCACTGTTTCCCATCCACCGAAGGACCAAAAATCACTCAAGCTCTTTTTAAACATCACGGTGTCTCACCAACAAATGGCCTCTCACGCTGATTGCAGCATGCCAAAAGTGGAATGAAGGGGAGATGATGGTGAATACAGGGAAATAAGGGACTGATGGGCTGAATGGCCTCCTGTCCTCTACAGATAGGAATACAGCAATGTGTCACCACAGCAGTGTCAATACTGTGACGTTTTTGAACAGCTAGGATGACACCCTAAAGTAATGTGCGCTGAAACAGCTCTAGGTTGTTGCATCTACATTGTGTTGCTCTAGACCCAGGAGTATGTGATGGGACAGTGTAGAGGGAGCTTCACTCTGTGTCTAACCCGTGCTGTCCCCGTCCTGGGGATGTGTGATGGGACAGTGTAGAGAGAGCTTCACTCTGTGTCTAACCCGTGCTGTCCCTGTCCTGGGAGTGTGTGATGGGACAGTGTAGAGGGAGCTTCACTCTGTATCTAACACGTGCTGTCCCTGTCCTGGGAGTGTGTGATGGGACAGTGTAGAGGGAGCTTCACTCTGTATCTAACCCGTGCTGTCCCTGTCCTGGGAGTGTGTGATGGGACAGTGTAGAGGGAGCTTCACTCTGTATCTAACCCGTGCTGTCACTGTCCTGGGAGTGTGTGATGGGACAGTGTAGAGGGAGCTTCACTCTGTATCTAACCCGTGCTGTCCCTGTCCTGGGAGTGTGTGATGAGAGCACATAAGGAGAACGTTATGTCAGTTATGCACAATGGGACTGCTGCAAGTACCTCAGGATGCTGCAGGAAGTCTGTGAATGCAGTTGTTCATTTGTTACACTCACCTCTGCTATACAGGTGAGTATGATCAGGCAGAGTTTGGCACTGTTCAACCGATGCTCATCTGAAACAAGAATGCATTCATAAATTTGAGAGGGAAATAGAGAACGTGTGCTGATTGTAAATAAGACAATGCAGTGCACTTGTGTAGCGGAAAAGAGAATAGGTCCATAGAATGCATCTAGGACTAATTATTTCCAAAGTTGGATCACTTCTGTAACGTAAGAAATGGTGCAGCAGTCAATCTACACAGCAGACGCCCAGAAACAGTAATGTGATCATTACCCGATTTTGGTGATGTTCCTTAGCTGACGGAGGAGCTCAGCATCAATGCATTGGTTTACCAGTGAGCAATCTTTGCGCCTTTGTTTAATGCCCCACTCACATGTCAGCTGTACTCCCTCAGTACAGAGCTCAGATTCATGCTACTAACTGCTTTATTATTCTCTCATTTACTGAGATACAGTGAAAAGCCTCCTTTTGCATGTAACCTACACATGTACACAGATATAGAGAGCTTAGTGACACGGTATCATAACAAATTTTCCCTCAATGTTAACAAAAGAGCTGGCGTTGACTTAAGGAAGTGGGTGGGGTCTTTGCTTTCAAAGATTCACGTGAAGGGGGCAATTCACATGCTACTGTCTACATCAGCAATGTTAAGGTTGAGCGCTTGACTATAAGAAACTTATTATAGTCAAGATCTCCAGTATCTCTACTTCATCACGATGTTAAAGAAATTTGCATGTCCCCATCGACCCTTACCAATTTTTATCAATGCACCAAAGGAAGCATGCCATCTGAATGCATAGCAGCTTGCTACGGCGCTTGACTATAAGAAACTGCTTGGACACAGCCCAGCACATCATCAAAAGCAGCCCCCACTCCCCATCGACTCTGTCTGTACTTCCTGCTACCTCAGTGAAGCAGCCAACATAATTAATATTCTCTCCTCTAGATGGCAGAAGATACAAACCCTGAAAGCAGGTACCACCAGGCTGAAGGGCAACTTCTATACCATTGTTATCAGACACTTGAATGGATCTCCTGTCTGATAAAGATGGACTCTTAACCTCATGATCTACTTTATTATCTTCAACTTTATAATTTACCCACACTGCACTTTCACCATAGGTTTTACACTTGATTCTACATTATTCTTCCATCTCATTTTACATACCCTCTAGACAGAGATAGCTTAGATATATGGTGTCATGACAACGACTTTTCTCTCAATTATCAATGAAACACAACTGACTTCAGCAAGGGGGTGGTGCAGATGCTCCTGCCTACATCAATGGTGTTGAGGTTAAGAGGTTCAAGATTCTAGAAGTGAACATCACCCATAACCTGTGCTGGTCCAACAGATGCCACAGCCAAGAAGCCTCACCAAAGTCTCTACTTCCGCACGAGACTAAAGTTATTCGGCATAACTCCATCGACGCTTACCAATTTTTATCCGTGCACCACAGAAAGCGTTCTATCTGGAAGGAAGTCGGCTTGGTATGGAAACTGCTCTGCTCATGACTGCAGAGAGTGGTGGATGCAGTTCAACGCACGGAAACCAGCCTCCCCTCCTTGGGCTGTGTTTGCACTTCTTGCTGCCTCAGGAAAGCAGCCAGCATAAGCAAAGACCCCACCCATCCCAGACATTCTCTCTTCTCACCTCTTCTAGCGGGAAGAGGAGCCAAAAGCATGTACCACCAGGATCAAGGGCAGCTTCTATCTCGCTACCAGATTTCTGATTAGCCCTCTTGAATAATAAGGTTGACTCATGGCCTTATAATCTACCTTGTTATGATCTTACACCATTGTTTATCTACAATGCACTTTTTAGCTAGCTTTCACACTTTATTCTGTAGTATTATCATTGTTTTACCATGTTCTACCTCAACGAACTGCGTAATGATTTAATCTGTATGAACAAGTTTTTCCATTGTATCTTGGTACATGAGACAATAATAAACCAATTCCAATACATTAACGCACCAAAATCTGAAGGAACTCAGTGCACGAGGCAGTCTATGAAGGGAAATGTACAGTCAATGTTTCGGGTTGAGACTCTTATCTGAACCCATCTGACTCATCATCCAGACTCTGGCATCTGTAGTCCTCTGAGTCTCCGTAAGTACATCCAGATAGCTTCAGCGGAAAAGTAGAGTCCAGAATGTAGTGTTATGGTTATAGAGAAAGTGCAGTGTAGGTAGATGTGCTGAAATGAAAATTGTATCAAATGGACGTTGTAACAGACTGCAAGGAGAGTTGGTTGGAGGCAGTACCTTAGCATGAGAGCTGTAGATTCAAAGCGTTGTACAGGGGATAGGTAGAAAACGGATTAAAAGCAATGTTAGACCTAGAGCAAAGGAATTAATACTTATAGAGGAGTTAGCATCTAATGGAATACATCATGAAACAAACAAAATCCACTGTAGCTGCATACAAGAAGAGCGATTACCACAGTCCCAGATTAGTCACTGTTAGCTGCAGATAATGGGTCGAGTCTATGGGCTCAAAGTAGCATTTACAATTCATGTCACTTGAGAGAGCACTGCACAAAAACTGGCTGCATTCCAGCAGGACAAAAGCATAAAAGCACAATTATAAGGCGAGGCTGAGCCACCAGCACACATCCGTTATTGTCCTTTACAGCAGTTAGGAGGATGAGGCACTTCGAGTTGTTCAGCCTCTTGCCCTTTCACACACTGTAAACGCATACATCGCTCACTGGGAGATAATAACCAAGCTCGTTTATACTTGAGAGGAAACTGGCAATGGCAAAATGTTAAGCCTACAGACTGTTGCAGTGCTGGAGGACATTGAAATTATTTCAATAACATAGCTTAAAGGGAGAATTAAATAAACACCAGCAATGAACTATCACTTGGGAGTGGGGGAGGATGGAGGTGGCTTGGTGGACCTTTAGCATCAACTCAATGAGCCAAATGGCCTCCCTTTTGTCCTGATGAAGGGTTTCAGCCTGAAACATTGACTGTTTATTCCTCTCCATTAGATGCTGCCTGACCTTTTGAGTTCTTTCAGCATTTCGTGTGTGTTGGTCTAGATTTCTAGTATCTGCAGAATCTCTGGTGTCTCCCCCATGCACAGACTGCTCAGTGCAGACCAAGAACTACACTTCCCAATATACAACATCACCAATATAAATAATTGAAGTAAAGCACATTACAGATTGGGACGCTACGGTTAGCACAACATCTTACATCACTGGCTACAAGATCAGCGTTCGATTTCTGCTGCTATCTTTAAGGAGTTTGCACGTTCCTTCCTGTGATGACACGTGTTTCCTCTGGGTGCTCTGGTTTCCTCCCACATTCCAAAGACGTACGGGGTCGGGGTTAATGAGTTGTGGGCATGCTATGTTAGTGCCAGAAGTATGGCAGCATCAACAGGCTGTCCCCAGTACAACCCCTGATTTGACACAAACGATGCATTTCACTGATTTTTCGATGTATATGTGACAAATAATGCTAATCTTTATCTTCATAGATTGTGAAAGAGAAAAAGGGTCAATGTACATCTTAGCCAACGATTCAGAGTACCTTCAAATTGAGAAATTTGAGGCATAAATGGGGCAATACAAGGTCTAAAAACACAAAATGCTGGCAGAACTCAGCAGGCCAGACAGCATCTATGGGAGGAGGTAGTGACGCCGTTTCGGGCCGAAATGAAGAGTTTCAGCCCGAAACGTCGTCACTACCCCTCCCATAGATGCTGTCTGGCCTGCTGAGTTCTGCCAGCATTTTGTGTTTTTATTTATTTCCAGCACCTGCAGATTCACTCGCGTTGCGATACAAGGTCTAACATGATGGGTTTATTGCGGGTTCATCGAGACACATGTTGGTGCAGTAACCAAGGGAACTTTCAAATATTCAAAGTGCATTTATTATCAAAGTATGTATACAGCAGACAACCCTGAGATTCATCTTCCCACAGACGGCTACAAAACAGAGAAACACCATGGAACCCACTCAAAGAACCAACACGTAAAATAAAGAACAAATCGTGCAAATGGCAAAAACAACAAATGAATATCACAGAATACAAAACACTAAACCACAAAGACATTGAAACAGTCTAGGAATGTTCAATTTAGCTCAGTTCAGACCAAGTTAGTTCAGTTCAGTTTTAGGACTTGGTCCGGGACAGGCTTGCAACCCATTGGCTAATGCCCATCCCTTTCACACAGAACACTACAGCACATTACAGGCCCTTCGGCTCACAATTTTGTACTGATGTTATTATACCCTACTACAAGATCAATCTAACCCTGCCCTCAGACATAATCTTCCATCTTTCTATCATCCAAGTGTCTAACAGTTCCCTAAATGTTTCTAATGTCGCTGCTTGTACCACCACCCCGGCAGAGCATTCCACACAATCACCACTCAGTGTAAAAAATATACCTCTGACACACCCCCTACGTTTTTCTCAAATCACCTTAAAATGATCAAAGTCAAAGTAAATTTGTTATCAATGGTGCTACAAAGTTTGTGAACCCTTTAGAATTTTCTCTATTTATGCATAAATATGTCCTAAAGTATGATCAGATCTTCATGTGTCCTAAAACTAGAATCCAATTAAATAAATAACACAAAAACATTATATTTGTTAATTTATTTATTGAGAAACATTATCTGATATTACATGTATTTGATGGAAAAAGTATGTGAACCTTTGCTTTCAGTAACTGGTGTGACCCCCTTGTACAGCAATAACTTCAACCAAATGTTCCCGGTAACTGTTGATCAGTCCTACACATCGGCTTGGGGGAATTTTACACCATTCCTCCTTAAAAAACTGCTTCAACTCTGGGATGTTGGGGGGCTTCCTTGCATGAACTGCTTGCTTCAGATCCTTCCACAACATTTCTATAGGATTAAGGTCACGACTTTAACTCGGCCATTCCAAAATGTCAAATTTCTTCTGCTTTAGCCATTCTCTGGTAGACTGACTTGTGTGTTCAGGGTCGTTGTCTTGCTGCATGACCCATTTTCTCTTAAGCTTCAGTTCATGGATGGATACCCTGACATTTTCCTGTGGGATTTGCTGGTACAATTCACAATTCAAAGTTCCATCAATGATGGCAAGCCATCCTGGTCCCAAGGCAGCAAAGCAGGTCCAAACCATGACACTGCCATCACCACGTTCACAGACGGGATGAGGTTCTTATGCTGGAATGCAGTGTTCGTCTTTCGCCAGACACAATGCTTCTCATTTAAGCCTATAAGTTCTATTTTGGACTCATCCGTCCACAGAACATTCTTCCAATAGCGTCCTGGCTTATCCACGTGGTCTTTAGCAAACTTTAGAAGGACAGCAATGTTCTTCTTGGAGAGTAGGGGCTTTCTCCTTGCAACCTTGCTATGCACACCATTGTTGATCAGTGTTTGCCTGACAGTAGACTCATGAACACTGACATTAGCTGGTGCAAGAGAGGTCTGTAGCTCCCTGGGTTCTTTTGTAACCTCCTGGAATATTACACACCTTGGAGTGATTTTTGTTGGCCGACCACACTTAGGGAGAGTAACAACTGTGTTGAATTTCCTCCATTTGTACACCATCTGCCTGACTGTGGATTGGTGGAGCCCAAGCTCGTTAGAAATGGTTTTGTATCCTTTTCCAGCCTTGTGAGCATCAACAACTTTTTTTTCCCGAGGTCTTCAGAAGTCCCCTTTGATCAAAGAATGACACAGTTCCAAAAACCTGTGTGGTGAAGATCAGACTTCGAATAGTAAAGACCTAGGTTTGTTCCTTAAATAGGGCAGGGCCTCCCACATCACACCTAATTCTCATCCCATTGGTTGAAATATCTGACTCTAATTCCCCCCTTTAAATGAACTGATAATATTAGAGGTTCACATACATTTTCCAACAAATACATGTAAAATTGGATCATTTTTCTCAATAAATAAATGAACAAGTATGATGTTTTGTGTTATTTAATTGGGTCCTCTTTAGCTTTGGGACTTGGGTGAAGTCCTGATCACATTTTAGGTCATATTTATGCAGAAAGAGAAAATTCCAAAGGGTTCACAAACTTTCCAGCACCAATGTATATGTCACCATATACAACCCAAACATTTATTTTCTTGCGGGCATTCATAGTAACCATGAGGAAACACAATAGAATCAATGAAAAACCAGACACAACAAAGACAGCCAAATAACCAAAATACAAAAGACAACAAACTTCAAGTACAAAAAGAGAGAGAATATATTAAATAAATAAGCAATAACTATCCACCTTATATTAGCCACTTCTGCCCTGGGGTAAAGGTCTCTAACTCTATTTAGACCTCTTATCATCTGATACCCCTCTATCAAGTCACTTCTCATCCTCCTTCATGTAGAAATGAAAAGCCCCAACTCCCTCAACCTACCCTCATCACTTGTTAACCAAATGATCTTCCCAGAACAGGAAAACCAAGGAAAACCAGTTTCCTACTCGGACTGAGTTGCTTCTGCCATGGACACATCTCCCCTCTCTGCCGACCCCCTCTCCCTTCCTGCATGACCCAACACTTAACTGCTGGCTGCAACAAAAAGGACTTTTTTTCCTTACCTTTTGTATCCTGCATGACTATGGAGCAATACTTGAGGAAGGTAATCAACAAGTTACTGGTGTGAAGATTTGCATCCAGTGGAAGCTCTGTGGTATTTATCACTATAGTGGAAAAAGAAAGCAAGAATGTAACATTCTTATTAGTCCCTAATCTGTACCAAAAAAGGTGAAAGGTGAATTATTTAGGGGGAACAATCAGACAAAGGTACGAGCGTGCAATGAGCTGCCAGTGAAAGCTGTGAATGCAGGTTTGATGCCAAAATTGAAAGCTTGGATAGGTACCTGGATGGGAGGGTTATAGAAAGCTATGGTCCAGGTGTGGGTCGACATTACCAGGCAGAATAACAATTCAGCATGTTTCAGATGGGCTGAAAGGTCTGTTTCTGTGCTGTAATACTCTAGGAGTCTAAGTAACATGAACAATGTTGCCTTACTCTTCCAAGTTTCTTATACGCTAAACTCTTGAACTCTCAATCTACCTCATTGTGGTCTTTGCACTTTATTTCTCTACACTTCCTCTGTAACTAATACCATCTTCCACATTCTGCTTTCCTTATGTACTACCTCAGTGTATTGATACATACAGTGGTCTGTCTAGAAGGCACTCAAACGAAAGCTTTCCACTGTATCTTGGTACACAAGGCAATAAAAAATCAATTACAGTCTGCCAAACACTGACAAAGTGAGTGGAAGAGGTCTCCTTTCCTCTGTGCTCATACAGAAGCTGACAGCTCTGCTGCGTGGCTGCCCACTGCCACCTTTGTGAAAGAGCTGTCAAATTACTCCCAGTACCTTCCTTCTCTCAACCCAGGGAAGACCAAGTATTTATCCATTTCCTTTCTGATTGTTCAAATTAATTGGTTCTACCCATTACTTCAGGGAGAACATTCTTGTAGAAATTATCTATTTGAGTTAGAGTGTTTCCTTATCTCTCCTCTTGTATTGTTGTCAATGATTTTTAATTAGCTTTCACTGGCTTCCAAACATCTTCAGACAAAGGATTTTGTTTCAGCATTCTCTCTGCACTCAATTAGCCAGGCTTTGGTTAAAGGTGAGTGAGGGAATGCTGGAGTTTTGCTATAGTTCTCTTCGTAGGAGAGATGTCGAGATGTCAACACCAATCCTTGACGGTGTCGAGTCAGCCCGTACAGACTACCAAGCCAACAGCAGCACAGAGTCTAGTGCTGAAATATTCAGAGAACCCACACAAAGAACCACCAATGCAGTAAATCAGCAGAAAGATTGGACCCCATGGGAGCCCAGGCAGAAATTAACAGCTCCAGGAGAAGACAAGTGGGAATTGGTGGAAATTAATTTTAGGAAAACGTACCATCTGACGAAGGAGGCGTGGTTCCCAAGGGTGTGGTGGGAGTTGTCGGCAGTACAGGCGTCGTTGGAATACTAACTAGCCCCATCTCCGGGTGGCTCTGAGTTTGACAGAAAGAATATTTGCATTTAGAGACTCCACTGTGACAATTTCTAATTTTAAATATCGATTATTTCCAAACACGGAGAGAAGGATACCTCAGCTCTTGCTAATTGACCATCACAACCCATACATTTGCTGTGTCCTTCACTGTCCCTGCCCAAGCTCCATTAGTACTCATCAGTCACCTTGATCGACACTTGCACCAAGGTACTGACATCATCAGGACTTCACACCTGAGGCATGGACCCAAAACTGCGACAAGAAGTGAGCAGAGCTGAGCACTGAGAACATCAGTTGGGGACTCCTTGACTCAATTGCTCTCTGCTAGCTATCTGTTTAGTGGTTGCACAATCTGTCTTTTTAGCACTTTGGTTATTTGTCAATCTTTGTTTATGCTTAATTTTACATAATTCTATTGCATTTCTTTATTTCTCTATAAATCCCTGCCAAAAGAAGAATCTCAAAGAAGCTTGTGGTGACATGTATGTGCTTTGATTATAAATTTACTCTGACTTTGAGCTGACCCAGGAACACGGGACTCCTTCTCAGAAGTCTTTTAAAATCTTTTTAAACTGCCTTCTGATGAGTCATAAACGCAAGATAAAACATCTTCATCTAAGCTCCAAGAGTACAAGATTATGCATCATGATCAGGAGAATGGACTCAGATGAGTCCATTTCCCATTTCTTAGCCACGGGATACTGGAATCTATTAAAGGGCATTTGTTGGCCAAGGTCAGTGGGCTGTTTGAGTCAGTAAGTCGCTGGACATGCACTGAAAACCACATCATTGAACACAGAACTATACAGTACAGTCCAAGCCCTTTGGCCCAAAATACTGTGCTGATCTTTTAACCTACTCTAAGATCAATCTTAACCTTCCCTCACATGTAGCCCTCTATTTTTCTTTCACCTGAGTGCCCATCTAACAGTCTCTTAAATGTCCCTAATGTTTCTGCCTCTACCATCATCCCTAGCAGAGCACTCCACGCACCCACAGTTGTCTGTATAATAAAAAACTTCTCTGACATCTCCTCCACACTTTCCTCCAATCACCATAAAATCATGCCCTCTCATTAGCCATTGCCCTTCATCCTCCTTCATTGCAAAGAGAAAAGCCAAAGCTCCTTCAGCCTGCCCTCACACTTCAGGAGTCAGTCCTGCAGAACCAGGAAGGACTGAAGGGGTAGACGCAGAGCTCACCTGTGCTAATACTGTGATGAAGTTTCTGTTTAAATGGACGGCTTCATATAGTGCCAGCAGGATCGCCTCGTTAGTCCTAGGTCAGAACAAGCACACAAATAACTAACAAATCACAGAGAGTGACTCAAGTTTCAAAAGTGGCAGCATCTATAATAAAGCAAGACACCCCAGGGAAACATGAGAATGATAGCAAAAAATCTGGCAGCAACCCACAAAAGGAGATATTAGAACTGGTGAAAGAAACTTGATCAGTTAGGTGGGAATGAAAGAACATCTTAGAAGAGGAGAGGGAGGTGAGGTATCAAGTTTTGGCATTTTCAGTCCAAATATCCATTTATTTCATGCAAAACTTGATCTGTGATCATCAAGCTCAAACTTCTTTGACCAGTTTTCTTCTTCAAAAGATCCTGCTTCCCCACAGAACTGCCTAGATATCTCTCACTGAGTCAGTGTAGGCAGATTGACTGGCCAGATTCCTGGAATCATGCTCTGCACCAAAATGGCAATCCTCATACAACTACATGAGCCTTGCCTGAGTCTTCTGATGCAACTATTAACCTGAAACTAACCTTATACTTTCCTTCCAATGATTTATGAACATGTTGGAGATTACAAGTCCTTCAGGGAATCCATTAACCAACCCTGTCCAAAGCTAAATCATCAACCACAGTCTTATTATTCTGTAGATGTTAACTCATTTAAAATATTTAATATTCCTCTTCCAATTGCTCTTTAGCCACAAGGCTCCTGTGAATGACCTTAACAATTCCAATAATTCTTTGGTTAAATTGCTGAACATTTTACTAAGGGATGAGAGAACATTGCCTGAGGTCCCAAAGCGTTAGAAATTATCCCAGAGAAGGTAAGAGTATTATTTAGTCTTCTTTCTCCTTAATGTACCTCAGTTATGGACCTCTTGAAACCAAAATGTCTATAGTTACTTGTATGTTAACACTTTCTTTTAATATTGATCTAATTCTTATTCAGCGCACTGGCTGGCTCAGGGCAACTCTTTCCATTCAAGCTACATTGAGCTATTGAAGAAACAGCTTTCTGACCAGCTGCATCACAGCCTGGTATAGAGCCTCCATAGCACAGGATTACAAGAGGATGCAGAGGGTTGTAGACTTAGCCAGCTCCATCGTGGGCACAACCCCCACCGCCACTGAGGACATCTTTAAGAGGCAGTTCCTTAAGAAGGCAGCACCCATCACTATGGACCATGTCCTCTTCTCATTTACCCCCATCAGGGAGAGGTACCAGAATCTGCAGACCCACTGTCAACGATTCAGAAACAGTTTCTTCCCCTACCATCATTTTGTGAGTTTACACTGTACTGCTGCTGCAATAAAACAAATTTCACATCATATGAAACAGTGATATAAACCAAATAATTAAGTCCTGATGAAGGGTTCTCAGCCTGAAACGATGACTGTTTATTCCTCCTCCACAGATGCTGTCTGACCTGCTGAGTTCCTGCAGCATTTTGTGTACTGCTCATAATAAACCCAATTCTGATCCAAAGGGAGAGGCAATCTTTACTTGGGTAGATTCTGATGTTTTTTTGACTGCACTAGAAACATTTTGTGCTCTGAAGCTTGCTCATCTCACTGTCACCTTTCTGACCAATACCTATACCATAACACCATAAGATATAGGAGCAGAATTAGGCCATTTGGCCCATCAAGGCTGCTGCTCCATTTCATCATTTCTGATCCATTTTCCCTCTCAGCCCCAATCTCCCTGCCTTCTCTCCATATCCCTTCATTACCTGAACAATCAAGAATCTATCAACCTCTGCCTTAAATATACATATAGACTTGGCCCCCACAGCTACTTTGGCAATGAATTCCACAGATTCACCACTCTCCGGCTAAAGAAATCCTTCCATTCTAAAGGATGCCCCTCTATTCTCTATTCTGAGGCTGTGTCCTCTGGTCTTAGACTCCCCCACCATGGGAAGCATCCTCTCCACAGCTACTCTATCAAGGCCTTTCACCATTCAAAAGGTTTCAATAAGGTCACCCCTCATTCTTCTGAATTTTAGGGAGTATAGGCTCAGAGATATCAGACACTCCTCATATGACAAGCCATTCGACCCTGGAAATATTTTCTTGAACTTCTTTGAACCCTCTCCAATTTCAGCACGTCCGTTCCTTCACAAGGGACCCAAAACTGCTCACAATATTCTAAGTGATGCCTTATAAAGCCTCAACATTACACCCTTGTTTTTATATTTTAGTCCTCTCAAATGAATGCTAACATCGCATTTTCCTTCCTCACCACCTCAACCTGCAAATTAACCTTGGGGAATTCTACATAAGAACTGCCAAGTCCCTGTGCACCTCAGATTCTTGAATTTTCTCTCCATTAAAATGTGCATCACACCCACCTCCCTTCCTCCTTTACCGTGAAAAGAAACTCTGTTGCCAGCCTTCACATTCAGACTGTGAGATTTCCCCAGAGTCCCAGTCTCGGCCAACTGAACCATGAAGCCACAGATTGGTATCACGGCAGATTCATTTCATGGCTGTTCAAGACGCGAACTTCTTGCTAAATCGCACAATATTGTTTTCACTGGGTCAAAATTAAAAATACCAAAGGTAGCGCCATCTCATGCTTGAGTTAGCAGATCAGTTCAACTCCCATTCTGTACACTTGAACATGTAGATTGCAAGTTTCCTGGGATGACTTGTCACTTGCCACTTCATTAGCCAACAGATATTTAAATCAGAGGTTGATAAATTCGTAATTAGCAATGTTGTCAAAGGTTAAGAGAAGAAAGCCGAAGAATAGGGCTAAAAAGGATCGATTGGTGAAGGCCACTCATTGGGCTGAATGGCCTAATTCTCCTCCTATGATTTATGGTCTTTCTGCTTGTCTGAGTCCAGAGATCCAATGTTTGGTGGACCCCTTTCAAGGCTCATGGCCATCCCCAAGGCCACTTACTGAAATGATTGGGCAGTTTGGCACAAGTCACTGGAGATAGTGAAATCTGGATGAAAATAAAACTGTTGGGGGAACTCAGTGGGTCACCCAGCATCTGTGGAGATCATTGTTTTGGGTTCAGCCACTGTACCTGGACTGAAAGATAGGCAATAAAATACAATAAGATAAGGGAGTAGAATTAGTCCATTTGGCTCATTGAGTCTGTTCCATCATTTAATTATGACTGAGTTATTTTCCCTCTCAACCCCATTCTCCTGCCTTCTCCCCGCAAACTTTGACATCCTTACGAATCAAGAACTTATCAACCTCCAATTTAAATATACCCAATAATTTGGCCTCCACAGCCATCAGTAGCAATGAATTCTACAGAGCCACCACTCACTGGCTAGAGGGTGAGCAACCAGTTTAAAGAGGTGATGGAAAGGGGCAAAGCAAGCTTCAACACGCATCGGGTGGATCCAGGTGAGGAGGTGTAACAGGCAGGTGGGAAACATGACAGAGGCTGGGAGGCTTTGTCACCAAAAGCTGCTCGCAAATTTCTACAGATGTACCGTGGAGAGTATTCTAAC
Source organism: Hemitrygon akajei (assembly GCF_048418815.1). Classification (NCBI taxonomy): domain Eukaryota; kingdom Metazoa; phylum Chordata; class Chondrichthyes; order Myliobatiformes; family Dasyatidae; genus Hemitrygon; species Hemitrygon akajei. Next base: position 12,846,372 of record NC_133146.1, on the reverse strand, counting down.
TGGTTGCATCAGTCGGGTATGCAGGGGCCACTGCACAGGATCAGAAAAATAAACATTGTAGAAAGTTCTAAACTAGCAGCCAGCTCTATCATGGCACTCGCCCCCCTGGCATAGAGGGCATCCTCAAAAAACAGTGCCTCAAGGTGGCATCCATTATTAAGGACCCCCATCACCCAGGGTATGTCCTTTTCTCATTGCTACTCATTTTATTTAATTTATACATATACTTATTGTAATTTATAGTTTTCATTATGTATTGCAATGTACTCTTGCAAAACAACAAATTTCATGACAGAAGCCAGTGATATTAAACCTGTTTCTGATCGGTGGAGGTGAACAACAACTGAGTCTGACAGAAGAGGAAGGTCAACATAGAACCAAATAAGGGCGAGTCACAATAGTGGTTTGAATGTCTGAATTCTTCTTTGGAATGAGAGTCGTTTGTTTGCCTTCTGGGTTGCTCTGAAAATAACTGCAGGAAATGAATTATTCCACAGCAACCTGCATCTACTTTAGTGCCACAGGGATACTGGCGAGGGTGAAACGCAAGGGACAAGTACACAATGAACTACTATAAAAACTTTTTTCAAGTTTGTGGTGGACAAAGACTATGCTGGAAACTATACATCACAGAAACTCACCACACTCACACCGTCTCCCTCGGTTTCCCCACTCTCACACATTCTCCCCTCTGATGCGTCAATGAGCCTCCAATCCTCCATGTGGCAAGTTAAAGCAATACCACCAAGCATCCACATTAACAGTTCAGAGCAACGAACCTGAATCAGTAGGGCTGAGAGTGTCACCTCTGAGTGCTGGCTAACATCAAAATTACAGGGCAGCGCAGAAACCATTGTTACAGCAACCCTTTATTATTTCTGAAGGCTAAAGTATTAATGCAGCTCTCTGTGTGCATAAAAATGTGGTGAAAGGGAGATGGATAGGAAATAGATTTCAGATCTCAGCCAGGATGCCAACTCTGTCTGGTTGCAAAACGGCTTTGTATGGCAACTGCTTTGCCCACGACTGCACAAAACTATAGAGTTGTGGATGCAGCTCCGCTCTTCAAGGAAACCAGCCTCCCCTCTGTGGACTTTATTTATACTTCTCATGGTCTCACTACAGCAGCCAACATAATGAAAGACCCCACCTTACCTGGGCCGGTGATTTCAGACATCATCAGGCCTGACAGCACGCAGCCCCAGGTTCAAGGACGGCTTGTGTCTTGATTTTACCAAACTCTTGAACAGACCTCTTGGCCAGACTCTCTACCTTGTTATAATCTTGTCCACCTCCACTGCACTCTCTCTGTAGCTGTTGCACTCTATTCTGTACCGTTATTGTTTTATCTTGTTCTACCTCAGTACACTCTGTAATGATTTCATTTGTATGAACAATATGCAAGACAAGCTTTTTGCTGTATCTCGGTACATGATGATAATAAACAAAGGGTGCCATGGTAGTGTAGTGGTTAGCACAACGCTTTACAGTACAGGCGACCCGGGTTCAATTCCCACCACTGCCTGTAAGTTTGCACGTTCTCCCCATGGCAGCATGGGTTTCCTCTGGGTGCTCTGGTTTCCTCCCAAAGTCCAAAGACATACCTGATCATTGGTAGGTTATCTGATCATTGTAAATTGTCCCTTGATCAGGCTAGGATTAAATTGGGGGGACTGCTGGGTGGTATGGTTCGAAGTACGTCTCAATTCAAAAAAATATATTTCTGCAGAACTGTCCAGTGGATGCAAACAGAAATAGCAATCAGAAAGCCCCACTTAACATAAAAAACATATGCTAAGCGACGCAAGATCAACAGCTGTAAAAATCACAGGTGGCATTGCACAGACGTCAGACAGACATCAGCAGACTCGATTTCAGGTCCATAGAAAGATGGAGCCTCACTGTAAGAACCCCAACTCCTGTCAAAGAGGGAGAACTGCACCCCTGCCGTCATCCATTTAAAACAACTGGGGTTAAGTGGACGTCCCCTGATTACGTTCATTTAGGAGTTTTCTATTGATGTCAGGAGGTACGAAAGGCTGCCGAGTTCAGTCTTGTAAAAGGGTTGCATCAGCAAAGTGGTCTGCACTGACTCAGGCTAACTGTGTTGTCATAACTCATGTTAATTGAACTCCCCCGCACTGCTAATTGAAGCATGTCCTGTGGGTCAGCGACTCCTCCAGCAATCAACATTTACCCTCTATTTAAAGGGAAGAAAGATTAGCTTTACTTGTCAACATGTACATCAAAACATACAGTGAAAAGCATCACCTGCATCAACGACCAACGTAGTCCAAGGATGTACATGCCACACTTCCAGCGCCAACATAACATGCCCACAACTTACTAATACTATCCTGCACATCCTTGGACCGTGGGAGGAAACTGCAGCACCCGGAGGAAACCCACACGGACACAGGAGAACCTACAAATTCCTTACAGATAGCAGTAGGAACAGAACTCCATTTGGTGATTGCTGGCGCTGCAAAGCAATTGCAGTATCTGCTATGCAAAGGTGTCACCCTCTACTTAACTTAACCTCTCCTTTCCACCCCACCATTGTTGGTGGTGAATTCTGGAGAAGGGTTGAGCTTTGGAAAAATTTCCCCCGCTGCTTCTTCTCGTGCATTAGCTCAATCTGTGAGCTTCAAATGAAGAACTCGGTATAGGGATGGTTTCGGTAGCTTATCCACACTGCATTCACAGCATGAAGAGTGCCAGGATGCAAAATTCTTCCAACCATGCCGTTTCTTCACTCCCCTTTCTGAAATCAGGCAGCACCTTCACCATCACATATTTATAATGTAAAGTGAAAGTGTCAGGGATACATTCCTTTTTCAACGGTGCCAGTGCCAAAGAGCAGAAAGATTATGCCACATGCATAGCACAACACTTCACAATACAGGCGACCTGGGTTCAATTCCCACCACTACTTGTAAGGAGTTTGTACGTTCTCTCCATGACCACGTGGGTTCCTTCAGGTGCTCCGGTTTCCTCCCACAGTCCAAGGATGTACCGGTTGGTAGGTTAACTGGACATTGCAAATTGCTCCGTGATTAGGCTAGGGTTAAAAATTGGGGGATTGCTGGACGACGCGACTCAAAGGGCTGGAAGGGCCTATTCTGCGCTTTATCTCAATAAATAAATGTAGAGTACCAACGGAGACAGAAGAGACTGGAACAATGCACAAAATAAAAACTGGAGGGACCTTCCACCTTTTTACGCTGGCGACCTCCCCACACTTCTTTAGTCTCTAGGGTCTCGACCCAAAACACTGCCCGTCCTTTTCTCTCCGTAGAAACCCGCAGAGTTCCTGGAGTTTTTTGTGTGCTGCTACATATAAAGTACCTGTACTTTACATACACTACCAGCGCAGTACCCTAGCGGTTAGTGTAATGCTTGACAGCACCAGCAATCTGGATTCAATTCCTGCTGACGGCTTCGGCTTCTCCCACTGTCTGTAAGGAGGTTGCACGTTCTCCCCATGATGTGTAGGCTTCCTGCGGGTGCTCCGGTTTCCTCCCACATTCCAAAGATGTACAGGTTAGGATTAGTAAGCTGTAGGCATGATATGTTGGTGCTGGAAGCACGGAAACACTTGCAGGCTACCCCCAGCATATCCTGGACTGCGTTGGTCAGTGACACAAAAACAAAGCATTTCACTGTACGTTTGAGAAACAAAGTTCATCTTTATTTTTTAATCATTGTATGAAATGTGGAAAACATGCTCAAAGCAGCTGAGATTTCACGATCATCTCTGGAGTGGGTTTTGAAGCCACAAGCTTCTGAGATTTGGGACAAGATGTGAAGGTGCATACTGAACTTTCAGTTCTTCCAGAAACCACAGGGGAAGAGAGTAGGAAGAATATGTTCAGGAGACTCTTAGATGGACATATGGATGAAAAAAATGGAGAACTACCTGGGAGGGAAGAGTTAGATTAACCTTGGAGGTGGAGGTTAAAGGGTGGAGACAACATCGTGGGCCAAAGGGCCTGTACTGTTTCATGTCTACGTAAAACTGAAAATAAGGTTCAGAACTGAGTTACTTACTGGACTGAAATCTTCTCCTCTACTTCCGCTATGAACATGTTACCCACCTGCATGCACAGAGAGAACAGCTGTTAGTTGTTACCCTGCAGTGAGTGACATGAAGAATTGGAGTGGAGAGTACCACAAACTGACAAAGGCAATGGCAGAGACATGGAGCTCCTGTGGGAATCACACTGTGAGTTAATTGAGAGAGTCTGCAGTAGGAGCCCATCAACCAGTGATAAGCAACAGTCAGACAGAGGGGGAGTACAAGCCTCAGTAAGCTCTAGCTTACATCTGCGCTGTACCTCCAATTGCCGAACCGCCCAAGGTACTTCACAGCTGCATTATCAGATCGATGCTGATCCAGATAAGGAGACATGACTACTGTCGCTTATTGGCAAAGAATAAGGGGGAAAAAAAGGATAAAAAGCAAGAGCCAGCAGCCAGTAAAGGAAATGAGAGAGAAAAAGTGAGGCACAGACATAAAATTGTAACATTGGAATTCTAAAGTAAAACAGCTGCTTTAGTGGAACAAGAAGTCTCTCTAATAGAAGGAGTTTGACTCAGTACTCAACAGACACTGCAGGATTTGGTGGATCTGAATAGAGCTTTACTCTGTTCCTATTCATCATGTACTTGAATGGGGAGTGTTTGTTGGTACGGTGCAGAGGGAGCTTTACCTTTAGCGTTATTTATTCATTTTTTTAAATATTTCTTATCGTAACATAGAATGTCTTTATGCATTATAATGTACTGCTGCCGCAAAACAACAAATTTCACGATACATGTCAGTGATAATAAACCTGATTCTGATTCTGTACCTAGCCATGGCTGTAGCATTTAGTGGGACAGACTGAACCTTTTGTTATCCTCTCTGTTCGAAAATGGCAGGTCAGATACAGAGTAGATGGACAGCAAACCTACAAGACCAGAAGACATAGGAGCAGAATTAGGCTTTTTGGCCCATCAAGTCTGTGCTATTTGATCATTATTGATCTATTCTCCCCTCTCAACTCCAACCTCCTGTCTTCTCCCCATAATCTTTGACACACTTACTATTTATCAACCTATGCTTTAATTACACCCAATGACTTGGTCTGCAAAGCCATCTGTGACAATGATTCACTTTCTGTCTAAAAAAAAATCCTCCTCATTTTTGTTCTAAAGGGATATCCCACTATTCTGAGGCTATGCCCTCTGGTCCTAGACTGCCCCACTATCGGAAACATCCTCTCCATATCCACTCTATTTAGGGCTTTCAATACTCGGTAGGTTTTGATGAGATATCCCCCCCTCTAACCCATTCATCTGAACACCAGTGAGTACTGGTTCATTCCTGAGGTCATTCTCTCAACCTCCTCTGGACCCTCTTCAACGCCAGCATATCCTTCCTTAGGAATGGGCAGAACACCGCTCTCAATATTCCAAACCTCTTCATACCGCAGCTTCACATTGGCCCATTCTCCAGTATCACCCACCTGCATTCTGCAGCTGGGCTCGACACCCAGTCAGAGGTGTTCGAGTGCTGGATGACTCTGCTTACGTACTCCTCACCCTGCTCGGTGTAGAGAAAGTACTTCCTTGCCATCTGAACTTCACAACAGTGTTTGTTGACCACGTGGAGCTTAGTATAAGGTCAGCTCAACGTCATGGCCCAAAGGGCCTTTACAATGTTTTTTTGTGTTTTATGTAACATTAATTTAACGCTCTGTTCTGCTGAAGTTTTTAGCGCTATCCAACTCTGCAGGTTTCTCACCCGATCAGCAGCCAATGTTATCAAAGACCCCTTCCACCCACCCTTGTCTTCCGTCCGAAAAGGCAGAAGATACAAAAGCCTGAAAGCATGCACACCAGGCTCAGGAACAGCTTCTGTCCAACTGCTACAAGGCTATTGAACAATTCCCTAGTATGATAAGGCTGACTCTTGACCTCAATCTAACTTAAGACCGTAAGACCACAAGATATAGGAGCAGAATTAGACCATTTGGCCTATCAGGTCTGCCCTGCCATTTCAGCATGGCTGATCCATTTCCCTCTCAGCCACAGCCTCCTGCCTTCTCCCCTTAACCCTTCATGCCCTGACCAATCAAGAACACATCAACCCCAGCCTTAAATATACCCAAAGGCAGCCTCCACAGCCGACATGACAACAAATTCCACAGATTCACACTCTCTACCCCAGGAAATTCCTCGTCTCTGTTGTACTTTGTTACGCCTTCGCACCTCATTGCCTGCCTGCCTGCACTGTACTTTCTCTGTAATTGTAACTCTCAAGGGATCAGTGTCACTGGGGGAGAGGCCGGGTGGCTTATCGCAGGACTTACCATGTTGGTCAGAGCGGAGAAGAATCCCCCTTGGTTTTCCTCCTCTTTATCTTTGTACTGCCTGTGTAACGCAGGAAATAAAAACAAACATTTACAATTCTGCAAGTTGTTAGAAAGTTTCTCGTTGCAATTCAACTAATCCATCACTCCCCAGGAACTGTGCGGCACTGCCCCACTCTCAGGCTGCAGCCTGGACCTGGCATTGCAGTCCCAGTACTAGACAGCAAATATTTCTGTTCAGTCGCACACAGACTTGGAAATAGAGACAATAGCACAATCAATGGTCCTTCAACACACCCCATATTAAGCAACACACACAAAGTGCTGAAGGAACTCAGCAGAACTCCAGACCTGCCAAACGGTCTCAGCCCGAAAGGTCAACTTTTTTTTTAATATATATTTTTTATTCAATTTTTTAGATAATTACATAGAATGAATAGTATAATAGAGTATAATAACAGCCCTCCCCCCTCCCCTTAACCCTTCCCCATCTGGAAAAAAAGAAAAAAAAACAGAGAAAAAGAAAGAAGAAAGAAAGAAAGATTGCCTGGATATCGGAAGATCCCCACATGCTCCATGGAATTCAATATAACTTTAATATATATATTTATTTCTTTCCCCAAATGGCTAATAACTTTATCTTCAAAGGGCCTATATATTTAATCCTATCTTTTGTAAATAAGGATGCCAAATTTTCAGAAATATATCATATTCATTTCTTAAATTATAAGTAATTTTTTCAAGTGGAATACAGCTAAAAATTTCATTATTACAACAGTCCATAGATAAGTATAAATCTGATTTCCAAGTAACTGCAATAGTCTTTTTGGCTACTGCCAATGCAATTTTTATAATTTTTTCCGATATTTGTTCAATTTAAGTTTCGGTTTTATCCCTTCAATATCACCTAGTAAAAAGGTCAACTGTACTTTTTTTTTCCCTCATGAGTTCCTCCAGCATTTTGTGTGTGTTGCTTGGAATTCCAGCATCTGCAGATTTTCTCTTGTTTGTGACGTACCACATTAGTCCCACTTTTCATTCTTCCTATATTCAGCTCCTTTCCCTTGCCTGCACAATTAGCCTACCAACTTTCATGTCTTTGTAATCTGAGAGGAAACTGGAGCAGCTGATGGAAAGCCACATGGTCACAGGGAGAACGTGCAGACTGGAGCACAGAGCTGTAGGGACGAGTGTATTGTAATGCAGTACCAGTGATCATGATTGTGCTTCAATCCTTGTCAGTGACTACAAGGAGATTGGTCACAGGTCACGTGGTCACAGGGAGAACGTGCCCACTGGAGCACAGAGCTGTAGGGACGAGTGTATTGTAATACAGTACCAGTGATCATGATTGTGCTTCAATCCTTGTCAGTGACTACAAGGAGATTGAATGTTCTTCCTTTAACCAGTCCTCCTGTTTCTGTCCACGGTCCAAAGACATATCACTTAGACTGAGGTAGAGGGAGAGGCTAGAACTAGAGCGGTCGCCACAATCGGCAAACAGACAGTGCTCACGTTAGAACTGACATACGGCCATCAGGTTTGAGATACAGGAGCCTGAAAACCCACACCTCAACGTTCAACAACAGCTTCCTCCCCACTACCATCAGGTACTAGAACTAACCTTAAAAACCTTAACACTACCAATGACTCTCTCAGCTTGCAGCATCGATGTTATCTTTAACCAGAGGACACTGCCTTAGAATAGAGGCGTCCATTTGGAATGGAGATGAGGAGGAATTTCTTTAGCCAGAGAGCGGTGAATCTGTGGAATTCACTGTCACAGGCAGCTGTGGAGGCCAAATCTTTATGTATATTTAAAGCAGAGGTTGATCAGATTCTTGATTAGTCAGGGCATGAAGGGATACCAGAGAAGGCAAGAGAAGAAAAATTGGATCAGCCATGATGAAATGGTGGAGCAGATTCAATGGGTCAAATGGCCTAATTCTGCTCCTATGTCTTATGGTCTTATTTTGCCATGCAATTGTGTATGACTTACTTTAATTTAGTTACTCATGTTTGTAATGTACTGTGCAGCTGCTGCACGTTTATGCATTGAAACCCTGTGTGTGTATGCCTGTCAATACAGTCGAACTTGAAGAAACTGATCCCTTTCATCAGTAGCAAGCAACCATCCCTCATCCCAGTTTGCAGCTCGATGCCAGATTATATCAGTCTGGATAGGATGAGGGAGTTCTTTCCTGAATCAGTCTGTAGACAACAAGTTCAAGTTTACTGTCATTCAACCGTACACATGTATACAACTAAACAAAACATTCCTCGGGACCAAGGTGCAAAACAGAATACGCACATCACAGAAAATAATATTACCACAAAAATATTAACAGATAAGAAAGCAAATAAACCAGCTTGCTGTATATACCAGGGCATGCAATTGCTCAATCAGATCACTGGAATAAAAGCCCACTCTTTGGGGTTTTATTAAATGAAAACAGGGAGAAGATTTGGAATGGTGTCAGTTCACAGTGCTGAGTCAGCTCCAAGTTGCTCAGATCACAATGACTTGGTTTGAAAGTAGAGATCGTTCAGCTAACCATCCTGCACATGGGAACATCAGCACAGGGGAACAGCCTGCAACTTGCTGGCTTTGACAGTTCCCAGCAGAATGCTGGCCAAGACAGAAGCAGCAGCCCGCCATGCCCACAAAGCAGGTAACAGTGCCCCACAGTATGCCTCAGCGTGAAAGGAGAGGAATGTCACAGCCTTAGAATTGGGTTCGGAACCACTGTCTCAGACGGATAAACCGACTCCCTTCACACTAACCCCACAACCAGACAGCTAAGTCCACACCTAATCCCTTTGCTGGTGTCAGCTCAACTACCACATCTCAATTCTGAGCTTCGAGGTCACTAATCCCGCATAGCACCAGGGCTTATTAAACCCAAGATTCACAGCTCAATTGGTTAAGAAGACATCTCTGTGCAACCTCCAAGAAATTCTCAGACTGTGCCACTTCACTTACTTCTATATTTTTAATGCCTTTGCATCCTGGACAATTGAGAACATCTGCTTACGACATCTGGCCCCAAACACATTCCTTGCCTTTATAAAGGCATTGGTCAGACAATATTTGAAGTCTTAAGCAATTTTGGGCCCTATATCTAAGGGAAGGTTTATATCTAAGAGGAGGTTTACAAGAAAGATCCCAGGAATGAAAGTGTTAATGCCTAAGGAGTGCTTCATGGCTCTGGGTCTCTACTGAGTGGAATTTAGAAGAATGAGGAGAATCTCAGTGAAATCTATTGAATATTGAAAGACGTAGACAGAGTGGACGTGCGGAGGAGGTTTCCTGTAGTGGGGGAGTCGAGGAGCTGAGGGAACAGCCTCAGAATAGAGGGACATCTCTTTAGAAGAGATCAGGAGGATGGGGAGTCTATGGAATTCACTGCGGACTGACTCTGCAGCCTGCAGTCATAAACGACACAGCACTAAACTGAACGGAACTGAACATTCCTAGGCTGTTTCAATGACTTTGAGGTTTGATGTTTTATATTGTCTTCTCTCACTTGTTTTTTGCCATTTGCACAATTTGTTCTTTTATTGTGTGTACTGGGAGTTTGATGTTTTTCTTTGAATGGGTTCCAAGGTTTCTTTTGTTTTGTGGCTGTCTGTTGGGGGGGGGGGGGGGGGAATGAATATCAGGGCTGTATACTACATACATACTTCGATAATAAATGTAGTATGAATCTGTGACTGTGGAGACCAAGTCATTGGGTATACTTAAAGAGGAGGTTGATGGGTTCTTAATTAGTAAGGGCAGGGAGAAGGCAGGAGAACAGGGTTGAGATGGATCATAAAGAGACCATGATCAAATGGCAAAGCAGACCAAATGTCCTAATTTTGCTCTTATTACATGGTCTTATCTTGTGCAGATCCCTGGGGTTAATAGCAAGAAAGGAAGGCCAATTATTGCTCTCCATTCAGCTTTCCCGTGTTGCTCCCTCACCAGGATCCGACTCAATGGGCCGAATGGCTTAATTCTGCTCCTCTGGTCTATAAAGTCAACCTTCTGAAACCAATGTACAACCCCTGAAAGATCCTTTGTACAAGCAATTCAAACCTGTTATATTCCATCAGTGCTTGTGATATGACCAGTCCCATTCCCTGTAACAGAAAGGAGAGAGAGATTACCATCTGAGCTCACTGTCAAATACACGATGGAAGCAACACACTAGGACAGGGGTCACCAACCTTTTTGGCACCGCGGACCGGTTTAATATTGACAATATTCTTGCGTACCAGCCAACGGGGGGGGGGGGGGGGGGGGTTAATCACGACCGGAATATAGGTGATAAGTCAACAATAAGTCACTTATAAGTGGCTAATACACTCAATTTCGTTTCTAAAAGGGTTTATCTAATGAATTTAATATTAAACACACAGCGCATATTTTCCTCGCATGAATATAGTGATAAGCCAATTATAAGTCACTTATAAAGTCAATAGCATCATAGCATTTTAAGTAACATTTGGATATTAAACACACAGCACATATTTTCCTCATATGAACATGTAAAATCATTGCAACACACCAATATCGCTGAATCAGTGGGAGCCCTGGGCTTGTTTCCCTGCAACAAGACGGTCCCAGAGGGGTGATGGGAGACAGCGATATTCGAAGGGGGTTCCCTATGTCCGGTCTATTCCACAATTTAGCTTTCGTTGCATTCATTGCAAAAAACCCCACTTCGCAGAGACATGATGTTGGAAATGGAAGCAACGTTTTCAGTGCTTTCGTGGCTATCTCAGGATTTTCAGCCTTGACTTTGATCCAGAATGCCGGCAGAGATGTTATGTCAAACATTCTTTTCAGCCCACCGTCATTTGCAAGCTCGAGGAGTTGATCTTCTTCCCGCGCTGACATGGATGATTCACCGGGGACATCCACAAATGGGTCACGGACCCATTCCTTTGCACATCTTGAGTCGTTTGCAGTTGGGAAGTAACACTCAAATTCTATCGACAGCGAATATAGGTGATCGTGCACCAGCTGTGAGAAGGACGGTGCAGCCTCATTCTCTCCCAAAATCCCAGCTAATGTTGGGAACATGTCAAATATGCCCCTGTCCACTCACCATCCCCACAGTTCCAGTTTGGCTTTGAAAGCTGACACTTTATCTGCCAACTTGAAGACAGTTGTCATTCTCCCCTGAAGTGACAAATTGAGTTCATTGAGCAGGCTGAAGATGTCACACAGATAGGCAAGTTTTGCTAATCACTCCTCGTCACTGAAGTGTGCTGCCAGTGGTGACGTTTTTCCTGAAAGAAATCTCTGTAGCGGCTCTTTTAACTCAAAAACCCTGGCCAGGGCTCTCCCCCTCGATAGCCACCTGACTTCAGTGTGTACGAGAAGTCATTTATGCTCTGCATCCATTTCCTCGCAAAGCTGCTCAAACAGACGTGAGTTAAGGACTTTTGCTTTGATGGTTCAATGTCACTCAATATGCTGTTAAGATCAGGTGACATTTTTCGGCTAGCCAGCATTTCCCTGTGTATGACACAGAGTGTAGACTGGCATTCAGGAGCAACCTCTTTGACTCGGGTAGTGAAACCAGACAGCCGTCCAGTCATAACTGCAGCCCCGTCTGTGCATATTCCAACACAGAATGACCCGTCCAGTTTGCCTGACATGTAGTCATTCAAAGACTTGTTAGCTGCAGCTTCTCCCAACAGTTCACGGCACATGTGCTTGGCAGCAGGCGGAATCAATTCTTCACCAACATCTGCCCTCACCCCCTCCACCGCCACCCCACTCGGGATAGGGTTCCCCTTGTCCTTACCTACCACCCCACCAGCCTCCAGATCCAACATATAATTCTCCGTAATTCCGCCACCTCCAACGGGATCCCACTACCAAACACATTTTTCCCTCCCCCCCTTTCTGCTTTTTGCAGGGATCACTCCCTACGCGACTCCCTTGTCCACTCGTCCCCCCCATCCCTTCCCACCGATCTCCCTCCTGGCACTTATCCTTGTAAATGGAACAAGTGCTACACCTGCCCTTACACTTCCTCCCTCACCACCATTCAGGGCCCCAGACAGTCCTTCCAGGTGAGGTGACACTTCACCTGTGAGTTGGCTGGTGTGGTATACTGCGTCTGGTGCTCCCGGTGTGGCCTTTTATATATTGGTGAGACCCGACGCAGACTGGGAGACCATTTCACTGAACACCTACACTCGGTCCGCCAGAAAAAGCAGGATCTCCCAGTGGCCACACATTTTAATTCCACATCCCATTCCCATTCTGATATGTCTATCCATGGCCTCCTCTATTGTCAAAATGAATCCAAACTCAGGTTGGAGGAACAACACCTTATATACCGGCTGGGTAGCCTCCAACCTGATGGCATGAACATTGACTTCTCTAACTTCTGTTAATGCCCCTCCTCCACTTCTTACCCCATCTCTGACATATTTAGTTGTTTGCCTGTTCTCTATCTCCCTCTGGTGCTCCCCCCCTCCTCCTTTCTTTCTCCTGAAGCCTCCCGTCCAATCTTCCTTTCCCTTCTCCAGCTCTGTATTATTTTTGCCAATCACCTTTCCAGCTCTTAGCTTCATCCCACCCCCTCCGGTCTTCTCCTATCATTTCGCATTTCCCCCTCCCCCCACTACTTTCAAATCTCTTACTATCTTTCCTTTCGGTTAGTCCTGACGAAGGGTCTCGGCCCGAAAGGTCGACAGTGCTTCTCCCTATCAATGCTGCCTGGCCTGCTGTGTTCCACCAGCATTTTGTGTGTGTTGCTTCACCAACAGTGAAAGGCTTCTTAGCCTTAGCAATACGGCTAGCCACTAAGTACGACCCTCTCAGAGCAGCAGCATTTGTGGAGGTGGTGACTCTCAGCACTTGTTTCTGTCCCGCTTGCTCACGTTTTTTCCGCTCAAAAAACTCAACGGGTTTGTCTTTAAGTGCAGGGTGCTTGGACTCAAGGTGCTGAAGCAGTTTTGAGGGCTTCATTGCCTCATTAGACAGCTTGTCCCCACATATCACACACAGGGGGCTTGGAGCCTGTGAGTCACCAGTTGCATTAAAGCCATATTTTATGTACGACCTGTCGTATTTTCTGTTAAAGGAAGCTTTTTTTTTGCAGTCTCAGCCTCAGCTGTCTGTGTTATCATCATCGATAGGCCTTTTATGTCCCCTACCACCTCTTCCAAAGAAACTCTCAAGCGACGTGTTTTTTTACTCCTCGAGTAGTTGTAGGTTAATGACCGACTGATGACCTCGCGTGTGTTCAAGTTCAACAGTGGGCGTGACAGGGAATGAGGAAAGGCGCAGCTGACTCATACTGTTTCATACCACCAAGTCATATCGTTTCCTCGCGGCCCGGTAGCACATGTTTTGTGGCCCAGTGGTTGGGGACCACTGCACTAGAAAAAAAAGGGGAACTGGGTAATATGGCTGTCCATGTTCCTGCTGCCAATCTCTGGTCCAGGTTCAATTCTGGCTCCAGTGATGTCTGTGAGAAGCCTGCATTGTGACCGTGACCCGCTGGTTTCCCTGTGACTGCAGGTGTCTATCCCAGGAGCTCCAGTTCCCACATCCCAAAGATTAGCAGAAAGTTTGAGTAGCTGCTGCAAATCTTTTAAAGATAGCGGCACAGGAGTGCGATGGTTAGCATTATGTTTTTACAACATCACGGTTGTGTAGTACTTAGCAGAATGCTTTTACAACATCATAGAAATGTGGTAGTTAACAGAGTGTTTTTACAAAGGCAGTGATAGAGTTCAATTCCACCGCTATCTGTCGGGAGTTTGCATGTCCAAGAGGAGTGCAGCACACTGCCCTTCAAGATTAACTCTGCCACGTGAGATGATCGTGGCTGCTCTGTGTCACTTTCCCACCTTCCCTCAATACCTTTTCACCCGCTTGCTCCCGAAAAAAACTCCATCTTCTTTCCTCCTTCAAAATATTCAAAGTCCTTTGTGGATTAGATTTGAATAGCTTTATTTGTCACATGTGCATCGAAATATACAGTGAAATGCGACGTTTGTGTCAACGATGACAGTCTGAAGTTGTGTTGGGGACGCCACACTTCTGGCACCAACAGAGCTTGCCCACTACTTATTTAACCCTTACTATCCTATACATCTTTAGACAGTGGGAGGAAAGGAACGCAGTCATGGGAAGAACTTACAAATCCTTACAGACGTCGGCAGGAATTGAACCTTGATCTCGATCACTGATGCTGTAAGGCTTTGATGTTACACTAATCACCATGTTACATACCACTTTCATGATTACATACTACATCTGGAATCTAGCCTTTAGCAAATTGTGCATTATGCCAGCCAGATCCCTCAGCACCTTAGAGCACCTCAATCTCTCAGCATTCAGATAATGTTTCTCTTCAATGTCACAGTTACTACCCAGAGTTTTGCCTCTAAGAAAACGGGAAGAGAAAGGAGGATGCGTGCAGGTCTATTGCCTTTCCCGTCCTGTCCTGCCTTACAACAGAAACTCATACTCACGTTTAACGTGGCCTCATCATCGACAATGGACAACTTCACGATGTACGGGTTCACAGACTGCAACACAAGACACTGCACGTTAACTGAGTTGAAACGCAGAACTTACTTGTTAGCCGAATTCTAGCAGGCACCCGATATTACGTGATGAACAATTAACACTAGCTGTAGCAAAGTTTAACCCTCTGTGCAATAAAGTGGTAATAGAAATTGTACATTACTTGGGCTGTCCCAGACTCTATAATGACAACTTTATATAACTAATCCATAAGATGAAAGATCACTTTTATAAATTTCTATAGAGATACAGTGCAGATTATTCTGAATGGTTACATTATAGCTTTGTACAGAGGCTCCAATGCAGAGGATTGAAAGGGGCTGCAGAGGGTTGTAGACTCAGCCAGCTCTGTCAAGTGCACAACCCTCCCCATCATCGAGGACATCTCCAAGAGGCGGTGGTTCAAGAAGGCAGCAGCCATCATTAAAGAGCTCGCCAACTCCAACATGCCCTCTTTTTAATTATTTATTTAAATTAGAGAAACTCTGTGGAACAGGCCCTTCGGCCCATCGAGCCATGCTACCCAACAATCCACCTATTCAACCCTAGCCTAATGACAGGACAACTTCCAATGCCTAATTAATCTACTAACTGGGACACCTTTGGAAAGTGGGAGCACCTGCAGAATACCCACAGGTTCATGGGCAGGACATACAAACTCCTTACGGATGATGTCAGAATTAAACTCCGAACTCTGCTGCCCCAAGCTGTAATTCTTCACGTTACTACCAGTAGTGAGGACGAGGCTGAAGAGCCACACTCAACTATTCAGGAACAGCTTCTTCCCCTCTGCCAGATTTCTGAATGATCCACGAACACCAACTCAATATGTAATTCTGTAATTTACAGGAACCCTTACATGTTTCCACTGCACTGCTATCACAAAACAACTCATTTCACGACATCTAACCTGATTCACTTAACCTGAAAATGAACAAGCATTCCTTTTAAGATTTTCCTGATCCCATGTATATTTGGAATTCCCAAGCTTAAAGCAAGAGGCCGATTAAAACCAAACTCCATAGAACTAGCAGGAGGATGACCGAGGATCTGAGGAAGAATCATTTCCAAGGGCTGTAAAATTTGCCCCCACTTCCCTTTGTTACCTTTACAATGTGGATTGCACTGCCGAAAGGGTAGGGAAGCCAGACACACTCACTACATTTAAAAACCATCTGGATGAGCACTTGAATTGTCAAGGCACAGAAGGCTACAAACTGAGTGCTGGTAAATGGGATCAGCATTGATCGGATGCTCAGCATAGACACAATGAACTGAAAAGCCTTTTCTGTACTGTGTAACATCTCAGAACGCAAACCGTTCAGAACCCTGCTGTAATCTGAGGATGACCTGTACTACAAAACAATTTTTTTTTAAAAAAGTGCCTACACCACTCAGGTGTCAGGCAGTACCTGTGGAGAGAGAAACAATGTTCTGATGAAGGCTCTGAGTCTAAACATGAACTGCTTTCACTTTCACAGATGCTGACTGACCTGCTGAGAATTCTTGATTTTATCATTGAATTCTTTATTGATATGAGACCGTTAGGGATCATTCTGGAGTCATGACATTATGGATTAACTGAGATAATCAGAACCATCATCTCCAAATTGAGAACCAGTCTTCAGGAAACAGAATATGTACACAATTGTGGCAAGTGAAACAAGCACTGTGTGTGGGAAATTCTGAGGCTACATCGACACTAGACCAGATCATTTTGAAAACGCTGGTTTCACGTAAAAACGATAGGCGTCCACACCAGGCATTTTTGAAAATACCCCCGTCCACATTAAAACGGAGATTTCGGCGAATCTCCTCCTAGTGGGCATGCGCAGGACACATCTACAGAAAACAAGCTACATGTTTAGTGTCGAATCTCGCCGTGAAAGTCGGGGTGTGTGTTTATCCAGTTACAGACTACAAAAACTTAAAAGGAAATTGCCAAACGATGGACAGCTGTTGGCTCTCACGCAGGAGGACTTAAAACTAAAAACAAACAAATACTGGAGCGTATGGAGGCAACGAACAGGGAGTTCACGGACAGTATGATCCGGCTGACGACGAACACTGAAAAACTGACTAACCCTGGAAACATTTCCTACAACCATAGTCTTTTCACCGATGAAAGAGACGACAGCTACAACTAAATGCAATAAGGCTTGACACTGGGCAAAAGTGAAATTTGCTGTTACCTCATTTGTTTGCCTTCGCTTTTGCCATGACTTTCTATATTATTTTGCTGTATTTAACATGTGCAATAAAATGAGTTACTGGGCAAAAGTGATTCTAGTTTTGCCTGAGTAAAAGTGAAACTTACAGTTTTCCTTTTTTGGCATTGACATTTTCACAGTCTATGCCAAACATAAGCTACTACTTAAAAATGACATTTTGGAAGTGGTGACAATTGCATCTATTGAATGTTTGTACAAGCAATAATTAATAAAGCACCTTGCTACATGTATAAAACATGTCTGCATCATTGTTACCTTCTATTTCCATACAATGTTACATTAGGCTGTTACACATCCATTGTCAGAGCAGTACTTGCATAAATAGCTAAACCACCTTCATACAAGCAAGGACAGAAAACAGAGCAAAGTTGAATATACTTATTTATTCAGTAAGTTATGGGTCAAAGTATTTGGTGAGCACATTTCTAACTCTTCTGGCTTCAGTCTCGTTGCCATCTGTTCTGAAATTGTTAGGATGTGTGGGGGGGGGTTGAAATTCTCTGTCATACTGCAGAGCTGCAGTAACATTCTGCTCAGGGACAGTCTCCTGCAGCCGTCAGCCATTGTTGTTGTGGTGTTGGAGGTTGTGTTCAAGAAAACAATGAAATGCCGCGCTGCCGCTACCATCCAGCACGTCATGACACCGTTTTTACAAAGCCCTGGTTACCCCACACACATTACACCGCTCAACCGGCATTTTCAGATTTACACACTCTGGAGAGCGTTTTAGAAAATCTCTGTTTTCGGGGGAGGAATACGCCGTTTCAGTGTGGACAGAGGGTTAAAACGAAGAGAAAAAGCTTCGGTTACGGATTTATCCGGTCTAGTGTGGACGTAGCATGATTCTGTTGCAATGAAACTATTCAATAGACGAATGTTCCTGCTATTAGCACATTATTTAAGGTGTATCCCTGCCATTTAATGCACAGTTCAGGACAGATCAGTCTTACCACTTAATCTTCTGGTTACCTGTATATTCCTGGAGCCTTCCTTCAACACTGCAACACAGTGTACTTTGGATGTCTGGAATTTGAACTCAGAAGCTTTTTCAACAGTCACTAGTATTGAATTGGGATGTGCTACCGTAGTAAATATGTAATTCTGCAAAGGTATCTGAATATATTCAAAGTGTTAAAGTAGGTGATTCTAGCTACTGAAACTAATTAACTGTTTACTGCTGTCTTTGTGTGGAGCTTCGTGTCAGGTGAGCAAGTTTCTCTTCGATTCTCCCGGACTCCCTCTCTCCTGAAAGTTCGCTTTGTGAAGCAGGACTTCTATATTTCCCAATTACAACTTTCATGTGGCTCAGTTTTAATCAGTCGCAATGAAGCGAATTCAATCTTCTCTCACACAAGAGCACGGTACCGTTGCTAATGAAATCAGTCCACACAATATAACCTTTTCTTAAAGATGTGTTAGTACAGAGGGATAGGGGAGCATTGATTTTGTCCACAGAGAAATGCTTACCTCATACTTTCTATAATTAACAAGCAGCGCCAGGAGCACGACACCATCGTAACCGTGCTGCACTCTGCTGGAGGCCACCGACAGAATCTGAAGCAGTGAGAGATGAAACAAATGTTGGTGACAGAAACAAGCTACAGTGAAATGAAATTCCTGACATCCCAGGGCACATCCATGAATTGGTACAAGAAACATGCTTATGCATTGTTTTAACACATTAACCCAGAACTGTTCCCATCGTGCAGTTCCAGGGCTAGGAGAATCACAGGGAGCTGGTCACTGCAGCAACCGGCCTTATTTCTTCATGTATAAAGGTGCATTCTAAGAAGACACCAATTTAAATTGGTGATATAACATCAAAGACAAGATACTATAGACTGAAAATATGGGGGGAAAATCCTGGCATCTCCTCAGTTTGTGGAGTGTGTATACCACAGTAAGGAATAGAAGAGCATAAATAGCGTAAGATTTGGTGGGGAGTGAGGGAAGGCAAGGAACAGCTGAGCAGGGTATACAACATGGAAGACGGCTGGAGAGATTAAATAGTAATGGGGGAGACATGGAAGAGGATAGAAATAAGACAAGAGAAGGCACCAAAGATCCAGCTAGAGCAGAGGTTCCCAACCTAGTTAATGGAAAGGCTCCTTGGCACAAATAAGGTTGGGAGCCCCGGTCTATGAAACAACCAGCTGGAGGAGTTTGTTGTACCTATTAAGGGAAAGAACTGTCGACATTTCAGGCCAGAACCTATCAACCTCCTTTTGAAATGTACCCAATACAGGGCAACAAACATCATCTGTAGCAATAAATTACACAGATTCTGGCTAAGGATATTCCTCTTCATCTCTGTCCAAGGGAGACGTACTTCTATTCTGAGGCTGTACCATCTGCTTCTAGACTCTCAAGTTCAAGTTGCTTTTTATTGTCGTTTCGACCATAACTGCTGGTATGGTACACAGTAAAAACCAGACAACGTTTTTCAGGACCTTGGTGCTACATGAAACAATACAAAAATTACACTGAACTTTGTAAACCAACACAAAAACTACACTAGACTACAGACCTACCCAGGACTGCATAAAGTACACAGAACATTGCAGGCATTACAATAAATAATAAACAGGACAATAGGCACAGCAGAGGTCAGTAGATTGGTAGTCCGATGGCTTGGGGGAAAATTTGTTACATAAATCATCAGCTGAATGGCGGCGTCTGGGATTCTGTCTGTTTCTGTACTCCCACCGAGTATTTTGTTGCCACAGATGTAGTCCAATTAATGTCCATTTGAGAGCAGAATGGACAGGAGGACTGGCCGGCAAGGGCTTGCTGTTTTCCTGGCACGGACTCCTGTCCACTCGCCTCGCTTCCTCACACGCCGCTCTGGCCACCGGCATGAGGCGACTCCGAGGACTGCGGGCCCGATTCCCTCAGCAAGCGGACACTGGAGAGCAGAATGGACGGGAGGACTGGCTGGCTAAGGCTATAGGAAACATCCTCTCCACGTTCACTCCATCTAGGACTATTAATATCGAGTAGGCATGGGGAAAGTATTACAATAGTATTACAGGCAGGTTGAAGGGACGAGATAAAATGGTCCCTTTAGTTCAGCATGGACTAGATGGGCCGGAAGACCAGCGTCTGTGCTGTAGTGCTCTACGACCATGAGATGGCAAGAGGAAGTGGCTGAGGAAAGTTCAAAATTTAAAACACATTTGGGTAGTTACATATCAGAAAGTCACGGAGGGATGTGGACAAACATGGTCATAATGGGGCTTGCTCAAGAATGCACCTTGGTCAGCATATGCTAGATGGACTGAAGGGCCTGTTTTCTTGCGTTTATTCTACAATCTCTGACTGTTCGCTCTCTGTGGTTTCTATATTCCTTCATCACCACCCTCCCCAACAGATGCTACTCGAGCTGCTTTCATCCAGCTTCCATTAACTGTAATCTCTTGCACTGTTCACTCCAGAGAAGGCAGTCAGTGGGGACCAGAATTATTTAGCAGAATTACCAGGAGGAAAATACTGCAAATGCTGGAAAAGGAAAGAAAAGATTTTCAGAGAGGGGAAATTAATTTTATTTTTAGCAAAAATTATTTTTCTTGCACTATTTATTTTGTAATTTACAGTAATCTTATGTCTTTGCACAGTACTGCTGCCTCAAAATGACACAGTTCATGTCAAATAAGTCAGTAAACCTAATTCTGATTTGTTTGTGAGCCTTTAAGCTCACAAGTTCTTCTCTCAGGCAATGCATGCCAAATAACTTTGGTCTCAAACCCAGAATAAGGAACAACTACAGGCTGTTAAAAGAGAAGCCAGTTACCGGTCTCTAATGTTCAATCCCGATGAAGAACCTTGGCCCGAAACTTCAGCCGTTTACTCCTCGCCATAGATACTGCTGAGTTCCTCCAGCATTTATTCATGCACAAAGGATATTCTGGATTTCCAGTAACTGCAGAGTCTCTTGTTTTTATAATGTCGTAGACCCTGAACTCTACATCAAAGCTGGTTCTGAACCCAAAGTGTTAGCTTTTCTCCGCATCCACTCCAGCTAGGACCTTCAATATCCAGTAGGTATGGGGTAAGTGTTACAATAGTATTACAAGCAGGTTAAAGGGACAAGACAAAAGAATAGTTTTTGCATGGGTGAGATGGGCCCGTCCCTGTGCTGTGATGCTCTATGACCTGCCCAACCTGCTGATAGATTCCAGCAGGTCCTGGTTTTATTTCAGATTTGTATTTTAATTCTCAATGCTTCTACCTGACCTCTTCAGAAGAGGGTTCTCAGGCGGGTGCCAGGATTGTGCTGCCAGGGATGATGTGAAGGTAAATTTATGATAAAAGGTGTTCACGAGGCAGTTAGATAGGCACATGAGTATACAGAGAATGTAAGGATATGGACGTTATGTAGGTAGAAAGAATTTGTTTAGTTAGGCTTCTAATTACTAGTTTAACACAAAATTATGGGTCGACGTATCTGTTCTGGTGCCGCACTGTTCTTATGTAGATCCAGCCCCGATTAAGATGGCTAACAGCTCTTGCCACCTGAGCAGAATTAAAGCATTCCCACTGCTGTCTCCAACTCCACTGCGTTCCCATTGAGCAGATCCCGACTTGCAATGGTGGGACACATTCTACAGAGAATGGCGCCATCTGCTGGGAGGACAGATTCTGTAGATCCTTCTACTCAGTGCTTTATATAGCATGTGGGACACCAGAGCACTCCAGTTTGGGCCAAAACAGCTGGACAAATACAGATTTTACAGCATGGAACAAATTTCTCTGCCTAGCTAATCAATGATTGCCTTTGTGCTCCATGTCACCCTCTATGACTCCATCATTCTATCATTCAATGAATGAACCACAATACCAATTTACGGTAAATCCAGATGCAAGGAAGACGGCAGATGCTGGAAACCTGAAGCAACACAAAAAATGCTGATGGAAGTTTGGCCAAACTCTCCTTATAGTGAACGCACTATAATCCATGCAAACAGGCAAACCTCTTTGCACCTTGTCGTGAGCCTCCACATCCATCCTGTACTGCAGTGGCCAGAACTATACACAATGCGGTGATATTCTCCATCACGTCACTGCTGAAAACCCATGGCCAGAAGCTATGGTCTCCTGCCAACATGGAGTTGACTTGCATTAAAAGAGCAGCGATGCAGGGCCGGCTTGGAAAAGCAAGCCCTCAGCAGGACTCCCGAGGCCTCGGACGATAAAGGCCCTCCTCCCTAAGCTGTGCTCTTCTTCGTCAAGGATGAAGGACACATATCACGACCTGGTGAAGATCTACCAAGCCATGAAGGAGGACGTGTTCTATCATGGACCACGGCGAGTGGCAGAGTCCCTCAGCCTCCAGGTGAGACATATCAAAGCCACATGGGTACTGGTCGCGAGTCTGAGAGCCCGGAGCCACAGACTGGAGGATCAGAGGCAGCCAGAAGCCTGTCCTGGGGTTGGAGATCTGTGTCAGTGTGTGAGTGGGTGGGTGGGGAGAAGACACTTGCCTTGCTCTGATGAATATAGAGGGCATACTATGCTGGCACCAGAATATGTGGCAACACCCAGCACGTTCTTGGGTGTGCTGATTATTAATGTGAACAGTGCATTTCACTGTATTTATCACATCTATTGAAACATAGTATGCAAATCTGGTCTTTGACTCAGCAATGTGATGTTGAAAATCCTGTCAGCACCAAGTGAAGAGATATTGGTATACACAACATGGGAAATTCTTAAGGAGGTGATGAAAGTGATTGATGAGGGTAGGGCAGTCAGTGGAAGTGCTCTGAGGCTATTCAAACCTTCAGGTCTACCTCCTTTCATTGTCATAGGTTCAATTTAATGTCAAAGAATGTATACAGTATACAATCTGAAATCCTTACTCTTTGCAGCTCACTTCAATTTACCAGTCTTAACTTTGCATTCTGACACCCAAACCCCAGAAAACTTAGCACATATTTTTATTGATGCGCCAGACTCGACATCAACCATTTAAAGGTCTTGCTATGTTCATCATCCTCCACAGAGGTTTTCAAAGCAGCTTCTTAGGAGCGATAAACAACACAAGGAGATAACAAAAAGGATGGGTGAGTTTACAAAGCACCTTAAATGGAGTGAGATGGGGAGGAAGGGTTATCAGGTACGGGAATCGTGGCTGCAAGGGGAGGTACGTTGGCAAAATTAAAGTTAGGTTTGAGGACTGGAGGTGATCGAGTTCCAAGAATTATAGTGATTATTGCAAATGAGGCTAAAAGATTCAAATCTACGCAATTACAGATGGGCAAACTCTGAGGTGATGGCTGAGCAGAACTGAGTACATGTTAGAGTTTGGCCGACAGCATACCAGATGGGAAGGTGTAGCAGAGAAAAAAAGGACATTGGATGGTCATGTCCAACAGTGACAATGGACCAGCTGAGAGCTTCACCGGTAGTAGAAGAGCTGACACAGCCGTGGAGTTAGCCACTGTCAGCGAGGAGGAAGTACGTGTCTTATCTCTGCGCAGATGGAGGCCACAGCTTACCCTGGGCTACGTTTAACAACGAGATTGCAGGGACTCAGTCTTGGTTTCAAACTGTTGCCAGAAAGAGCAATGTGATCAGTGGCCATGGACAAGAGAATCTCCAGTATTTAGTTGAAATACAATTTTCTCCCCCCCACATCCAACACTGGATGTCAGACAAGAAGTCTGAAAAGTTCAAGGCAGCATTGATTCTTGACCTCACAATCTACAGCCACGTGGCCTTATATCTCATCGCCCTGCCTGCACTGTGCTTTTGCTGTAACTGACACTACATTCTGCATTCTGTTCTTTCCCCTTGAGCTATCTCAATGCACCGATGTGATGAAATTATCTGTATGGCCCGCATTTATAACACATTTTTTCACTGCACCTCAGTAGGTGTAACGAATAGAAAGCAATTTACTGGTGGAATGGGCTAGACAGGCAACAGGACCGAGTCAGTGTACTACAGGAAACTGATGTCACCTGTCCTGGCGATGTCAATGAGTGGAAGGCTGCATGTGATCAATCCCAAACTATTCCCCGGCAATGATTAAGTACAGTACCGTTAGGATTAGCTAACACTTTAACAGGGTAACAGCGATCAACGCCTGCCTTGCCATCTGTAAGCAGTTTGTATGTCAAACCCTCCCCCCTCCCCCCCCCCCCCCACCCCAACCACATGGGTTTCCGCAGGGTGCTCCTGTTTCTTTCCAGATTCATACGGGTAGAGTGAGCAAGTTGTGGGCATGCTACGTTAGCACTGGATGTGTAGCAACACTTGGGGGCAGACTGCAGTACAACCCTCAGACTGTGTTGATCACTGACATAAAACCACACATTTCACTGTACGTTTCAATGTACGTGTGACAAATAGAGCTAATCTTTATGAATGTGGGCAAACGGCCTTATCCAGCCCAACAATGGAAAGTGGGGAGACAGATAGATAAGAATCGTATCAATGCTCCGGCCAGCTTGTGAAAGACAACAGACAGAAACTCCAAGCTCAGGCAATATCTGGAGGGACAGAAGATTCAGGACTCTCTCATGTCATTACCAGTACACAAGTGTAAGGAGAACAAAATAATTGTTACTCCAGATCTGATGTAACACAAAAAAACACACAGAAGATGAAGAAATCAATAACACCACAAAATACATAAGATAGCTTATGTACACCGACGGATTGCTTGCCCATAAAGACTGTACACAAGGTGTTTGACAGGAAATAATAAAGCAGGGGTGGGTTTGGTGGGTGGAGGTGTTGATCAGCCTCACTGCTTGGGGAAAGTAACTGTTTTTGAGTCTGGTGGTCCTGCCGTGGATGCTACGTAGCCCCCTCCCTCATGCGAGTGGGACAAACAGTCCATGAGCAGGGTTTGTGGGGCTCTTCATGATGTTTCTGGTCCTTTTCTAGCACCCTTCTGCGTACAAGTCCTTGATGCAAGAAGTCCTTGAGCAATTTTGACCACCTGTTGTAGAGCCTTCCTGCTCGCTGCAGTGCAGTTTCCATACCAAGCACTGCTGCAGCTCATGAGGCCACTTAAGTTCAAGTTTCAGGTTTTATTTTTATATTATTACTATCTTTTCAACAACAGCATCCCTGCAAATGGTGTGGCTCAGCTCCAGAGCCCCACAGAGGGGATCTTGTGGCACTGCAGGCCTGTGGTAGCTGACAACAGCCCCTTGCAGAGGAGTTGGAAATGAGCAACACACAAACAGTTTGACAGGCTGGCTGGTTACAACAGCAACAAGGTGGCCATCAGCAAACACTGAAGAGGTGGTGAGAAACATATGGCTCTCAGTCCTCGGTGACTGCAAAAATAATCCGCAGCATTGTAGACCTCGGTATTTCACTCTTTTCACATTATTGTTTATATACAGTATTTATTTCTTATTGTAACACAGTAACTTCATAAGTATTGCACTCTACTGCTGCTGCGAAACAACAAATTTCACGGCACATGTCAGGGATATTAAGCCCGATTCGGATTCCTCTGAACCACACGATCGAAGTTGGTTACAGCACATCAGACTTTCGACCTCAGAGTGTAGGAGTTCAAGAGGGATCTTGCAGAGGAGCACAAAATCATGAGGGATATAAGATAGGATGAATGCAGTCTTTTTCCAAGAGAAGAAATAAAAACAAGAGGGTAGAGGGTTAAGCTGAGAGATGAATGATTGAAAAGGGACCCAAGGGGAAACTTCTTCATGCAGATGGGGCTGGGTATATCGAATGAGCTGCCAGAAAAGGTGGTTAACACAGGCTCAATATCAGTATCTGAAGGAAAATCAGACAGGTAGATGGATGGCTATGGACCAAACCTGGGCCAATGGGACTAGTTTGGTGGACACCTCGGTCAGTTTGGAGCAGTTGGGCTGAAAGGCCAGCTTCAGTGCTGTTTAATGATGGTATTGACCATGGCCATTCAGCCCACATGACCCATGGCTACCCCACCACTGACCCTCAGAGCATGGAGAATAAAAGTTAAGGCCATCACTTCTGGTAGACGTCAAGGGGAGGTGACACAGTCAGAAGTCCAGCCTTTCAGGTGTAACAATAAACCTCTTTCAGGTCAGATCAAAGAATCTCTTGGCACTAATTCAAAGGGTAAAGGAGTTAATATTGATGCCAGGCCAATATTACCCTGACTGTAAGGAATTTATCTAGTCAACAAATTAACCTCCTTGTTATTCATAGTTCCAAAATACTTCACTGGTTACAAAGTATGCTACGAGATCCTAATACAAGAGTAAAATGGAGGGCTATAAGGGAGACAAGGGTTTGATTAATTCTAGAGTAGGTTATAAGGTCAAGACAACGTACTGTACTGTGGTGGCTTATGTTCTATCAACTTTTGGCTACTTTGTCACCATAACCTTCCTTGTATATTTCAACACAAGTCATAGAATTAGAACACTACAGCACAGAAACAGGCCCCTCAGCCCATCTAGTCTGTGCCAACCTATTATTCTGCTAGTCTCACCGCCCTCCAATCTTTGTACTTATCCAAACATCTCTAAAATGTTGAAATTGAACCCGCATCCATCACTTCCCCCTAGCAGCTCCCTCCACACCCTCTGAGTGAAGAAGTTTCCCCTTAAACATTTCACTTTTCACTCATAACCCATGAGTTTTACTTTGTTTTGCTGTTGATTATTTTTGGTTTTGTGCAGATCTCCCTAAAACCAACTGAAGTGATTCAAAAGACACTGAAATTTACAGCCACAGACTCTCAGCTGCTACTAAAAAGTCATGGATCAATCTGAAGTAATCACCAGCACAGAATGAGTCTCCATCAGCAATGCAGACACAAATTGCTCAAAAGATATTTCACCCATTTTAGTTAAACACAGAAGATTTTGTTGAGTCTTTATCTTCAGCCCACAACCTTGTGCCTCCTGGAGATGATCTTGTACTGACTGAGAGATAACTTTCGAAAGGTTTATAGAATCACCTGAGGCATTGATAAGGTCAACACTTAAAGTCTTTTTTCCCCAGAGTAAGGTCTAAAACTAAACACAAGAGGAGAAAGATTTAAAACGGACATGAGGGGGCAACAATTTCACCCAGGTGATGGACATATAGAATGAGGTGACAAACAAAGCGGTAGCAGGGGTTACAACTACAACATTTAAAAGACGTTTAGATGGATCAGATCCACAGGGGTGAGTGTCAAAGTAATGACCAGGTGACTCTGCCGAGGACCAGGTAAAATTCACACCTGAAGAGTTATCTATTATGGCATGTGTGATTCAGCAAATCTGGGGAAAAAAATGAAACATGGATTTCAGACTGGCTCCCCTCTCTACAATCCAAAAACTTTCTTCTCTCTGTCAATGTCTGTTCATGGAGCTGCCCCTGAAAGATGAGGTGACCGCTGGATTGTCCTGAAAGCAGGTCTGGTTCACCAGTTGAACAAGGAAGGAAATCTGCAGTCCTTACCCAGTCTGGAGCACAGTCCCACCAACATGATTGACTCTGAACCACCTTGTGAACTGGGCCTGTACCAGACTTAGTTCAGTGATAATTAAAGTGAGTGGTGAGCCCATTTTCTCTGAGGCACATGGACAAGCAAGATCTAAAATGGCACCAAACTGTTAGAAAGCAATCCTGGAACACAGAACATTACAGCACAGTACAGGCCCTTCAGCCCACAATGTTGTGCCAACCTTTCAACTAAGAACAGTCTAACCTTCCCTCCTACATAGCTTTCCATTTAAAAAAAAATCATCCATGTACCTATCTAAGGGTTTCTTAACTGTTCCGATTGTATCTGCCTCTACCACCATCTATCACAGGGCATTCCAAACACTCACCATTCTCCATGTAAAAAAAAATACCTCTAACATCATCTTCTTACATCCATGAGGCAAATCCAATCCTGCAATCACTTTAAAATGGTACCCCCTGATATTACCATACGTGCCCTGGGATAAGTCTTTGGCTAGCCACTGGGTCAGTGCCTCTTATCTTATACACCTCCATCTAGTCATGTTTCATCTTCCTTTGCTCCCAAGATTTCATCCCCAATTTACTCAACCTATCCCGATAAGACATGTACTCTAATCCAGGTACCGTCCTGGTAAATCTCCTCTGCACCCCCCCTAAAGCTTCCACATCTTTCCTTTAAAAAAGACATCACCAATAAAAAAAACACCAAACTTCAGCATCTCCACAACCTCAGGACGTCCTGGCCAGTGTGAAGAGGCAACACTGGAAAAGACTAGTGCACAGCAGATATCATGTATCAAGGTAATAATAACCAGGTAATTCATTGCTTGAGGGATTACCCGGGACACTGGAGAAAAGCCCACTGCACAGATTATTCCTTCCTCAGAGGGCAACCAGGGTATTGGTTTAACATCTTATCACAGCAGCAACCAACTGTGATAGAACAATCACAATGGAATTGTGGAGCAGATTCAATGGGCTGAATGGCCCAATTCTGCTCCAAAGTCTTGTAGTCTAATGGTATCTCAAAGAAAGCAACACAGACTATGCTACATGACATATCAGTCCAAGATTTTGTAAAGGAAGGCCAAGAGGTTGCTCACCTGGAGAATGGCTTCAAAAATACTGTTAATCATCACGTACTCCAAGATTGTGTTCTGACTAATGTTGTCTGTTACCTGTAATTAAAAGGAAAGCTGTTGAGGGAAGACCCCAGAAACCTTGCTTGTGTGATCTTACCCACGCGACAGTTCAATGCATTGCCAACAGGAGTCACTAGTGAGCAACTACAGTGACGATAACACTCCTGTGGCAGCGTACCAACACAGCGGGCAGACGGGGGGTGTGGGACACGCACAGAGCACCAAGCGACAAAACAGGGACACATCCACGTGCAGGCAGGTTTCCTTACCGTGACCAGACAGAGCAGCAGCTTAAGGCAGAGACTCTTCAAACTCTCCGAACCATCACCACACAGCAATGAGTCCAAACTCTCCACCAGATTCTAACAGTCAAATTATAGAACGTTACTACAGTGAACATCGCATCATGGAACACAGAAAAATACAGCAGTGTGGGCACTTTGGCCCTCAATAGAACCATAGAACTCTACAGCACAGTACAGGCCCTTCAGCCCTCCATGTTGTGCTGACCCATATAATCCTTAAAAAAAGTACTAAACCCACACTACCCCATAACCCTCCATTTTTCTTTCATCCATGTGCCTGTCCAAGAGGCTCTTAAATACCCTTATTGTTTTAGCCTCCACCACCATCCCTGGCAAGTCATTCCAGGCACTCACAACCCTCTGTGTAAAAAACTTACCCCTGATGTCTCCCCTAAACTTCCCTCCCTTAATTTTGTACATATGCCCTCTGGTGTTTGCTATTGGTGCCCTGGGAAACAGGTACTGACTATCCACCCTATCTATGCCTCTCATAATCTTGAAGACCTCTATCAAGTCCCCTCTCATTCTTCTACACTCCAAAGAGAAAAGTCTCAGCTCTGCTAACCTTGCTTCATATGACTTGTTCTCCAAACCAGGCAACATCCTGGTAAATCTCCTCTGCACCCTCTCCACAGCTTCCACATCCTTCCTATAATGAGGTGACCAGAACTGAACACAATACTCTAAGTGCAGTCTCACCAGAGATTTGTAGAGTTACAACATGACCTCTCTACTCTTGAACTCAATATTAGGCCCACCAGTATAAACCCACCCTGCAATCAATCTAACCATCCCTTCCTACGCAGTCCATAACGCTTCATTCTTCTTACATCCATGACCTAAGTGTCTTTACAATGTCCCTATTATATCAGCCTCTACCACCAACCCTGACAGTGCATCCCAGGCAATTAGCACTCTCTGTATAAAACATCTACCTCTGACATCTCCCCAAACCGTCCTCTATTCACCTTAAACAGATGTCCTTTGGTATTGGCCACTGCCACCATAGGCTGCCCTCTCTATGCCTCTAGTAATCTTATACACCCCTATTAAATCAGAATCATGTTCAATATCACTGGCATATGTTGTGAAATTGGTTGTTTTGCACCAGCAGTACAAAATATAAATTAAAGTATATATTTTTAAAATAATTTTAATAAATAGTACAAAAAAAACGAGGGAAAACTATGAAGGCAGTGTTCATGGATTCATTGTCCATTCAGAAACTTGATGGCAGAGGTGAATAAGCTGATCCTGAAAAGTAGAGTATGGATCTTTAACCTCCTGTATCTCCCCACTGACAGTAGCAATGAGAAGAGAGCAATACTGGGTGATGGAGTCCTTAATGATGGATGTCGCCTTTTTAAGGCATCGCCTTTTGAAGGTGTCCTCGATGCTGCAGAGGCTAGAGCCCACGATGAAGCTGGCAGAGTTTACAACTTTCTGCAGCTTATTTCAATCCTATGCAGTACCCCCACACCCTTACCAGACAGTGATACAACCATTTAGAATGCTCCGCACTGGACATCTGTAGAAATTTGTAAGTGTCTTTACTGACATACCAGTTCTCCTCACACTCTGAAAGAAATACATATAGCTGCTGCCATGCCTTCCTTGCAATTGCATCGATATGCTGGAGCCAGATTAGATCCTCAGAGATGTCGACACGCAAGAACTTGAAACTGCTCACCCTTTCCAGTTCTGATCCCTCAATGAGGACTGATGTGTGTGCCCCCCAACTTCCCCTTCCTGAAGTTCACAATCAATTCTTTGGCCTTACTGATGTTGAGTGCAAGGTTGTTGTTACGAAATCACTCAACCAGCTGATCTATCTCAGTCCAAGATGCCTCCACGTGACCATCTGAAATTCTGCCAACAAAAGTTATGTTATCGGCAAATTTATTGATGGCGTTTCAGCTGTGCTAGCCACACAACTGTGGGTGCAGAAAGAGTAGAGCAGTCGGCTAAGTACACACCCTTGAGGGGTGCCAGTGTTGGGATCAGTTCTGGATCAAGGTCTCTTTGGAGGGATTTCTGCTGTGGGGGGGGGGAGGTGAGTTGATGGTTTTGCTGCTGCTTCTGTGAAGGGGGGGCTTCAGAGCTTCAACACTTCTATCATTCATTCTATGGGCTTTCTTGTTTTGTGGATGTCTGTGAACAGTATGAATTTCAGATTGTATACTCTGATGTTAAATGAACCTTTGAAAGTCAGTAAGGAAGCAATGTTATTTCCGATCCATATAGTCTCCCATGAGGAGGTCAAGGATCCAGTTGCAGAGGGAGGTACAGACTGTCAGGTTTTGGAGCTTGTTGATTAGAACTGAGGGCACGATTGGGCTGAACACTGAGCTGTAGTCAATACACTGCTTACTTAGGAAAACTGCTATTTTCCAGGTGATCCAAAGCTGAGTGGAGAGCCAGTAAGATTGTATCCACCATACCTATTGTGGCGATAGGCAAACTGCAGCGGCTCCAGGTCCTTGTTTAGGTAGGAGTTGACTCTACCCATGACCAACCTCTCAAAGCATTTCGTTACAGTACAGAAACACTGACAAAATGTTGGAGGAACTCAGCAGGTCAGGCAGCATCAATGGAAAAGAGTAAACAGTTGGTGTTTAGGGCCGAGACCCTTCATGAGTCTGGAATGGTGGGGGACAGCCATGTTTCCATGAAGCAAAATACACAGCAGGTCCCTGATGTCCTCTTGGTACAACAATCTTGCACTGAGGTCTTCAATTTTATTTTCCTCAGAGAGTATATTCACCAGCATGATAGTTGCCTCTTACCCTCCGTCGCTCCAAGGATAAAAACCCTTCCTCATTCAACCAACCCTCATAAGATCTGTTCTCTAACCTCGGTAGATTGCTGGTAAATCTCCTTTGTACAATCTTTAAAACTCCCACACCCATCCTATGACAAGGTATACAGAACTGAACGTACGTCAAGTGTGGTCTAATCAAAGTTTAATAAAGCTGCAACATTATCTCACTGCTCTTGAAATCAATCCCCAGACTAGTTAAGGCCAACACCCAATGTGCCTTCTTAACCACCCGATCAACTTACGCAGCAACTTTGAGAGATCTCCATGCTTGAACACTTAGATCCCTCTGTTTGTCTACACTAATTCCAAACTTTCATGTCATCTGCAAACTTACTAATCCATCCCTTTACCTTCACATCCAAGTCATTTATAAAAATCATAAAGAGCGGGAATTGTCAAAACAAATCCCTGCAGACATACCACCAACTTCCTATGTTCACCCACTAACATCCTCTGCCTTCTCTGGGTAAACTAGCTCAGAATCCCAGCAGCCGAGTTTCTATAGATCTGAGGTTTCATGATTTTCTAGATGATCCTTGTCAAACACCTTACTAAAATCCATATAGACCACAACCACTGTACTGCTTTCATCATTTGGGTTTTTTGTCACCTCCTTGAAAAGCTCAATCAGGCTCATGAGGGAGGACCATCCCCCCTCACAAAGCCATGCTAACTATCCGTATAAAAACTATGCTTCTCCAAAATAATGTCCCTAACAATCCCTGCAACAGTTTTCCTACCACTGACCTAAGATCTATTGGTCTATGTTCCCCAGGATCATCATCATCATTCTTCAAACTCTTGGTGTTTGATTATCACATGTATCATGATACAGTGGAAAGCTTGTCATGTGTACTGATCATACAAACCAAGAAATTACACAGTGCGTTGAGGTACAAGGTAAAACAATAACTATGCAGATTAAAGTGTAAAAGCTATGGAAAAAGTGCAGTGCAAATAAAAAAATAAAGTGCAAGATCATAAATGAGGAAGATTGTGAGGTCAAGAGTCCATCTTAACACATGAGGTCTGTACAAGAGTCTGCTAATAGTGGAGTAGAAGTTGTCCTTGAGCCTAGTGGCAAGTGCTCTCAGCCTTAAGCATCTTCTGCCCAGTGGGACAGGTCATAAGAGAGAACTTTTAGGGTGGCTGGGGTCTTTGATTGTGCTGGCTGCATCACTGAGACAGCTGGAAGTATAGACCAGGGGGTTCCCAACCTTTTTTTATGTCATGGACACCTACCATTAACTGAGGGGTCCACTGACCCCAGACTGGGAACCCCTAATGTAGACTATGGAGGGGAGGCTGGATTCTATGATGCTCTGAGCTATGTTTCTTACAGACACAGGCAGAGCAGTTGCTATACCAAAAAAACTGTTATTCATCCACAGAGGATGTTTATTCACCTGCATCAATAGAAATTTGTAAGAGTTGACATGCCAAATGTCTTTAGCCTTTGGAAGTAGAGGCACCGGTAAGCTTCCTTGGCCGTGACATCAGCATGGCTAGGCCAGGACAAGCTATTGGCAATGTTTGCTCCGAGGAACCTGACGTTCTCGAACCTCTCGACCTGGCTGTTGATGTCGACAGGAAAACATACAACACCTCCCCCCCCACTCTTCCTGAAATCAATCAGCAGCTCATCCACAGTTCTTGCCAGCGGAACCAGCAACGAACAAGTATTCACTCCACAGGTCAGTCAACAGTGAGTCAGATTCAGATTAGTTTATTGCCACCTTCTCCCGGATGTAATGAAATTCCTTGTTCTCAGGAAGCTTACAGAATAAACTGCATACACAGAAATAATAGACAAGGTCAAGTGCAAAACAACAGAATGGTGCAAAGTGCAATGATAGAAGAGGTTGCAGGGACTCCTTAATTTCATTAGGCAGAATTCACCCAGACTGTTACATGTTACGTTTTGGGGGTAGGAGTAGGGTTTTTATATATATATATATATACACACACACATGCACACACGCATGCACACACACACACACACACACACACACACACACACACGCATGCACACGTGTAAAATGTCATCATTTGTTAGCTGGGGCAATAAAGTGTACGTTAGCAATGTTGGATTTTTGTTGACGCTCCTACAGGGCAGAATTAAGATTTCCAGGACATGCCAGCACCACCAGTTAGGGATACGAAAGAGGTGACTGGTTCAGGTCTGATTATAGTGGAGAAGAAACTGCTCCTTAGTCTAGATGCCCAGGCTTTCAAGCTCCTAGAAGTAGGAGAGAGTAAAGGAAATGGCCAGGGTGGATTCCCCAATGGAAATTACTCTGTGAGCTGGCACATGCACTCACAGCTGGATCTCAATCCACTAAACTCTCCAAATGTCAGTTTATTCAAACACCTCAACACCACTCAACTATCTGCTGTCCTGGACATTCATCGTACTCATGAATCTCTGCAACCCTTTCCCCATCCAGCCCTGTCATCTATCCCACAGGCTTTACTGTCCTTCCGGTCTTCTGTGAACCACAAGTACCCACTTTCCAAACAGCAGCAGCCAAAGCCCCAAAGCTCTTGAAATCATTCTACAGATTTCATCCCTCTCATATTTCTTTGTTTGTTTTATTTAGAGATTCAGCACAGTAACAGGCCCTTCAGCCCAATGAGCCCCTGCTGCCCAATTACACCCATCTGACCAATTACCCTACTAACCTGTACACCTTTGGAATGACGGAGGAAACTCACATGGTTACGGGGAGAACATACAAACTCTTTACAGAAGCAACAGGAATTGAACTCAGGTCATTGGCACTGTAAAGTGATGCGTTAATCACTAAGCTACCGTGACGTCCAGCTGTGGAAGCACTGGAGATTCTATTGATGCTAGCAATCTTGAGCAACACACACACAAATGCTGGAGGAACTCAGCCGGTGGTAGCAGCTAAGGTGAGGAATAAATAGTTAACGTTTCAGACCGAGACCTGTCAAAGAGTCTCAGACTGAATCATCGACTGTTTATTTCCCTCCAGGGATGCTGCCTGACCCGCTGAGCTCCTCCAGCATTTTGCAAGCAGTGCTCCTCATGTGGAGGGATGTTTTATGATGTAAAATGCTTTTGAGCGAATACAAGTTACTGGTGTTGTTAACGAATTGAAGCTACACACCTTATCAAACGCTTGCCCAGTTGTGACCAGCCCTACAGTTACCCAGAGAATGAACCTTGCAACACCCTGTGGGGAATCAGCTGCCTGTCAACTTTGTCCTGGAGGGTTAACAAGAAATTAATCCATGGCATCCATCAGTTCCACCCACTATAGTCCCCGTTCAACGCACTACACCACCATAACCACCCACTAACCCAACACGCACCCCTCACCCTGGTACCCAACCGTGATCTTTACCATGACATACACCTAACAGCACTCCCCCACACTATGACCCAACTGGCAATACTAAACCCGTTCACTACCAACCCTGACACTCACCATGCAGACACTAAACCCACCCAATACCACTCACCCCAATCCTGAGGCACCACCACACACACACCCAACTACAAGCTACACTGACGTACCACCAGACACTCAACAGTCCATTTCCTGATACCCAAACACCATCACGGGCACTCACCACTACACATCCAACACCCAACTACCAACCAATCCTACTCCCCTGACCCTGCCACATCCAGCCACCCGATACTCACCACCACACATCAACTGAAAACATAATCATACACTCCCCTCCCTCCCCAACCCTGACACGAACTGTTAAAATGATAAATGTCAACTCTTCACAAACTAGAGAAAATCTGAAGTTGCTGGAAGTCCAAGCAACACACACAAAATGCCAGACAAACTCAGCAGGCCAGGCAGCATTTAAGGAAAAAGACTACAGTTGACGTTTCAGGCCAAAAAGACAGCACTCTTTTCCTTAGACGCTGCCTGGCTTGCTGAGATCCTCCAGCGTCTTGTGTGTGTTGCAAATGTTAACTCTTGATCACTCTATCTACGTCATTAGTCATTCCCTCTCCCTTTACCCCCACTGGCAGAAGACAAAAGCTTGAAAGCACATATCCCCAGGCTCAAGAACAGTGTCTGCCCTCTTCAAACGGACCCTTCACATGCTAAATGATGAACTATTGATCTCACAATCTATATTGTCCTGGCACTTGTACCTTATTATCTGCCCTCATCTTACTCTCTCTGTAACCGTTAACACTTTATTCCGCATTATTTTGATTTCCCTTTGTACTACTTCAGTGCAATGATGCATTCCAGAGATACAGAGGATACGGTTAACACACACAAAATGCTGGAGGAACTCGGCAGGCCAGGCTGAGTTTTGGGATATGGTTAGCAAGTTGTCTGTGGACAGCACAGTAGGGAAGCGGTTGGCACAACGCTTTACTATGTGACTGATCCAAGTTCAATTCCACCACAGTCTTTAAGGAGTTTGAACGTCCTCTCCGTTACCATGTGCGTTTCCTCCCACAGTCCAAAGATGTTAAGGCTAGGAAAAGCACGTTGTGTTATCCTAACCTAAGCTTGTAGTTGGGTGTGTCTTCAGATCCTCAGACTGTGTCGGTTGGTGATGCCAATGTCACATTTCACTGTATGTTTCAATGTACACGTGACAAATAAAGCTAATACTTTTAATCTTTATAGATTGATCTGTCTGAATGGCTTGTCAAACGTAAGTTTTTCCACTGTATCCTGGTATATGAGACAATAACAAACGAATCACCACCGGACTCACCTTCATCCTGAGCTCAGCCTTGTCGAAGCCCATCAACATGTTGATGATGTCGAAGCCGGACGTTGGTTTGTTTTTCTGGTGGACTCCTCGGATCAGTGCACATAGCGTCTGCAGGAGTGGACAAGAGGAAAAGAAACGTAACCGAGAAAGAACTGGGTACCACCTATCGAAAAGTGAAAGGCCTGGATAAGACAGACGTGGAGAGGATGTTTCCAATTGTGGTGAGTCTAGGATCAGAGGTCACAGCCTCAGAACACAAGTACAGTCCGCCCTCCTTATCCGCGGGGGATTGGTTCCGGGACCCCCGAGGATACCAAAAAACGTGGATGCTCAAGTCCCTTATTTAGCCTAACCAATGCGGTGGTGGTCCTTAGGACCCAGCAGAACCCTGGACCTTATTTAACCTGTCTCAGTGCGGTGGACTTTAGGACCCAGCGCAGCTCCGAATCTGCAGTGTTTCTGTTCACGAAAATAATCACAATCATGATTGAAAATAAAGTGGAAGTAATAAAGCGATCAGAAAGAGGTGAAATGCCATCGGTCATTGGAAAAGTGTTAGGCTACAGTCGGTTAACGATCGGAACAATTTTAATGGAGCATGTGAAAGGCCCTGCCCCGATGAAAGCTACAATTATTACTAAGCAACGCAGTGGCTTAATTATTGAAATACATACGTTTCTTGTGTTTTATATGCATAGAAAGGTAAAATGTATTATTAGATACTAAGACAAACGTTTGACTAACTGACACTAAATGATACCAGATATACTTGCTCTGACTTCAAATCCGACTTAAAGACAGACTCAGGAATGGAACTCATTCATAACCCAGGGACTGCCTGTACTTTTAAATCATCTCTAGATTACTTATAGTACTTAATACAATGTAAATGTATGTAAATAGTTGTTATACTGTATTGTTTAGTGAATAATGACAAGAAAAAATAGTCTGTACATGCTCAAATAACCAGTGCTGGAGAGAGAACTTCCAGGTTTTCCCGATCCGCGGTTGGTTGAATCCGCGGAACCCGCGGATAAGGAGGGCCGACTGTGTGTTCCTTTACAACAGAAACAAGATGGAATTTCTATTGTCAGAAGCTGGTGAAAATGTACAATGCATTACCACAAAAGGCTGTGGAGGCCAAATTACTGAGTATATTTAAAGTGGAGGTGATAGGTTCTTGATTAGAAAGGGCGTCAGAGATTAAGGAGCAAATGCAGGAAAATGGGGTTGAGAGGTAAAATAAAACAGCTATGATTGAATGGTGAAACAGACCCAATAAGCCAAATGGTTTCATTCTTCTCCTGTGTCTCATGGTCTTATGATAGAATTGGAATTGGTTCATTATTGCCCCATTTAAGATAGTTTGATACATTTTTGCTGAGCAGTGGAATTAAAGATTATGGGGAAATTATAGGCCAGTTAGTCTGACCTCAGTGGTTGGGAGGATATTGGAACCGATTGTTAAGGATCTCATTTTGGGGTATATGGAGGCACATGATAAAATAGGCCAAAGTCAGCATGGTTTCTTCAAAGGAAAATCTTGCCTGACAAATCTGTTGGAATTCTTTGAAGAAATAACAAGCAAGATAGACGAAGGAGAATCGGTGGATATCATGTACTTGGATTTTCAGAAGGCCTTTGACAAGATACCACACAAGGCTGCTTAACAAGCTACGAGCCCATGGTATTACAGGAAAGATTCCA
The DNA here is from genome assembly GCF_048418815.1 of Hemitrygon akajei. Lineage (NCBI taxonomy): Eukaryota > Metazoa > Chordata > Chondrichthyes > Myliobatiformes > Dasyatidae > Hemitrygon > Hemitrygon akajei. Next base: position 12,808,106 of record NC_133146.1, on the reverse strand, counting down.
GCATGGATAAGGCAGTGGCTGATTGGCAGCAGGCAAAGAGTGAGAGTAAAGGGAGCCTTTTCTGGTTGGCTGGCAGTGACTAATGTTGTTCCACAGGGGTCTGTGTTGGGATCGCTTCTTTTTCCATTATATGTCAATGATTTGGATGACGGAATTGATGGCTTTGTGGCAAAGTTTGCAAATAACAAAGATAGGTGGGAGGGGACAGGTAGTTTTGAGGAAGTAAAGAGGCTACAGAAAGACTTAACCAGGTTAGGAGAACAGGCAAAGATGGAATACAGTGTCAGGAAGAGTATGGTAGAAGAAATAAAAGTGTAGACTATTTTCTAAATGGAGAGAAAGTTCAAAAATCTGAAGCGCAAAGGGACTTGGGAGTCCTCGTACAGGTTAATTTGCAGGTTGAGTTGGTGGTGAGGAAGGCAAATGCAATATTAGCTTTCATTTCAAGAAGACTAGAATATCAAAGCAAGGATGTAATGTTGAGACTTTATAAAACACTGATGAGGCCTTACTTGGAGTACTGTGAGCAGTTTTGGGCCCCTATCTGAGAAAGGATGCTCTGAAACTGGAAAGGGTTCAAATGAGGCTCACGAAAATTATTCCAGGATTGAAAGGCTTGTCATATGAAGAGTGTTTGATGGCTCTGGGCCTGTATTCACAGGAATTCAGAAGAATGAGAGATGACCTCTTTGAATGTTGAAACACCACAATGAGTGGATGTGGACAGGATATTTCCTATGATGGGGGAGTCTAAGACCAGAGGACACAACCTCAGAATAGAGGGGCATCCTTTAGAATGGAGATGGGGAGGAACTTCTTTAATCACAGAGCAGTGAATCTGTGGAATTCATTGCCAAAGGTGCCTGTGGAGGCCAAGTCATTGGGTACATTTAAGGCAGAAGTTGATAGATTCTTGATTAATCAGATCACGAAGAGTTATGGAGAGAAAGGAGGAGAATGGGGCTGAGAGGGAAAATGGATCAGTCATGATGAAATGGTAGAGTAGACTTGATGGACCAAGTGGACCAATTCTGCTTCTATATCTTATGGTTTTACTTCCTGCCTCTGGATTATTTCCTGTGATTATATTTCTTATGTTCTTATTAACTCCTGCACATCCCACCAAACTCAGAGTAACATCAAGGAGAAAGAATGAAAGAGTAGGGCAGTTCCTTTATGGAGGGATAAACAGCTTGGGACCTTCACCCTTCTGCAAATGGATGTAAAAGATCCCATTTGACCATTCTGAGAAAGAGCAGTGGGGCTCTCCTAGTGGCTCTGGATATTTCCCCTTCAAACAGCATCCATTAGTAAAACCACGTGGCCACTACTGCACTGTCCTTTGTGGGAGCTTGCCGTGTACAAGCTAACTGCCGCATTTCTCTTCTCACAAGTCAAAGCTCAGCTTATTCCTCTCCAGATTTCTGAACTGTCCATGAACACTACCCCATTGGTTGTTTTTCTGTATACTACAATTTATGTATTTTGTAACTTGTAGCAACTTGTCTGTCACAAAACATCATTCATGACATATGTTAGTGATCATAAACCTGACTGACACTGAAAGTGCCATACATCAAAGGATTAGTCAGGGTGTTAGAGATTACAGGGAGAAGACAGGAGAATGGGGTTGAGATGGAAAATAATTTAGCCATGATCGAATGGCGGAGCAGACTCTATGGGCTGATTGTCCTAATTTGCTCCTATGCTTTATGTCTTATAAAGCCCTGGGGAAAAAGAAAATGACAAGTGCTACATAAATGCAAATCCTCTTTCATCTTTCTGTCACGTCTTGCCCTTCTTCGCGGTAAGGTTCACAGGGGACGGGAAAGCACGAGAATGGCAGAGGAGGTGTGAGGCACAACGCAGGCTAAATTCCACTGACCTGCAAAGCATTCACCACCTTGATCTGGTGCTCCTCGTTTAAGGATACTATACAGTGCTGGAAGAGGCTGTTGATGTTATCCTTCAGCTTCATCAGCTCTTCACCATCCACAGACTCCAGTTTCGCCTCCAGGTACTCCAGGTTTACCTAAAGAGTACAGGAGAAAGGGCAGTGGTCAACACTTCACACTGTATAACATATCCATTCTCCCTTCTCACTACTATCATCAGGCACAAGGTAGCCTTAGGTCCCACACCACCAGGTTCGGAAACAGTTATTACCCCTCAACCATCAGGCTCCTGAACCAGTGTTCATCCAGCACAACTCTGAACTGATTTCACAACCAATGGACTCATTTTCAAGGAATCCACAACTCAATAGTATTTATTTATTTATTTGAACAATTTGCCTTTTGGCTGTTTGTCAGTCTTTACGTATTTCGTAAATTCTATTGTATTTTATTTTTCCTGTAATTACACACAAGGAAAACACATGGTAATAGACGTACTTTGATAATAAATTTTACTTCGGCTTTAAAATCCCCCTCCAGACTCCTCTTTTGCGCATCCCTATCTAGAATACCACCGACTGCCACTTTTCACATTCTCTACAGATCTTCTGCAGTCCCCCCAGATACAGATGCCACCCATTTATTTAGCCTCCTTCCACAGCTCACAAGACACACTTCCCACCAGACCTTTATATAAATATTATCTGACCTGCATAATATTGAATTACATTTACGTCTACACATGCAGCCCCAGACTTCCCTGGGCCATAGAACATTGAATGCTCCCACCCAAGTAGTTATCAAGCCAGCTTAACCCCAAACCCCAGACAGGCAAGCAAACCAGCATCACAAGACAGAACAGCCAAAATACTGCAACCAACCTTCATCAGGAAGAGCTCCTCCCAGAATCGAGGGCAGTTCTTAGCTGGGTCTTCATGCTGTGACAGAAATAGCAGCATCATTTTAATCTAGATATACATAAAAATGTCCAACAAACTCCTCAGACACTTCTGAAAGATGCTGTAGGATACAGATCCCATTGCAAATTCTTCCCCTGGTGTTAAATACTCTTCTCTTCCCAGTTCAATTTAATTCTCTTCTTTTCCAGACCATCTTCCTTAACTGACCTTCTGCCGTGTTCTTTTCCTTTGACCGTCTTCTCTCAGATCCTTTCTCCAAATCATACATTCCCTCCACACACCAGTTCTTGTTCTCCTCACGTTTCCTATCCCTTCTCCAGTGGATTCACCAATGACAGAAACGTGAAATCACGCTGTTTAGACCATAAGACATAGGAGCAGTATGTGGCCATTCAACCCATCAAGTCTGCTCCACCATTTCATCATGGCTGATCAATTTTCCTCTCAGCCCTAATCTCCTGCCTTCTTTCAGATCTCTTCATGCCCTGACTAATCAAGAATCTATCAACGTCTGCCTTCAATATACCGAATGACTTGGCCTCCATGGCTGCCTGTGGCAACGAGTTCCACAGATCCACAACTCTCTGGCTAAAGAAATTCCTCTTCATCTCCATTCTAAAAGTATGCCTTTCTATTCTGAGGCTGTGTCCTCTGATCCAAAACTCTCCCACCACAGGAAACATCCTCTCCACATTCACTCTAGCAAAGCCTTTCAACATTCAATAGGTTTCAATTAGGTCACCCCTCATTCTTCTAAGTTCCAGTGAGTACAGGCCCAGAGCCATCAAATGCTCCTCATAAGACAAGCCGTTCAATCCTGGAAGTATTTTTGTCAACTGCCTTTGAAACCTACTTTCTGAATTAAGGGGCTCATGATACTCCCAGTGGGACCTCTCCAGTGCTTTATAAAGCCTCAACATTACATCCTTGCTTTTATATTCTAGTCCTCATGAAATGAATGCTAACATTCATTTGCCTTCCTCAACTTGCAAATTAACATTTAGGCAATCCTGCCCAAAGTTTACACTTCAGATTTTTGAATTTTCTCTCAATTTAGAAAATAGTCAACCCTTTTATTTCCTCTACCAAAGCGCATGACCACACACATCCTGGCCCTGCATTCCAACTGTCACTACTTTGCTCTCCTAATCTCTCTGTCTTTCTGTAGCCTCTCTACTTCCTCAAAACTACCTGCCCCTCCACCAATCTTCAAGTCATCTGTAAACTTTGCAACAAAGCCATTAACTCCATCATCTAAATCATTGATATATAACGTAAAAAGTAGTGGTCCCAATACACAATCCTATGGAACATCTCTAGTAACACACACAAAATGCTGGTGGAACACAGCAGGCCAGGCAGCATCTATAAGGAGAAGCGCTGTCGACGTTTTGGGCCAAGACGCTTCGTCAGGACTAACTGAAAGGAAAGATAGTAAGAGATTTGAAATTAGGAGAGGGAGAGGGAAATGCAAAATGATAGGAGAAGACAGGAGGGGTGGGGTGAAACTGAGCCAGAAAGGTGATTGGCAAAAGGGATACAGAGCTGGAGAAGGGAAAGGGTCATGGGACATGGGGCCTCGGGAGAAAGAAAGGGGGAGGGGAGCATCAGGGGGAGATGTACAGGCAGAGTGATGGGCAGAGAGAGAGAAAAAAAAAGAGGGGGAAAAAAAACTAAATATATCAGGGAGGAGGGGGAGGAGGAGGGACATTAACGGAAGTTAGAGAAGTCAATGTTCATGCCATCAGGTTGGAGGCTACCCAGCCGGTATATAAGGTGTTGTTCTTCCAACCTGAGTGTGGCTTCATCTTGACAGTAGAGGAGGCCATGGATAGACATATCAGAATGGGAATGGGACGTGGAATTAAAATGTGTGACCACTGGGAGATCCTGCTTTCTCTGGTGGACCGAGCGTAGGTGCTCAGCAAAACGGTCTCCCAGTCTGCGTCGGGTCTCACCAATATGTAAAAGGCCACACCGGGAGCACCGGACGCAGTATATCACACCAGCCGACTCACAGGTGAAGTGTCGCCTCACCTGGAAGGACTGTCTGGGGCCCTGAATGGTGGTGAGGGAGGAAGTGTAAGGGCAGGTGTAGCACTTGTTCCGCTTACAAGGATAAGTGCCAGGAGGGAGATCGGTGGGAAGGGATGGGGGGGGATGAATGGACAAGGGAGTCGCGTAGGGATAGATCCCTGCAGAAAGTGGAAAGGGGAGGGTAGGGAAAGATGTGCTTGGTAGTGGGATCCCGTTGGAGGTGGCGGAAGTTACGGAGAATTATACGTTGGACCCGGAGGCTGGTGGGGTGACAGGTGAGGACAAGGGGAACCCTATCCCGAGTGGGGTGGCGGGCGGATGCGGTAAGGGCAGATGTGCGGGAAAGGGGAGAGATACGTTTGACATCTAGTGACATCTCTAGTCACTGGCAGCCAACCAGAAAAGGCTCCCTTTATCCCACTATTTGCCTCATGACGATCAGCCACTGCTTGATCCATGCTAGTATCTTTCCCGTAATATCCAGGGCTCTTAACTTGTTAAGATGCCTCATGTGTGACACCCTGTCACAGGCCTTCAGAAGTTCCAAGTACAGAACATCCACTGATCCTCCATTGTCTATCCTGCTTGTTATGTCTTCAAAGATTTCCAACAGATTTGTCAGGCAAAGATATTCCAAAGGAAACCATGTTGACTATGGCCTATTTTGTCAGGTGTCTCTGAGTACCCTGAAACCACCACATCCTTAATGATCAACTCCAGCATTTTCCTGACCGAGGTTAGACTAACCTATAGTCTCCTTTCTTCTGCCTCTCTCCCTCTTGAAGAAAGGAGTGACATTTGCAATCTTCCAGTCTTCAGACCTTTGTTTCCCAAGAACCTTCCCCCAGTAACGGCAACTCCACACACTTCCAACCCCTGACTTTCTTGAACCTCTAGCATACAGCCAGTGCCTTGCACGGTGAAGACTGCTGCAAAATATTTATCCAATTTGTCCACCATTTCCTTATTTCCCCATTACTATGTCTCCAGCATCATTTTTCAGTAGTCCGATATCCACTCTTGCCTGTTTTACACTTCGTGTATCTGAAGAAACTTTTGGTATCCTCTTCAATATCATTATCTAGCTTACTTTTGTATTCCATCTTTTCCTTCTTAATGACTTATTTAGTTGTCTTCTATTGGTTTTTAAAAGATTCCTATTCCTCTAACTTCCCACTAATTTTTGCTCTACAAAAGCAAAAGCTCTTTGGCTTTAATGTTGCTTCTGTCTTCTGTTAGCCATGGTTCTGTCACCTTACTTTTAGAACATTTAAGAGTAATTTGGATAAGTACATAGATGGGAGAGGTGTGGAGGGTTGCAGTCTAGGTGTGGATCAACGGGACTGGGCAGAATAACAGCACAGCATGGACTAGACAGAATGAAAGGCCTAGTTCTGTGCTGTAGTGCTCTACAACTCTATGACTACCCTTCAAGGATCAGACTGAAAGTTCATTTTCACTCTATTAGCAAACCTAGGTTAATACTTGGGAACTACACTCAATACAGCCCAGGGAGATCTATCACCACAATCTACAGGAGATCAGCCTGGTGCTCCCTTTTGGAGATGGACAGTAAAGACCGACATGGTCAAGGGTGCTCACATTCCATTAATGAAAATTAAACACAGATCACCATGGTCAGCATGACCAGCTGGGCTGAAGGGCTTGTCTCAAGCACGTCCTTTCCTTTTCCTGAAAAGGCATACCGTCAGCACAAATCAGTTTTGTGACACGCACCTTGAAGATTTCATCGTACATTAACACCACCTTCTCTTTCAGGGGTTTTTTGCTGGATGATGCTTTACGGAGAAGTCCTCCCTTTTTCTCTATCTGTGCCATCGTGTGGATCCTGAAACAAGGAAGGTAACTGTCAGGAAACTTAAAGTTGTCACTTGTAATGTTACTGCTCGTGTACCAAATCACACAGGCAGAGGTCACATCCTTCATCTCATGCTCTCGATACTCATTGCTTATTTATTTTTTCTGTATTTGCTCTTTTGTGCATTGATGGTTTGCCCATCCTGCTGGGGGCAGTTTAGAACATAGAAGAGTACAGCACAGGAAGAGGCCATTCAGCCCACAATGTTGTGCCAAACCAGCTAGAAAGCAAATTAAAAAAACACCCAAACACTAATCCCACCTACCTACACAACGTCCACATCCCTCCATCTTCCTCACATCCACGTGCCTATCCAAAAAGTCTCTTAAAAGCCTCTAATGGATTTGCCTCTACCATCATACCAAGCAGCACATTCCAGGCATCCACCACTCTCTTGAGTAAAAAACTTACCCTTCATACCCCTCACATCCCCCTTGAACCTAACCCCTCTCACCTTCAATGCATGCCCTCTGGTATTAGACATTTCAACCCTGGGAAACAAATACACTCTATCCACTCTATCTATGTCTCTCATAATCTTATAAACCTCTAGCAGATCTCCCCTCAGCCTCTCTCGGTCCAGAGAAAACAATTTCAAATTTATCCAGCCTCTCATGACAGCACACACCCTCTAAACCAGGCAGAATCTTGGTAAACCTCTTCTGCACCCTCCCCAAAGCCCCAAGATCATTTCTACTGGGGTGACCAGAACCGTATGCAATATTCCAGCCCCTCATGATAGCACGCACCCTCTAAACAAGGCAGCGTCCTGGTTTCTTGTACTGTGAATGCCTGTAAGTAAGTAAATCTCAGGGTTGTAAATGGTGACATGCACCCATATACTTTGCTGATAAATTTACTCTGAACACGCTGTATGATGTGCTTATTTGAGCAACTCAAAATGATTTCATGATGGACATGTAGCCAGTTACCTCACCAAAGCATTTCATGCATAAGCTACCTTTTTTTAAACTCAAGGGACATGGGCTTTGCAAGCTGAGCTAACGCCCCTAATTAACTTTGAGAAGTTCTTCAAATGCTGCCGTCCTTGAGGTGTGGGCATATTCTCAAAATGCTGCAAGAGAGGGCACTCCCAGATTTTGACCCAGCGAGGCGAAGGGAACAACGACACATTTCCAAGTCGAGATGATGGGCAACAAAATGAATCTCAGGGTCGTACATGGAGACATACACGTACTTTGATAATAAATTTACTTTGAACAGGGTTTGGAAGGAGTTTAGTGAAGCTCCTGCAGTGCATCCTATGGATGCTGTACACTGCTGGGCGTTCACCCTCGAGTTAAATGGAAGCACTACAGTGTGGCACACATTACAGGAATGGTATTCCAGAATCTAAAACTAATACAACGTGCACTTCAAGTACCTGTCTAGGTGCGGAAACAGAGCTAATAAACAATCATGGCAATTACAAAACCGTGTGGGCCTAGCTCAATCTTTGCTCAAATTATAAACCCAGGAGATTCTGCCTGGAAATCTTGTCCAACAAACACAAAACACTGGAGGAGCTCAGCAGGTCAGGCAGCATCTATGGAGAGGAATAAACAGTCAATGCTCTGGGCTGAGACCACAGGATTGTGTTGGGTGAGCTAAGAAAGAGAAGCACTAGTCCGCTCTCGATGGTGTTGTATTTTGTACGCTAATGAAGTGGTACTCATCCTGTGTAGAGAAGCCCATAAACCTCCTGATGGTAACTGAGGAGGCTTTGGAAACTGCTGCAAAATACCCAACCTATGAGAGATAAAAGAGGGGTGAGCTTTATTTGTCACATGCACAATAAAACATTGTGACGTGTCATTTGTGGCAAATCAAATCAACGAGAATTGTTCTGGGCGGCCCGCAAATGTCACCACACTTTGGCACCGACAGAGCATGCCCAGACCGTAAAGCGACGTGCTAACCATCACGTTACTGTGCCACCCAAACAGCCTGGCCTCAGTCTGCACCAATGACCTGCCCTCACAGCCACAGCATGACTGGCACAGTTAGGGTTTTGTGTAGTTTGCAGAAATAACCCAGAGGCATCCAGTACCTGTTGTACACCATGCCAGCGGTTACCACCTTCAGAGGCACAGGAGGGAACAGCATTGAAAACTAACAATTTATTGGCTAATCTTTCGGAATGTCAATGTCTGAGTCCGGGGACAGAGTTGACCATGGATATTGCGTGCTAGCTGTCTAGATGCATGAATCTGGGCAGTACGATATGCAGAGCAAGCTTTTGCCCACGTAACAAGCTGCCCCTCTCTGTGCATCTGATGAACCAAAAGGAACATCAATAACATAATTTAATGTCACGCGACTCTGTATGAAACCACAGCCTCTCAATATTGGATTAACTCATTAATGATAAAAATATATTAGACATAACAAGTGAGCATGGGACACTAATTACCAAAGTCATCTGAGGCTTTAACCAGTTATACTACCGATTAAAAGGTACAGTGAACTAGATTCCCCCAAATCAACAGCACATTCATTCGGGTGCCTCGGTCAAATCTTTTGTACGCCAATGGTTTGAACTTGCTGAAGAATCACAGGCGAAAGCACGTGCACAGTCCCTGTTCAGTTTTGAACACATTCCAAAATCTGCTCTTAATTCAAGGCAATCTTTAATCTGGAGATTAAAATCTGGTGAGAATATTGAAACCAATGACAAGATTGTTCAGTGGGGTAGGTACAGAGTGGAAACTGTGTAGGGAAGTGTACTCTGAATCTCACCCCCGGTGCACCTGCCTGGGAATTTTAATGTAAAATTTTACAGCTCTTTATCTAACTTCACCACACCAGTGCTGCAGGAAAAGGATAAAACATTTATATTTAACGCATGCCAACCCTGTAAGCTTGGACAGTACAGAGCGAGCTTTACTCTGTCCCTGTGTGTGGTGTGTTTGATGAACTCTATTCCCATGATCATCCTAGGTCAGACCTTCCCTTGAACTCCACCATGGAGGGTCCCAACCCTGCTGTGAGATGAAGAGGGTTGGGCATGGAACAAGCAACCCAACCTGTAAAAATCCAGAGCTCCAGAAACGGGACAGGGGCTCCAGAGACCTCATCCCCGGGAAAGGAAGGATCCTCCAAAATGGCCCACACCTGGGGAATCTGTCGGTGGCCTATGCCACAGCGGGTGTAATGGGCGAAGAAGAAAGGAGCGTCTGAAGGCACAGATCTAAGTGTAAACTTTACCTTCTACTCTAGAAGAGTGTTTGACACAAACACCAGATGCCTCAATCACTCCACCAACTCACGTATTCAATTCAAGTTTAATTGTCGTTTAATCATACATGTAAACAGACAAACGGGACAGCATCACACCAGGGCCAAGGTGCAAAAACACATTACCAACAGTCACACACAAGATCGCAATCACGTAGTAAGAGTCCCGATGGCCACGTCATGAAACTAACACTCGAGGACGCAGATAGAGCCGGGCAGCCGTTGCTGTTGACGCTGCGTCAAGGCCCGAGAGTGGAAGACGAGGCCGCGCTCAGCTCCATTAATCCACACCGATTAAAGCATCGAGCGAGGTTAAAATTGTCAGGGCCGAGGGCGGAAAATGAGTCTAGGATAGAACAGCAGTCCATGCAACACTAATTGTATCACACACAAAGTACGGGAGGAACTCAGCAGGTTAGTCAGCATCGACAGAGAGGAAGAAACAGTTCACATTTCTGGCTGAGACCCTTCATCAGGACCACATTTCCATTCTGTTATTGTGTTTCCCTTCTACTGTCTTCACACACCGATGTGATGAGATGACCTGTATAGACGGCATGCAAAGCTAAGGTTTTCACTGTACCTCAGTACACGTGACAATAGTAAACCAATTTACCTCCAGTGACAGCAAGTCACTGCCATCAAGTTCTCCACAATTAACATCAGAGGAGTCAGAAATGACCAGAAACTCAAAGGGAGCAGAAGAACAGATCAGAGTCATTGTGGTAAATCCCAAAACCATCTACTCAAATTAATTATCAAAGTACACACATACAATATGCTGAAAATCTCTTAGGCACATATACAAGACCATAAGATTTAGGAGCAGAATTAGACCATTTGGCCCATCGAGTTTGCTCCCCCACTTCATCATGGCTGATCCATTTTCCTTCTCAGCCCCAATTATCCTGCCTTCTTCCCATATCCTTTCATGACCTGTTTAATCAAGAATCCATCAACCACTGCCTTAAATAATCTCACTGACTTGGTCTCCACAGCTGCCTGTGGCAAGGAATTCCAGATTCACCACACTCTGGACAAAGAAATTCCTCATCTCTGTTCTAAAAGGATAGCCCTCTTTACTGAGGCTATGTCCTCTGGTCCTAGACTGACCCACCATAGGAGATATTCACTCTGCACCCACTCTGTCGAAGCCTTTCTACATTCGACAGGCTCAATGAGATCCACCTCACATTCCTCTGAATTCCAGTGAGTAAAGGCCCAGAGCCATCAAACTCAAGACAAACCTTTCAATCCTGGAATAATTGTCGTGAACTGCCTTTGAACGCTCTCCATACATACACGCATATTCACACACACATATACACACACGCACACTAAATCCTGAGCGAGGATTCTTGGCACCTAAGATTTTTGAATTTTCCCTCCATTTAGAAAATACAGCCCTTATCCATGGGGGATTGGTTCTGGGACCCCCTGCGGATACCAAAAAACGCGGATGCTCAAGTCCCTTATTTAACTTGTCTCAAGTGCGGTGGACTTTAGGACCTGGTGGAGATCGGGACCCTCCGCCCGGAGTGTTTCTGTTCCATTGATGGAAAACAATCATGATTGAAAATAAAGTGGAAATAATGAAGTGATCGGAAAGAAGTGCAACGCCATCGGTCATTGGAAAAGCATTAGGCTACAGTCGGTCGACGATCAGAACAATTTTAAAGGATAAAGTGAGAATAATGGAGCATGTGAAAGGACCTGCCCCGATGAAAGCTACAATTATTACTAAGCAACGCAGTGGTTAAATTATTGGAATGCATATGTTTCTTAAGTGTTTTAAATGCATAGAAAGGTAAAATATATACTGTATACAAAGACAAACGTTTAACTAACTGATGCTAAATAATACCGGATGTACCTGTTCCAACTTACTTACAATACCTAATACAAAGTAAATGCTATGTAAAATAGTTGTTATACTGCATTGTTTAGGGAATAATGACAAGAAAAAAAGTCTGTACATGCTCAAACGACGAGTGCTGGAGAGAGAACAGTTTCTTAGTTGTACCCGTTCTGCACCTTCTGACCCTATGTCACATATTTCTTACGATTTTATTCATTTTTTAACCAACAGAGCCACCCCACCACCTCTGCGTACCTGCCTGTCCTTTCGATGCAATGTGTGTGCTTGGACGTCAAACTCAGAGCTAAAATGTTCTTTCAGCCACGACTCACTGATGCCAGCATCATACATACTGATCTGTAACTGTACTACAAGCTCACCTATTTTATTCTGTATACATGTACTATGTGCATTCAAATATAACACCTTCAGTCCTCATTCATCACCGTTTTCGATTTTGTCCTCCTTTTGCATTGCATCCCATTAACTGCAATTTCACCGTATCATCAGTCTCTCCTCGCTACAAGCACGCTGCCTGCTTGTAAACCAACTACCTCATCATCAGCCCAATCACTCTGGTTCCCACCCCCCTGCCAAATTAGTTTAAACCCTCTTAACAGCTCTAGCAAACTGGACCATAAGGACATTGATCTCCCCCCCCCCCCCCCCACCAACCTCGGGTTCAGGTGTAACCCATCCCATTTGTACAGGTCATACCTTCCCCAGGAGAGATCCCAATGATCCAGAAATCTGAACCCCTGCCCCCTGCCCCAGCTCCTCACCTGCCAAATCATCCTGTTTCTTACCCTCATGTGGCACAGGCAGCAACCCAGAGATCACTACCCTGGAGATCCTACTTTCGTACCTAACTGCCTAAAGTCTCTCTTCAGGAGCTCCTTACCTTTCCTAGCCATGTCATTGGTGCGGATATATACCAAGACTTCTGGCTGCTCACCCTCCCCTTTTAGAATGTTGTGGACCTGATCCAAGACATCCCTGACCCTGGCACCTGGGAGGCAACGTACCATCCGGATGTCTCTGTTGTGTCCACAGAATCTCATCTCCATTGCTCTAACTGTGGAATCTCCTATAACTACTGCAGTCCTCTTCACCTCTCCTCTTCTGAGCCACAGCACCAGACGCAGCTCTGCCCCCTCAACAGTATCCTAAGCGGTATACTTATTATTGAGGAGAACAGCTACGGAGCTATTCTGCACTGAATACCTATTTTCCTCTCTTCTCCTGACAGTAACTTAATTACATGCCTTCCACAGGGACTAGCTCCCTGCAGCTCTTAACTATCACTTCTCCAGTCTCCCGTATGAGCCGAAGGTCATCGAACTGCCACTCAGAGCACCTGGAGCAGATGTGGTTATCTGGGAGGCTGGAGGTCTCCCCAGAATTCCCGCATCTCAGGTGCAGAAAACACTGCGCCTCTGAGCCATTTTCACTGCACTAATTGTGCCCTAACAGATGAGTATTAAAGAATACAAAATGACCAGATACTTGCCTGATGAGCCAGACAGTCCAACACTGGCCACTCCACTGTATCTGTCAACGTGGAGTGGACAGCGAGTTTGTAAACGTGGTGGGAGCAAAGGATGTTGGGAATGGCGAGGGTAAGGGACCTGCGGGAGGGGTGTGGGACAGGTGGCAGATGAGTGCCAGGGCAGGAGGCAGCATGGGCCTGGACTCACCCAGCCCCGAGACACCAGGCAAGGTTATTCAATTCCAAACAATTGGTTTATTGATCATTACAGAATAGACAATAGATGCAGAAGTAGACCATTCTGAGATCATGGCTGATCATCTACTATCAATACCCGGTTCCTGCCTTGTCCCCATATCCCTTGGTTCCCCTATCCATAAGATACCTATCTAGCTCCTTCTTGAATGTCCCTCTCGTGCTTCCTGCTCCCTCCACATCCTCCCAACCATGATTCCCCTGTCACTACCTTCTTCCCACTTCCAGTCCACAACAAAGACCCATATCAAAATCAGGTTTATCATCACTCACATCTAGTGAAATTTGTATTTCTTTTTGCAGCAGCAGTACAGTGCAATACATATAATTACAGAAGTACTGTGTAAACATGGAGAGAGAGAGAGGGGGAGGGAGAGGGGGGAGGGGAGGGGGGAGGAGGGAGGGGGAGGGGGAGAGGAGGGAGGAGGGGGAGAGGAGGGAGGAGGGGGAGGGGGAGGGAGAGAGGGGGGAGGGGAAGGGGGAGGGGGGAGAGGGGAGAGGGGAGAGGGGAGAAGAGAGGAGAGAGAACAAATTGTGCAAGTACAAAACAAAAACCGAGAACAACACAAGTCATAACAAGTCCTTGAAAGTGAGTCTGTAGAATTAGTTCAGAGCTGTGATGAGTGAGGTTATCCTCACCAATTCAGGTACCTGACAATTGTAGAGTAATAACTGTTCCTAACCTGGTGGTGTGGGAATAGAGGCTCCTGCACCTCCTGCCTAATGGTGGTAGCAAGAAAAGAGCATGGTCTGGATGGTGGGGTCTTTGACGATGATTCACAAACACAAGAAAATCTGCAGATGCTGAAAATCCAAAGCAACTCACACAAAACGTTGGAGGAGTTCAGCTGGCCTTACAGCATCGATGGGAAAGAGCAAACAGTCAACATTGTGGGCCGAGACCCTCCATCGGGACTGGAGAAAGGCCTTGGCCCAAAAAGTCGACTGCTCTTTCCCATAGATGCTGCCTGGCCTGCTGAGTTCCACCAGCATCGATGACGGGTGATGCTTTCTTGTGGGAGTACTCTATGTAGATGTGCTTAACGGTGGGAGGGCTGTGTTCTTGCCCAGATAAGGGTGGGTCTAACAACACTCAAAAAGTTCAATACCATCCAGGACAAATCAGCCTGTCTGACTGCCACACCTTCCACTGCCCTAAACATTCAGTACCTCCAGCACCTGTTACTGTGACTGCAACGTTTACTGTCAATATAGCACAACGAAATCACTCACACAGGACCATGCAACAGCTCCCAAGCCCAGGAACAGGGACAGGAGTGTAGAAGTCAGAGAATCAAATCATGGGGGTTGGGCAATATCAGTGTGCATTGAGGGAGGCGACCAGGAAAGGAATTTTGGTGTGTGGGGTGGTCGTAGGGAGTTTGTGGGGAAGGATCCATCACAAAGTTGTAAGTAGACCATCACAATTAGAAAATGAGTCTGGCGGTGTTTTTAAGTGGTCAATGGATCCTCTAGCGCTGAGCTGCTTTTGTTAACTGTTGAATGTGGATTTTAACTTTATGTTTTTTTAATGTTAAGGTGCAACCATGCAGTAATTAAAATCCTTGGGCTGACACCGGACCTTTCAGTGGTATTCCTGGCTGGAGTCGCTGCCAAGAACCACTAAGGCCTAGTCCGGTACCAGTCCTCGGCCTTTCCTGCTCTGCTCAACCGCTCACTACTGCAGCAGAACGGGGACGCGCAGTTGATCGTAGCCGTTTGCATCCCAAACCTGCCCGATGCG
This sequence comes from Hemitrygon akajei, assembly GCF_048418815.1. Taxonomy (NCBI): domain Eukaryota; kingdom Metazoa; phylum Chordata; class Chondrichthyes; order Myliobatiformes; family Dasyatidae; genus Hemitrygon; species Hemitrygon akajei. The sequence goes on along the minus strand of NC_133146.1, from coordinate 12,792,792 downwards.
AGACAGGGGAAAGAGGGGGGGAAAAGGAGGGAAGCAACATCTTCCGGCCTTCCCGGTCTCCTTACCTGTCGCACCCATTCCAGTTATCAGACAGACCTCTGCTCGAATACTCCTCCCATCCTCAGCCCGTCAGTCAGCCAGTATCCCACAATGCCAGGCTCTCCGATCGAAGGCAGCTACCCCGCAGATGTCGGTCTTCCACTATCCCACAATCCAATCCCAGCTTTCCGCGAATACCCAATGGCCAGGACCCGAAGCCGTGAGCGCTCGGGGATGATGGGATATTGGCGACTATTGTGGGCTACTCGCAGACTCTCTGGCGGGGTACCAAGTTTCACTAGAAAAACTTTTGGTCAGAAGTTTGTCATTTTTTTAAATTATTGTAAGCGGAAGCAACAATCGAACAGCAAAGCCCAAGAGAAACAAGAAAAAGTGCCGGAATATGGGGCAAAAGAGAACACAGAGAAACTGCTGAAAGGACTCAGCTGGTCGAGCAGTATCTGTGGGAAAGAGAGGACGGATGATGTTCGGGGGTTTGGCCCTGCAATAGGATTGAAGCGGAGAGGGTGGAGAAGGAGGGGTGATTGTATAAAGAAAGGTCTGCGATCCAGAGAAAGAATGAATTATATCCGAATCAGACATGTTCATTACAATGTATTACATGCTAATATCGAGAAAAATAAATAAGTAAATCAATTGTAGTAAGTATAAATAAAAATAGTGCAAAAACAGAAATAATAAAAAAAAAGCGAGGTAGTGTTTATGGATTCAACGTCCATTTGGGAATCGGATGGCAGAGGGGAAGAAGCCGTTCCTGAATCGCTGAGTGTGTGCCTTCAGGCTTCTGTATAGAATGGCTGATAAAAGGAACACAAGAGATTCTGCATTTGCTTGAAATCTTGAGTGACGCACACTCAAACTGCTGTGGGAACTGTGAGAGGGCTAAACAGTCAACGTTTCAGGCCAAGACCCTTCATTGTACAGAAATTTCCATTTTCAAACTTTACAGTGTGACCAGCTGCAGCAATTTTTTTTATTAGTTCTGCTTCCTCTATTTCTGAGGCCACAGTTCATTTGATGACTTGCTGGAAGTATGGACTGCTATGGCCCACTCCCCTCTCCAATCAAATTCTTCCTTCTGCACCCTTTGACCTGTCCCAGCCAGCTGGCTTCACCACTAGCCTCCTCACCTTCCCCCCACCTCTTTATTAAGTCATCTCTTTCCTTTCCAGTCCTGAAGAAGGGTCTCAGCCTGAAACATCAAATGTGTATTCACTTCCACAGATGCTGCCTGACGGGCTGAGTTCTTCCAGCATTCTGTGTGTGTTTCTCAGGGCTGTAAAGGCAGGCTAGATCTCCCTGTAACTGGTGGCAGTGTTTATCCCAGCAACGGGGAATCTAAAACCAGACGTCAGAGGGTTTAACAGGCAGTATGCTGGAGGAATAGCGGATCTGCTTGAGTTCGGCGCTGACTGGCGCTGGTGTCAGACTGTGTCGGTCTCTGCTGTTTATTTGGATTCAACAGCTGCGTGGAGAGAGGGAGCCTGCTGCACGGGCAACGGCTTCTCTCCAGGTCGCACTGTCCAGGCTGGCGTATCATGCAGACGGCTAAGATGCAGCATCACTGGTCAACCCCAACCAACGGAGGGGCTCTGGAATGGACGTTTGTTCAGAAACGGCAGACACGGGCAAAGAGGACCAGTGCAGATGTGCTCTGGGTTTGCACAGCTGAGTTGGACCAAAGGGCCTGTAAATTGGTTTGTTGTTGATACAGGTACCAACGTGGTGGTCTTCTTCCTTCAGATCATTTCCCACGTTGAGGTATTACAAAGGAAGAGTACCAGAATGCAGAGTATAGTGTTCGTCACCGCGGTGCTGCAGGCTGACAGGAGGTGCCATGACGAGGTAGATTGTGAGGTCAGCAGTTCACCTTTGCCCTGTCAGACATCTGCACTACATCCTGTGGCTCTTCAACCTGCCTCCTAGAAACATAGAAAACCCACAGCACTGGACAGGCCCTTCGGCCCACAAAGCTGTGCCGAACATGTACTTATAGAAATTACCTAGGATTACCCATAGCCCTCTATTTTTCTAAGCTCCATGTGCCTGTACAGGAGTCTTTTAAAAGACCCTATCGTATCCGCCTCCAACACCATCACCAGCAGCACTCACCACTCTCTGAGTAAAAAACTTACCCGACATCTCCTCTGTATCTGCTCCCCAGCACCTTAAACCTGTGTCCTCTTGTGGCAACCATTTCAGACCTGGGAAAAAGCCTCTGGCTATCCACACGGTCAATGTCTCTCATCATCTTATACACCTCTATCAGGTCACCTCTCATCCTCCATCGCTCCAAGGAGAAAAGGCCGAGTTCACTCAACCTATTCTCATAAGGCATGCTGCCCAATCCAGGCAACATCCTCCCCACATCCTCACCATCAATAAATGGACTTCATTCCTGCTGCTCGCTGGCACATCGTGCACCTGCAGGTCTTGCAGCAGAGATACAAGTTACAGCAAAGTCGATGCACAGGTCTAATGTACAACTTCCTTGCAATATACAGACGTTCAAAGAAAAATATAAACTGTACACACCCTTTACAAGAAAGAACAGAATTAGAACAACAAAGTCCATTTTGAGCCAAGTGTCCACTGGGTTTTTCCAGCAGGACACTCATTGCTCTGGCCGTATAGGGTGACATTTTGTGGACAGCTTACAAACTGCCGTGTATACCTCTGAACTGTTACTGCTGCAAATTTGCCTCAGAAACGCACTGCTGGATTGTCTAGGTGGCACTAGTGATCTTATAGTCTGCCGGTGAGCCTGAAGGACTCGGCGAACTTGATAACTCGCTAGCAACATGTGCTCAGCCGGTATCTGTGGAGGCCAAGTTTTCATGCATATTTAAGGCAGAGGTTGATTGGGTCAGGGCATGAAGAGCTACGGGGAGAAGGCAGGAGGTTGGGGCTGGGGAAAAAGGGGTCAGCCAAGATGAAATGGTGCAGCAGATGCGATGGGCCAAATGGCCTAATTCTGCTCCTATATCTTATTGTTGTACGGTCTAAAATGCCGCAGGAACTCAGCAGGTCAGGCAGCATCTATGGAAAAGAGTAAACAGTTGAAATTTTGGGCCGAGAGAGAAGGAGGGGGAGTTGCCTGAATTAAAAGGTGGGGAGAGGGGAAGGAGGGTAGCTGGAAGGTGACAGGTGAAGCCCGGTGAGTGGGAAAGGTCAAGACTGGAGAAAAAAGAATCTGATAGGAAAGGAGAGTGGACTATAGGAGACAGTCTCTGTGTTAGTACCAGGTACTTGTAGGTCCTCACCACATCCACGTCCTCACCATCAATAGTAACAGGGAGCAGTGCAGGCTGAGTCTTCCTAAAGTCCATCACCATCTCCTTTGTCTTACTGATGTTCAGCTGCAGATGATTCAGCTTGCAACATTTGACAAAGTCCTCCACCAGGGCCCTGTATTCAAACTCCCCACCTCCCTTTATACACCCGACTATTGCTGAGTCCTCAGAGAATTTCTGCAGATGACATGACTGTGGAGAGACAGGGGACATCTCTGAACGGAAAGCAGCACCCTGCGAGCAGATGCAGCGGAGGTGAAGAAACTGGGAGAAGGGAATAGCATTTTTACAGGATGGGAAGAGGTACAGTCGAGATAACTATGGGAATCAGTAGGTTTATAAAAGATGTTGGTTAACAGATTGTCTCCAGAGATTGAGACAAATCGCGAAAGAGTTGGGGGGAGCTGTCAGAGAGGCCCAAGTGGATTTAAGGGGGTAGGGTGGAAGTTTGATGAAATGGGCGAGCTCAGCTCGGGTGCATGGAGCAACACCAGTGCAGCCACGGAGCCAGACCAGCACTGAGGCGAGTGCCGGTGGTTGCAGAGTCCATGTATTGTATTATTGTTGCGGGTGGCCCGCCCACTTCCGGCGCAGAGCGGAAGCCAGAAGCGCCGATAATGCGGAAGTAACGGGAGCCGTGAAGCCGATGCCGCTCTCCCTACCTCGCCGGCCCTCGGGCTTCGGCCCCTGGCGGGAGCTGTTCCCAGGGGCGCGGTTCCGCCTCGGAGCTAGCGGTCGCCTCTTCGTCTACCTGCCGCGGGAGCGCCGGGTGCTGGGGCTGGAGCCGAGCCCGACATGCCGCCCCGGGCCGCTCGACCGGCGCCTGCCGCCCACCGAGCACCTGCTGGAGGTGTTGGAGCTAGACGAGAAGCCCAGCGGCGACCCGCGAACCCCCGGCCCCCTCCCCACCGTCCTCGTCACTGAGACGGGCCGCGCCGAGCTCTGGGTCCCGGGAGCCGCGGGCTGGAAACTGCAGCGGGACTTCCAGCTGTGCCACAGTCCCCGGGCAAAGGTGCTGGCGGCCGCTTGGGACGGGCTCGCCGTCACCTGGTGCGAGGAGAGGCCGCGCAGCGAGGCCCAACAGTACTACGTCTGCAGCCGCAACCTGGGGCACGGCCTGGCGCTCGGCGCCGCCCGCATCGTCCTGCACAACAGCCCGGCCTGCCAGCTCTTCGCTGCCGGAGATGCCGTCTACTTGCTGCCCGGTAAGACTCCCGGAAACGGACTGAGTAATGGCCCCCTTCCTGGCAACTTTCCCAACAGCGGGCCCGGAAACCTCTCGGTCGCTGGCTACTGTCCTAGTGGTAACAACCCTGTGCCTAGCAACGGCCCCATCCCTGGCAACTTCCCCAGCAACAGCCCAGTCAACTCTGGCAGCGACGAACCCATGGCTGACAAGGGCCCTCCGAGGAACCTGGACAAGTTCATGGTGATTTGGAGGCCGCAGGAGGACACCTGGACCTTCACCAGCCTTGCCCATGGTCCACTCTTCACCAAGCGACTGCTGGCCTCTGACGCCGACTTCAGGAAGCTGGCCGCGGGCGCTGTGGGTCTACTAGCCGGCCTACCAACCCTGGACCTTCGGGCTGTCAGCGTGTCTCCGGCCGGTCTGCTGGCGGCCGCCGCCAGTGGTGAGATCAACCTGGTCCGAAGCGACGGGACGGTGCGACACCTCGGTCAGCTGCGCCCAGGCGTGGCAGCCGAGGCCTCGGGGCGGAGGATGCTGATGGAGCTGAGCAGCACCACCTTGGCCTGCGCCCTGGGAAGGACAGTGTGGCTGCTGGACGTGGCGACGGGCAGGGCGATGGGGGAGACAGAGCTGGAGTACCCGCCCTTGGCCCTGCTCAGCTGCCGGGATACGGGCGAGCTGCAGGCGCTGACCGAGGACGGCCTGTACAGCCTGGGGGGCGGGTGCGAGCCCTGGCCGGGCGACGCCGGCTACCTGGAGACGCTGGTGCTGGAGGAGGCCTGCGACTACTACCAGAAGCGAAGCCTGAGCCGCATCCGGCTGACAGTGGAGAGGCTGAAGAGTGAGGCCACCTTCCGGGCCCCAGCTGCCCTCTGCTGGGTCCTGCAGAGCCGCCTCAGCCCGGCCAGGGGGTCCGGGCCCAGGACCGAGAGCCAGGCGCAGCTCCGGCGCGCCCTGACCGGGGAAGTGGAGAGCTACGCCGGCCTGGAGCAGACCAAGCGGCGGCTGGTGCGGGCGACCGAGGCCGAGACGTCGGCCTGCGTGGAGGAGCTGGCCGGGCAGGAGGTGTCCCGGCTGCTGCTGAGCTCGCCGCCCGAGCCCGGGGCCCTCCTGCACCTGCGCTTGCTCAGCCTCGCCTTCCCGGCCGAGACGTGGCGTGCCCTGAGTCGGGCGCTGCGGCTGCCGGCGGCCCAGGCCGGCGCCGAGCAATGGAAGGCGCTCCTGACCCCGGCCGCCTCGCCCGAGCTGCCGGCCGCCTTCGAGCTGACCTGCAGCCTGATGCAGTGCTTCCAGCCCGACTGGCTGCCCGGCTTCGTGGAGCTGGCCCAGCGGCAGCTGCCCGACGGCCGCCCGTACCGCGGGCCGCCGCTCTACAAGCGGGCACTGTCGGTGCTGCCGCCGGCCGAGGCCGACACGGCAGTGGAGCTGCTGCTGCGGAGCCAGCGGCCCAACGCGGTGCTGCAGGCGGTGCGGTTGCTGCTGGAGCGCGGGCGGTGCCGGCGGGCGGTCGAGTCGGCCCGGCGCTTCTCGGGGCTCGGCGGCCCGCTGCTGCGCAAGGAGCTGTTTGCCGCGCTGCTGGCGGAGCTGGGCCGCCGCCGGGAGCTCGACCCCTTCCTGCCCGAGCTGTGCGAGCTGTGCCCACCCAGTGCCGACGCCGCGCCCGCCCCCGAGCTGCTGCGGACCCTGCTCGACGCCCTGCCGCCCGCCGCTGGCCCTTACGCCGACGGCCACGCCGGCACCCTCACCCTCGGCCCGCTGCGACCATTGCTCCGCAGGCTGCTGGAGCGGGGCCCGGAGCCGGGGCTGGAGGCCGAGGAGCCCGTCTTCCCCCCACCCACGCCGCCCCGGGAGAAGAAGGCGGTCGAGGAGATCTGCTGAGGGGCTGGGACCCTGCTCCGGGCAGCCCGCCACTCCCTCCTGTCCCCGCCGGGGCCTGAGGAGAAGCAGCCCCCGTCAACCCAATCCGCTGCCCGCCGGGGATACAGGTTACCACCGCCCAGGTGGGTGGGGAGGGAAAATTTGCCCCTGCCAAGATATACGGAGGGGGGTGGGGGTATTCGCCCCTCTCTGTGTGTACAGGGTGGGTGGGGGATTTGCCCCTCTCCGTGTGTTCAGGGTGGGTGGGGGATTTGCCCCTCCGTGTGTACAGGGTGGGTGTGGGGGATTTGCCTCTCCGTGTGTTCAGGGTGGGTGGGGGATTTGCCCCTCTCCGTGTGTACAGGGTGGGGGTGGGGGATTTGCCCCTCTCCGTGTGTACAGGGTGGGGGTGGGGGATTTGCCCCTCTCCGTGTGTACGGGGGGGTGGGGGATTTGCCCCTCTCTGTGTGTACAGGGTGGGTGGGGGATTTGCCCCTCTCCGTGTGTACAGGGTGGGTGGGGGATTTGCCCCTCTCCGTGTGTACAGGGTGGGTGGGGGTGTAGTGGCATCAGCGTCGGACTTCGGAGCGAAGGCTCCCGAGTACGAATCCAGCCGGCTCCAAAGACCTGGAGAGGGTGGGTTCCGCCAGGTCTCCGATGGCCAAGACACGCCGTACGACGGGCAATCAAAAAGCACCCCAACGACTCCAGCAGGTGTACAGGGTGGGAGGGGGGAGTTTGCCCATGCACGTGGGTCGATGAGGGGTGAATTTTCCCCCATGCCTCCGCTTGATGACAGGGGTGACGTTATTCCTTCCCCCTGGCCTAACACACATGAGCCCTCCATCGTGCAGAGCTGGGGTGGGCATTGTGCTAACATACTAGAAGAATCAGAAGGGAGACAAGTTTGGCCAGGAAATGGGGGGGAGATCTGGAATTTGTTCTCTCGGAGGGTGGGAGTGGTAGAACTTAACCCCCCACCCCCACCCCATCCCCATAGCACTTAAACAGACCTGTGTGTGTACTGGAGGAACAGTGCCCTGCCAGGCCTCAAACAAGTGCCAGAAAGTGGGATTAGACTGGTTTGCACTGTTTCGGCCAAGGCCAACACAATGGGCTGAGCGGCCTGCCGTGGTACTTACGGCTGCCTCACCTTCCCCTGGGAGACTGGGCTTGGAAGTGGGTCAGTAAAGTCAAGTCGTCAGGTCACCCACATCATTTTCCAGATAACAAAATGGAACATACCTGTCTCAATTATGCCATTGACTTTGTCTTTTCACTGGGCTTGTAGCTACTATGGGATAAAGCAAGAATATGTCTGATCCACCGCCTGCAAAACCCCGCCCAGACCACTGGCGGATGGGCCCAGCTCTGATATTCTCACTGTTGCCCATTTTCACGCAATGTGCTGGCAGCGGGAACAGTTTGGACATCCCAGCCTTCCTGCTAAACTGGATATACAAGCATGTTTTCCTGGGGACAGAAGCATCAGGACTGAATTGTTAGTAAAACTACTGATCAAAGCCTGGACATTTACTGTGTGAAGCACTGTACTGTGAAATTATTTTTGACTATTGGTTTAATCCCTCGTCTGAGGACAGACACCCCTGCTGATAAACTCTGTACAAAGATAACTAGTTGGAAAAATACCAAACTCGTTTCATCTCTGCATCCTTTATTACCAAGTGACAGAGAACCAACAAAGTCACATTAATACGTGCCTGCAAGAGCATAGCAACAACTTGTCTACATCTGGAGCCTTGTCTCTTCTGGACTCGCAGGAGAGAGAAATGAGACAGGACATGGCTCATTTTTAAATTTTGTTGATACAACTGCCCTGTACACTGGAAAATCTTACCAAAGGTACCTGCAACCCCCTCGGTTCACGTGGAGAGTTAACGCTGCTCCCATTCTCCCTGTGAGGGCTTGCTGTGCAGTCTTTGCAGTCGAATCTTTGAAAGACTTTGTCAAAATTTGTTTTTAATCGGTGTTAAAGCACACAACGCGCAGCCCTGGTTAAGGTGGTGAAGTGTCCACTACTCTGGTTGTGCTGAGAAAGCAGCCCATGGGAGAAGCCTTCAGTCTTCCTGAGGTAATTTGGTGGGGGGGGGGGGGGGGATTTCCTGCTCCTCATCAGCAGTGATAGGCTACCCCGTCCCTCCCGACAGTGTGTTGATGAGCAGGGAGTGGGATGGTATTGGTGTGAGGCATTATACAGTGGAATAGCTGTGGACACTCACTAAGTGGCGATTGGCAGAAGCATTGGATGGTAAAATTCTGGCCACTTACAACAAGGCTCAATGCCTTTCATGAGAGAAAATGTCCATCAGATTGGTGATGATTGCCCTGAGGAGGCAATCGGCCTTGATTCCAAACACTAATTGTCTCCCACGTTACAATGTCAAGGGTGATAACTGTGTCTGAATCTGTATAGGAAGGAGATTTATTACTGTGCCACTTTATCACTTGGCCATGTGATCTAATCAATACTGCCTGGACAATCACTGTTACTGTTCATGCACATAATTTAATACAAGTGTTGGATATTTATATAAAAGTATAAAGAAATTTAATTTGTCTCCAAATAAAGAGTGTTTTGGTGACACTACCTTTGGTGTTTGAAGTAATTCCTTCTCAATGTTAGTGAACGTGATTTATCCTTTTGCGGAGGCTGGGATAGGAAGTGTCCCAGTTATAATGTAACAGGTTAGCTCCCTCTACACTGTCCCATCACACTCTCCCAGGACAGGGACAGCACGGGTTAGATACAGAGTGAAGCTCCCTCTACACTGTCCCATCACACACTCCCAGGACAGGGACAGCACGGGTTAGATACAGAGTGAAGCTCCCTCTACACTGTCCCATCACACACTCCCAGGACAGGGACAGCACGGGTTAGATACAGAGTGAAGCTCCCTCTACACTGTCCCATCACACACTCCCAGGACAGGGACAGCACGGGTTAGATACAGAGTGAAGCTCCCTCTACACTGTCCCATCACACACTCCCAGGACAGGGACAGCACGGGTTAGATACAGAGTGAAGCTCCCTCTACACTGTCCCATCACACTCTCCCAGGACAAGGATAGAATGGGTTAAATACAGAGTGAATCTCCCTCTACACTGTCCCATCACACGCTCCCAGGACAGGGACAGCACGGGTTAGATACAGAGTGAAGCTCCCTCTATACTGTCCCATCACATGCTCCCAGGACAGGGACAGCAGGGTTAGATACAGAGTGAAGCTCCCTCTACACTGTCCCATCACACACTCCCAGGACAGGGACAGCACGGGTTAGATACAGAGTGAAACTCCCTCTACACTGTCCCATCACACACTCCCAGGACAGGGACAGCACGGGCTAGATACAGAGTGAAGCTCCCTCTACACTGTCCCATCACACACTCCCAGGACAGGGACAGCACGGGTTAGATACAGAGTGAAGCTCCCTCTACACTGTCCCATCACACACTTCCAGGACAGGGACAGCACGGGTTAGATACAGAGTGAAGCTCCCTCTACACTGTCCCATCACACACTTCCAGGACAGGGACAGCACGGGTTAGATACAGAGTGAAGCTCCCTCTACACTGTCCCATCACACACTTCCAGGACAGGGACAGCACGGGTTAGATACAGAGTGAAGCTCCCTCCATGTGTTCTCATCATGGAGCCCCAGTGTAGGTTCTTGTGTTGAATTTGGGGTGCTGCTATTAAATGGTTTTATATATTGTGATTGGTACTGGTTTTATTATTGTCACAGTACTAGGATACAGTGAAGAGTTTGTTTTGTTAACTCTTTATACAGATCAATTCAAGATTCAAAAACTTTATTGTCATTCTAACCGTACATCAGCTCTACAGGGCAGAATGAGACAGCGTTTCCCAGGAGCAGTGCAATCTTAACATAACAAACGCAACACTAAACCACATTACAGTGCCCTGAACTATACAAAGCTACAGAAGTGACACTGCAGAATAAAATGTAAAATTTACCGAAAAGATGAATGATAAAGTGGATGATCATAATGGGGTTCATCTTATTGAACAAGAGTCCAATGACAGTAGGCTAGAAGACATCCTTGAACCTTGTGGTTTGTGCTGTCAGGGTTTCCCTGATAGGAGAATGGATCTCTCCCCCGTATGGGTTAACACTGCCCTTTAACAAAAAGGCATCCGTTACACTGTCTCTGCTCACTGGACTCTGATCTGATTGCCCAAAATGTCAATTATCTGCTGATCAGCTAAAAGTAATTAAAGTCAAATTGAGGACATCCTGTCAGGGCTTGTGATCCTCTTCAACCATGCTGGAGTTTCCTAATTGGTCTCACGGGGAAGTTGATTACAGTCTGCCCACAGGGTTTCACTCCGGTGAGGGTGGAGAGAATTCACACCAAAGACACCATCTGAAAAAGGCTTTTAACTTGTGGGCCTTACTGGAGAGCCGCCGTAGCATAGTGGTTAGCGTAACGGCCTACGGCGCCCGCTGTGACTTCGGGGTTTGGTTCTCATCGCCGTCTGTATGGTCTCCCCGTGACTATCCACATTCCAATTGCAAGCAGGTGGGGGTTAGTAAGTTTGTGCATGCGACTCTGGGGCTGGAAGCGTGGTGACACCAGCCCATCATGAACTGTGTTGATAACAAACCCTTTCAATGTATAAACAACAGATAAAGCAGATCTTGATCTTTATTTCAGTGTAATATGATGCCTATGAGGTTATTTCCTTGGCTTTGACTGTCCGTGCCCGTTAACTTGAGTTCTGCCCGGGCTTTTACAATTCTGCTGTAAAATAATCTGTCCACCTTTGGTCAAATTGAGTATGGAAAGATTGGGAGATGAGAAGGCAGTAATAAATAAATCCAAGATTTCAGCCCTTTTATGTTATTCTTGTAAAGTGGACAGCCTGCCCCATGGTTTGCCAGATAAATTCAAGGCCTTGATCTACAAATTTGGAAGGGAAGGATTTGCCACGCTTTTCCATATGACATGGGAGCAGAATTAGACCATTTAGCCCATTGTCTCCTCTGCCATTCCACCAAGGCTGATTTATTCTCCCTCCTTACAGCCTTTGACGCCCTGGCTAATCAAGAATCTATCAAACTCTGTTTTAAATATGACAAATGTCTTGGCCTTCACAGCTGTGTGTGGCAGTGAATGCCACAGATTTACCACACTCTGACTAAAGAAGTTCCTCCTTGTCTGTATTCTAAAGGGACTTCCTGTTTTCACTACTCCAAAGTACCATGTGGCCTCTGAAAGTAGTTGTTAGCCAGGAAACATGGAGGCAGTTTGTCCACAGCACAGTGGCTAGCATGGAATGGATGGGCAGAAGGGCCTGCATCCAGGCTATATTGCTCAATGAACCTGTAACTCTCACAGCTGGCAATGAAGGAAGTCCAATATCAATATTCGTCTGGTACTCAATATTCTTATAGCAGTGGGATTTATTTTGCCAAAGCGTAGTAAGTCTGTGGAATTTCTTGCAACCGGACTGTGGGGACTGAGTCCTGGGGTATGCTTAAAGTGTAGAAGTTGGTTTAATAGGTTCTTCATTAGTCAAAGCTTACGGGGAAACACGAGAAAATGGGGTTGAGGAAAAATAAATCAGTCATGACGAAATTGCAGAGCAGACTTGATGGGCTGAATGGCCTTATTCTGCTTCTATGTGTTAGGGGATAGAATCTTGCATTGCACTTGGCACAACTTGCTTTTTGGCTTTCATATCTTCTGCCCAATGGGGTGGGGGGAAGAAGAGAGAATTTCTGGAGTGAGTGGGGTCTTTGATTCGCTGACTGCCTTACTGAGGCAGTTTGAAGTGTAGACGAAGCCCACGGAGGGGAGGATAGCTTTGTGAGTTGGCTGCAGATCAATGATCAGATAGGAGCCAGGACTTCAGGCGTCATTGCCGTATCAACCTTTAATCTTGTGATTTCTACCGAAGAGAGGTGAGAGTGCGCAGTGACGGAGGCACAGTGTGTGTCAGTCACCTTTGTTTAACCACTCCCAGTCTTCCCTGGGTGGAGGTAACACTCTCCAATCCTTCTCTGTTCACCGGTTCCTTCAGTCGGTGGATGAATACCTTTCAAACTATTCTGCAGCTGGATGCGTCTACTCCTGACAGCCTTTAAGAAAGGGAATAAGGATCAGGTTTATCACAGTACGTTGACATATATTGTGAAATTTGTTTGTTTTGAGGCAGCAGACAATTGTTATATGCTCAATAAAAAGTAAGAAGTGCAGAAGTGGAATGGGGGGACTGTTCATAGAGTCATAGAACACTACAGCACAGAAACAGGCTTTTCAGCCCGTCTAGTTCATGCCAAACCATTTAACTGTCTCGTCCCTGCAACCTGCATCTGGACCGTGGCCCTCCCATCCGTGTACCTATCCAAAAGGTGGAGGCAGGGGAGAGAGAAACACCGGGTGGTAGGTGAAACCTGGAGGGGGAGGGATGAAGTAAAGAGCTGGGATGTTGATTGGTGAAAGAGGCAGAAGGCCATGGAAGAAAGAAAGAGAAAGGGGGTGGGGGGGAGAAGGAGCACCAGGGGGAGGTGATGGGTGGACAAGGAGATAAGGTGAGGGAGAGAAAAGAGGATGGGAAATGGTGAAAGGGGTGGGGGGCATTATCAGATGTTTGAGAAATTGATGTTCATGTCATCAGATTGGAGGCTACCTAAACAGAATATAAGGTGTTGTTCCTCCAACCTAAGTATGGCTTCATCACGACAGTGGAGGAGGCCATGGATGGACATATCAGAATGGGAATGGGAAGTGGAATTAAAGTGGGTGGCCACTGGGAGATCCCGTTTTTTCTAGCAGATGGAGCGTAGATGTGTGGCGAAGCAGTTTCCCAATCTACGTTGGGTCTCACCGATATATCTGAGTACCAGACGTAGCATATAACACCAACAGACTTGCAGGTGAAGTGTCGCCTCACCTGGAAGGACTGTTTAGGGCCCTGAATGGTAGTGAGGGAGGAGGTGTAGGGGCAGGTGTAGCACTTGTTCCGCTTGCAAGAATAAGCGCCAGGAGGGAGATCAGTGGAGAGTGACGAATGGACGAGGGTGTCATGTTGGGAGCAATCCCTGTGGACAGCAGAAAGTTGGGGGGGATGGAGAAGATGTGCTTGGTGATGGGATGGGATCCCGTTGGAGGTGGCAGAAGTTTCGGAGAATTATGCGTGGGTGGGATGGTAAGTGAGGACAAGAGGAACCCTATCCCTGGTGGGGTGGTGGGAGGATGGGGGGAGGGCAGACATGCGTGAAATGGAAGAGATGTGGTTGAAGGCAGCGTTGATGGTGGAGGAGGGTAAGTCCCTGTTGTGATGGAAATAACAGGTTCTTTGAGTCTCAACAGTAGAGGCCTGGACACACACCGTTTTAATAACAAGGAATTTATTATTAAAGGGGAAGTCGGGTCAACACAAGCAACTACAATACACAGGAAGCGGTGTGGGGACAGGGTACGGTTACACAAACAAAGAACAAGGGGAAAGCACTACAACAGCTATCCCCCTTGACCTTGGATAGCTGCGGCTCCCTTACCAGGACAAACGATAGACCTTCCCAAACATAAATCAATGCACTTACCTTCAATGAGGTGGTCTGTAAGAGAGACCGAGCCAGGGACAAGTCTCACCTTTTATAGCATGGGGCTGGGTGAGATAATCCAATTAAGGTGACCAATAATTTAGGTGTGCATTGATTAGTTGGGAGGGACCAAATGTTGATTGGCGTGTGGTGTGTCCTCCGACCAGCCAAGTGGCAGTGCATCTGTCACGTGGCCGGTATCTCTGGATACAGCCCCTTTCTTTGAAATAGTTGGACGTCTCCTTCGTTCTAGAATAAAAAGCCTCATCCTGAGAGCAGATGTGGCGGAGATGGAGGAAATGGGAGAAGGGGATGGCATTGTTACAAGTAGCAGGGTGGGTTGAAGTATAGTCCAGATAGCTGTGAGAGTCCATGGGTTTGTAGTAGACATTGGTGAATTGCTATCTCTGGAGACAGAGACAGTGAGATCAAGAACTACGTCATTTTGAATGCCAAGCGACTGAACCTTCTTGACCAACCTTCCATGCAGGACCTTGTCAAGGTGTTGCTGAAGTCTAAACATTCACTGCCTTGCCTTCATCAACTGTCCTGGCAACTTCGTTAAAAAACGTTATAAGATTGATTAGACATGACCTACCACCCACAAAGTCATGTTGACTACTCCTAATTAGTTCATGTCTATCCAAATACTTACATAAACGGTCCCTTAGAATACCTTCCAATAACTTGGTGATGCCAGACTCACCAGCCCATGATTTCTCAGCTAATTTTTAGAGCCTTCCTTAAACAATGGGACATTACTAGCTATTCTCCAATCCTCCAGCACCTCATCCATTGCTAAAGACATTTAAAATATTGCTGTTAGGGTCCCTGCAATTTCCACTCTAGCTTCCCACAAGGAGCGAGGAGACATCTTGCCTGGTCCTGGGGATCTATCCACCCGAATTTACCTCATGACAGCAAACATCTCCTCTTCTGTAATCTGTATATGGTCCATAATCTCACCACTGCTTTGCCTCACTTCTACAGACTCTGTGTCTTTCTCCCCAGTAAATACAGATTCAAAGTATCCACTTAAGATTCTTGCCATCTTTTTTTGGCCAATTTTGTCCCTTGCTATCCTTTTGCTCTTAATATATCTGCAGAAACCCTTGGGATTCTCCTTCACCTTGTTTGTTAGAGCAACCTCGTACCTCCTTTTCACCCTCCCGATTTCTTTCTTAGCAGTTCTCTTGCATTTCTTATACTCCTCAACTACCTCTTCTGTTCCTTCCTGCTATGCACTTCCTTCTTCATTTTAACCAGGGTCTCAACATCTCTTGAAAACCAATGTTCCCCAAACTTGTTTTACTTGCCTTTTATTCTGACAGGAACATGAAAAACCCTGCACTTTTTGGACAGGAACATGAAAAACCCTGTTACGTTTTGTAACCCCAAAGCTAATACTGGTTGAAAGAATAAAACATAGGAGCCGGGAGTAACTCGTGTGCATTTAGTTTTACTTTAGAGAGGCGCGCACATTTGATGTAGTGGCGTAATGACGTATGTCGTTCACGTAGTTCATATATTTACCTGTAATTAATTATTTAAACAATAAAGAATGCCTAATCAAACAATATATTTACACTATTACTTAAATATTACTGAAATATTAAATAGGCAATAGAAAGTCTTCCACTTACCGAGCTCTTTTGCCAGAAAACAAACTGTCCCATTCCACACTTGCCAGATCCTTTCTAATAACATAAAAATTTGCCTTCCTCCTATTCACAATCTCAGCCCAAGGACCAAACCTTGGGTCTCCATACCCTGAAACTAATAACATTGTGATCACTGGATGCAGAGTGTTCCCCTACACAAACTTCAGTCACCTGCCCTGTCTCATTCCCTAATAGGAGATCTAGTATCACACTCTCTCTAGATGGGACTTCTATGTACTGATTAAGGAAATTTTCCTGAACAAATTTGACAAACTCTTTCTCATTCAGCCCTTTTATGGTACGGGAGTCCCAGTCAATATGTGGAAAGTTACGTTCACCTACTATCACAACCTTATTTTTCTTGCAGCTATCTGCATCTCTACAAATTTGCTCCTCTAAATCCCTTGGACCTTTGGGTGGTCTATAACATAATCCCATTAACGTGGTCATCTCTTTTTTTTCCATTCTTCAGTTCCACCCGTTTAGCCTCAGTAGACGAGCTCCCCAGTCTGTCCTGATGGAGCCCTGCCATGACATATTCCCTGATGAGTATGGCCACCCCTCCCACATTGTCACGTCAAAAACAACGAAACCCTGGAACATTGAGCTGCCAGTCCTGCCCCTCCTGCAACCAGGACTCATCAACGTCTGCAATGTCATAATTCCATGTGCGAGACTCGCCTGCCTTTCCTACAGCGCTCCTTGCATTGAAATATACACAGCTCAGAACATTAGGCCCACCATGTTCGGCCTTTTAGATCCCCGACTTTGTATGTACATCTTTCCCCACAACCACTCCACTATCTGCTCTGGCGATCCCCCTGCAACCCTAGTTTAAACTCTTCCCCCACCCACACCGTGCAACACCAGCAAACCTTCCAGCAAGGGTATTTGTCATGGACCATTCAGAGAGGAAGAAGCTGTTCCTAAGACACTGAGTGTGGCTCCGGTACCTCCTCCCTGATGGCAGCAATGGGAAGGTGTGTCCCAGACGGATGCTGAGGGTCCTTAATGATGGATGCTGCCTTCTTCGGGCACTGCTTCCTGAAGATGTGGTGATGGAGGTGGCTGAGCCTACACCCTTCTGCACCCTTTTATCGATCCTGTGCACTGGAGCCTTCATACCAAGTGGTGACGTAACCAGGCAGGATTCTCTCCACGTCGTACATCTCTCACAACCAGCAACAGATTGATCAGTTTATCTCACCGTAGTGATCGATGAGGTAAGTCACCCCATTACCAGGTTAAGGGAAGGGAAAATGTCATTCTCCAAGATGCTAAACTCAGGTTCTTTTTTTTTACCCACTGTGTGGGGAATTAGGCGTCAGGTCGAGCCACTCACCGAAATGTCCACCCCCAACAAAAATATAGCCTCACATTACAGTATATCTCAAACACAAAGTACACTGCAGATGCTGGGGTCAAAGCAACGCGTACAACAAGCTGGAGGAACTCAGCAGGTCGGGCAACACCTCATATACCGTCTGGGTAGTCCCCAGCCCCTTGGTATGAACATCGAATTCTCCAACTTCCGGTAATTCCCTCCCTCTCCCTTCCCCCATCCCATTTTCACTCTGCCTCCTCTTCCAGCTGCCTATCACCTCTCTCATGATTCTGCCTTCTTCTACTGCACATTGAGCTTTCCCCTTACATTCCTTCTTCACCTCTCCTGCCTATCCCCTCCCTGCTTCCCCTCCCCCACCCCTTGATCTTTCCTCTGATTGGTTTTTCACCTGACACCTACCAGCCTTCTCCTTCCCACCCTCCCCCCACCTTCTTTATAGGGCCACTGCTCCCTCCCTCTTCAATCCTGACGAAGGGTCTCGGCCCGAAACATTGACTGCTCGTTTCCACGGATGCTGCCCGACCTGCTGAGTTCATCCATTTCTCACATTTCCTACTGATATTCTAGCACGGTAGCATAGGGGTTAGTGTCATGTTATCACAGTGCCAGTGACCCGGGTTCATTTCCACTGCTCCCTGTAAGGAGTTTGTACTTTCTCCCTTTGGATTTGTGCTCCGGGTGCTCTGGTTTCTTCCCACAGTCCCATAACGCACAAGTTAGTAGGTTAATTGGTCACATAGGTGTAAAGGGTGGGGGGGGCTGCAATATAACTAAAAAAATTTTTAAAACAGAGGCCATTTGGCCCATCCATTCCATGCCATCTTTCAGCATAATCCCAATCACCACCCATGCACTTCCATGTGAACTACTCTCACTCTCGCTTGTCGTTCAAGCCCATCACCACACCCAAACACAAACACAAGAAAGTCTGCAGATGCTGGAAATCCAGAGCAACACACACAAAACGCTGGAGGAACTCAGCAGGCCAGGCACCGTCATGGAAAAGAGTGCAGTCGCCGTTTCGGGAATCAATTCTTCTCCCACTCATTTACACCAGGGACAATTAGTAATGTTGAATTAACCTAATGATCCACACACCTTTGGGACGTGGGAGGAAAGTGGAGCATCTGGAGGGAACTCAAGAATTTAAATTAGTGAAAGGATAAATTTGTTTACTATTGTCCCGTTACTGAGGTACAGTGAAAACTTCCATTTGAATGGCATCCACAGAGAAAAAAATCATATCGATGTATTGAGAAAGTACGAGGGAAGACAATAGCAGAATGCAGAACGTTATCGTGGCATGGCAGTGTGGTGCTCAGCATAATGCCAGTGACTGGGCTTCAGGTCTACTGCTGTCTATAAGGAGTTTATACATCGTCTGCGTGAATGTATGGTTTTGCTCTGGCTTTCTCTCACATCACAAAGACGCACGGGTTAGTTGGTCACGTGGATGTAATCGGCTGGTGTGTGCTTATTGGCCAAAAAGCCTGTTACTGTGCTGTATCTCTAAATCAATAAAAAATATAGTGTTACAGTTACAGAGAAAGTGCATTGCAGGTAGACTAAAGGTGCAAGGTCAGACTGTGAGGTCAAGACTCCAGCGTACCCATTTAACAGTCTTACCACAGCGGAGTAGAAGCTGGCCTTGAGTCTGTTGGCACAGCTTTCAGGCTTTCGGCCGGAGATCAATATCAAACCTGGTTCAGCAGATCCAGGAGGCAGGAGCGTTCTCTACTGGGACACTCTGCCAGCTTAGCACTGGCAGAAGTTTTGTACACGTGCGGGACTTGAAGCCAAAATCTGGGTCAGTGATTCTGCTGCAGAAGAACACTTGCTGAAGAGTCAGATTCAGAGTCAGGTTGATCATCACTGACATACGCCGTGAAACTTCTTGTTTTATGACAGCAGCACAGTGCAAGACATAGAAAATTTCTGCAGGTTACAGTAAGAATTATAATAAATAGATAGAGAACAAAATATATTAGTGTCACGTACCCCATGATGGGTTAAAGAAGTAGCAGAAATAGAAAACACTTTGGAGTCTGGTATTGCTATAAACTAATAGTGTTTATTAGTAACTACGCAATACAGTAATATAAATGCTGATGTATCAAACAGGTTAGCAATGATTATAGATGAATATTAGCAATGAATATTATATATAAGTGTGGAAATAGAAAAACCATGTTTTTTCAAGTCTAGCGGTAAATGGATACAGCCTTACGATGATGAAGAAAGTTCAGTTCAGTTTGTGGTATTCGGTTGAGTTGAGTTGGAGAGAGAGAGGTGTGTAGGTCTTCAGGTGAGCTGGTGCCATCGATCTTCCCGTTGTCCTCCGAAATCCTTTTAAAGTCACTGACTCATAATTAAGGCGACCGTTCTTCTTTGGTGGAATTATCAACCTAGGTAAGAGTTGGACGCACAAATAACTCCCCACCGGTCACACCTTTTCTGCACTGCGAAAGCCACTGATCGATCTTCCAAAAACCCACCTTCCTGTGTGGCACAACAAAGCTCATTCAGTGTCCAAACCCGTGTGTCCGAGTCCAGCAGCTGACCTGGCATTTATCTCAGCATGCAGAACACCAGCTGTCCATCAAACTGCTCCGCCCTTCTCTCTGTGTAAGAACTTACAAGCAGGCAGTGTCCTTGTGGAAATTTAAACAAACTGCCGAGAAACCATAACATCAATCTTCCGAGCATTCTTCACCTCTCTCTCTCTTAATAATAAAGTCTCTGTGTTGTATACCTCCCTCTCTCTTTTCCTTGTTAAGAGCACAGTTCATAGGGTCAATTCAGGACCCCGTCACATTAGACAGGAGATAGACAAGCTTGAAAGCATGTCCCATCACCCAGGGCATGCCCACTTCCCATTGCTACCATCAGAACATGCCCACTTCCCATTGATACCATCAGAACATGCCCACTTCCCATTGATACCATCAGAACATGCCCACTTCCCATTGGTACCATCAGAACATGCCCACTTCCCGTTGCTACCATCAGAACATGCCCACTTCCCATTGCTACCATCAGAACATGCCCACTTCCCATTGATACCATCAGAACATGCCCACTTCCCATTGGTACCATCAGAACATGCCCACTTCCCATTGATACCATCAGAACATGCCCACTTCCCATTGGTACCATCAGAACATGCCCACTTCCCGTTGCTACCATCAGAACATGCCCACTTCCCATTGATACCATCAGAACATGCCCACTTCCCGTTGATACCATCAGAACATGCCCACTTCCCATTGCTACCATCAGAACATGCCCACTTCCCGTTGTTACCATCAGAACATGCCCACTTCCCGTTGCTACCATCAGAACATGCCCACTTCCCATTGATACCATCAGAACATGCCCACTTCCTGTTGCTACCATCAGAACATGCCCACTTCCCATTGATACCATCAGAACACGCCCACTTCCCATTGATACCATCAGAACATGCCCACTTCCCATTGGTACCATCAGAACATGCCCACTTCCCGTTGATACCATCAGAACATGCCCACTTCCCGTTGATACTATCAGAACATGCCCACTTCCCATTGATACCATCAGAACATGCCCACTTCCCATTGATACCATCAAAACATGCCCACTTCCCGTTGCTACCATCAGAACATGCCCACTTCCCGTTGCTACCATCAGAACATGCCCACTTCCCATTGCTACCATCAGAACATGCCCACTTCCCATTGATACCATCAGAACATGCCCACTTCCCGTTGCTACCATCAGAACATGCCCACTTCCCATTGGTACCATCAGAACATGCCCACTTCCCATTGATACCATCAGAACATGCCCACTTCCCGTTGATACCATCAGAACATGCCCACTTCCCATTGATACCATCAGAACATGCCCACTTCCCGTTGATACCATCAGAACATGCCCACTTCCCGTTGCTACCATCAGAACATGCCCACTTCCCATTGATACCATCAGAACATGCCCACTTCCCGTTGCTACCATCAGAACATGCCCACTTCCCATTGATACCATCAGAACATGCCCACTTCCCATTGCTACCATCAGAACATGCCCACTTCCCGTTGCTACCATCAGAACATGCCCACTTCCCATTGATACCATCAGAACATGCCCACTTCCCGTTGCTACCATCAGAACATGCCCACTTCCCATTGATACCATCAGAACATGCCCACTTCCCGTTGCTACCATCAGAACATGCCCACTTCCCGTTGCTACCATCAGAACATGCCCACTTCCCATTGCTACCATCAGAACATGCCCACTTCCCGTTGATACCATCAGAACATGCCCACTTCCCATTGCTACCATCAGAACATGCCCACTTCCCATTGATACCATCAGAACATGCCCACTTCCCATTGCTACCCTCAGAACATGCCTACTTCCCATTGATACCATCAAAACATGCCCTCTTCCCCATTGCTAGAATCACCCAGGACATCCCCTTTTCCCATTATTACCCTCAGAGAGGAGGTACAGGAATCTGAAGACCCACACTCAATGTTTTCGGAACAGTTTCTTCCTCTCCACCATTGGATTTCTGAATTGTCTATAAATTCTCTATTTTTCTCTCTTTTTGCATTACTTTAAAAAAAATTCTATAAGTTGCAATAAAAATATATTTAATGTCTTGAACTGTACTGCTGCTGCAAAACAACCAATCTGATGAAATATGTCAATGATAATGAATTAAATTTGGTTTCAGATTCTAATAATGACCCCGATTCGCCAGGTGCAAATCCATCTCCTATCCAACTGTTATCAGGATCTGGAACAGAACTCTAATATACCAAAATGTGCCAAATTACGTCAACATGGCCCTTGCATCTTGGCAAGTTACCCGCAGACGTTTCATCACCACGCGAGGGGATATCGACAAGACGTGTAGCTGGGGTGGTGTCACTAGACAAGATGTTTGCAAATGGATTGCCGAGCTTGGAGAACAACTGAACCCAACCATCAACCACCCGAGGCAAACATCCTCCGGCGTATTTCCAATGTCATTAACACTTTATTTGTCTACCTGTATTTTCCCTGGTAGCTGTAACACCATACTCTGCATTCAGTTCCACTTTTTCTTACCTTACATAATGTAGTTATGTACGGCCTGTTCTGTCTAGATGGCACACAAAGCATTTCACTTCCCTCAGTAAGAGACCATCATAAGCCAATTTATCAGTCTATCCGTAACAACACCAACATCTTGACATAGTTAATAGAGAACAAGGACAAAGAAAAAAAGGAAGTAATACACAGCATAATCAATTGTTTATTTATAATTTAATTTACAATACCATTTTAAACAGCAAACACTGCGTGGCTTAACAGGTGAAGGTGCCTCACAGGATAGTTATCTGACCTCAAAAGAAGGTGACAGTGAGCTCACAGAGGTGGGCTTAATGACATTGGAGCATCTGAAGAAGGGTGAGGCAGAGAGGTTCAGAGAGCAAACACAGAGATGCCAAGCCCAGACAGTTGGAGACTAGACCTGAAATGCTGAAGAAGTTAGAATAGGGGCTGATGAAGGGATTAAAATCAGGGCAACAGAGTATGGTATCAGGCCATTCAACTCAGAATGTCAGGGCTGAAGATAATGCTCATTTAACAGATCCAGTCTGCCTGCACACGGTCTCCATCTCCTCATTCCCTACCTGTTCATCTGCCTCTTAAATGTCGATCACTTCCCCTGCAGCAATACCAGGCACCTAACACGCACTACATTAAAAAAAATCGCCACCCAAATCACCTACAAACTGTCCCCTCTCGTCTTATAGTTGTGCCCTCTGTTATTTGACATTTCCACCCTGGGACAATGATTCTGACCATCACCCCTCTCATAATTTTATCAACATCCAACGCTCCAAGTTTGTCCAACGCTCCTTACAGCTAATTCTCTCTCTCATCCAAGTACATCTTCCGCACCCTTCTTGTAGTGTAGCCTCAGAATTAGAGGACCGTTAGAGCACAAGAGGACTGGAGGAGGTCATAGGACAGAGGGCCCGGAAGTCCTCTGGGAAACGACAGCCGGAGTTCCTATGCTGAAGCAGTTGGGAGCTGGGGTGTTGAGCGCAGATGGCGGGGCCAAAGGTAGAGAGGCTCATGGTTCTGCAGGGTGGTAATGGGAGGGGACGTTGATTAGCAGCGAGATGGTAGAGCACAGAAGACTAACAAAGTCCTATGATTGGCAAAACAAAAGACGTGAAGCTCCTTTTGGCCTCAAGAGGATGCCAAGGTCAGTAAGATCTGGGAAATGAAGTCCACACTAAAGACTTCCCAAAGGTCTTCTTGTAGGCACTGTGTCTCCCCACTAAGTGACTAGCAGATTCTGCAAACTCTCAGGATGGTGAAGGGGGTGGTGAGAGAGAACGCCGTGATGTCACATGGAAAGGAGTCTTTGATAGATGTTACTTGAGGAAGCAATGTAGATCACATGGAGAAGAGAGACCATTGGAAAGGGAGAGTGAAGGACACCAGCAGAAGGCAAGGACGAATGTTACAGCTGGGCACAAAGGAACAGCAGGGAGCAGGAGATCCCTCAGAGAGACTCACTAGGAGAGAAGGAGGTTGCCTTGCAAAGCACGTGATTGATACACCATCAATAGCTCTCTGAGAAGTGAAGGTGAGATACCGGCTTTTATTGACTGGAAGAAAGAACAAGCAGTAGTTGACCACCATACTACATCCTGGAGACTGAGGGCCGGGCTCAGGCCTCAATCGCCTTTATACCGGGGTCTGTGGGAGGAGCCACAGGAGCAGTCAGCAGGGGGCATGTCCAGACAGGTATATGTAGTTCACCACAGTGATAAAGAAGTGTGCTGTGGTCAGAAACATGAAGAAGAAGGGCTGGTTCCATTTTTGTGGCTGGGAGAGAACTTGATGGGCTGAGGCTAAGGCACAGAGGTCCCAGAAATTGATCTGAGGGTTTGGGATTTTTGTTAAACACACTGTTCAAGATGCACTCTACAATTTAACTTCTAGTGCTTGCTGGCAATGTCACAGAAATGGGGAGACGCAGGAAAAGCTCACTGTCCTTTGTCCACACAAAACCAGAGCAGGTCAGCATCGTTGGGACGATCCTAGTCTGGGGTTTCACTTATTACGTCTTCTCCTAGATCAAAGTAGATATAATATTAGTTATACATCACATATCCAGCCTCCCGATTTTAACAGTTGTAGCTCCTGATTGCTCCCGATTTGCTCTCTGAGGACATATTCCCTGGGTAGTCAGCATCACAGACACCAGAAACCCCCAGGTGGTCATCCAATGTATGTGGACGTTAGCACAACTAGATGGATTGAATGGTCTGAACTCCATAAATATTTTAACATTAAGATGCTGGGAACCCGAAATAAAATAGAAACTGCTGACTGGGCAGCATCTGCAGAGAGAGAAACATAGGTAATGTTTCAAGATCAACGACCTTCCATCAGTCAGATGAAAGGGTAACTTTTTCTTTCTCTATGTAATCCGCCTGATCTGCTAAGTTTTATTTTCTAGCACTCCCAACCTGGGTGGTGAGGTCACTTTCAAGCTCAAGGACCATTTTCAGCAAATGTGGAGCCAGTTCCTGGCTGTACAACAGGGTTAGTGTCACTGGAGCGGATTAGCAACATGCAGACCATGTTCAAATCCCCGAGAGCAGCTCACAAAGACAGACTTGGCATTATTTCCTCCAACATTCCAAAAGGCCTGTTGAGGCCCCCAGCACACCCTCACATTGACGCAAGTGGCGCTTTTCGCCGTATGTTCCAGCGCTTTGATGTAGATCCGACAGGTGAAACTAATCTTGAAAACAGAGTGTGGAAGAGTACAGCACAGGAACAGGCCATTCGGCCCACAGTTCTGTACTGAACTAATTAAGCTAGTAATAGAATACCCAACTAAACAAATCTCTTCTGTCTACACGATGTCTACATCCCTCCATTCTCTGCAGAAGGCCCCAGAAAAGATTCACAAGACAGGAGGGCTTGAGTTACAAAGACAGACTGGATAAGCTGAGAGTCTTCGCCCCAAGGGTGAAGGAAGAGGAGGTGTGACCTTATAGAGGTTTATAACATTGAGGAGAGGAAATAAGGTGGGTGGTCTCAAACCTTTCAGCAAGGTAGAAGGTTTACCACTGGACAATATAGATTTGATGTGAAAGGAGTGAGATTTAAAGGGCACTTGAGGGACAACAAGGAGCAGGGGACAGGAGGAAGACGATGGGCAGGTGAGGAGAGGAGGAGTGATGGGGTAATGGGAGTTAGAAAAAGAGAAAAGGAGTGAGAGTTTTTTTCAGATCAAACACGAGGAAATCTGCAGATGCTGGAAATTCAAACAACACGCACAAAATGCTGGTGGAATACAGCAGGTCAGGCAGCATCTATAAAGAGAAGCACTGTTGACGTTTCGGGCTGAGACCCTTCAACTGTCTCCTCTACTGTCAAAATGAATCCAAACTCAGGTTGGAGGAACAACACCTTATATACCGGCTGGGTAGCCTCCAATCTGATGGCATGAACATTGACTTCTCTAACTTCCGTTAATGCCCCTCCTCCCCTCCTGTTCTCCATCTCCCTCTGGTGCTCCCCACTCCCCCTTTCTTTCTCCCGAGGCCTCCCGTCCCATGATCCTTTCCTTTCTCCAGCTCTGTATCACTTTCGCCAATCACCTTTCCAGCTCTTAGCTTCATCCCATCCCCTCCTGTCTTCTCCCATCATTTCGCATTTCCCCCTCCCCCCACTACTTTCAAATCTCTTAGTATCTCTCCTTTCAGTTAGTCCTGATGAAGGGTCTCGGCCCGAAACGTCGACAGTGCTTCTCCTTATAGATGCTGCCTGGCCTGCTGTGTTCCACCAGCATGTTGTGAGAGTTTTTTTCAATTTATTTTATAAACTGTATAGATGTGTGATGGAAAGTGTGCTGACTGGCTGCCTTACGGCCTGGTATGGGAAAACCAATGCCTTTGAACAGAAAATCCTACAACAACCATTGGATTCAGCCCAGTACATCACTGGTAAAGCCCTCCCAACTATTTAGCACCTCTACGTGAAATATTGCCGTAGAAAAATAGAATCCATCACCAAAGATCCTCACCATCCAGGCCAAGGTCTTTTCTCACTGACACCATCAGGTAGAAGTTACAGGTGCCTCAGGACTCACACCACCAGGTTCAAAAACAGTTCCTACCCCTCAACCATCAGGCTCTTGAACAAAAGGGGATAATTATACTCATTCTATTCCTGGTGTTCCCACACCTAATGGTTTCTCTTTAAGGACTTTTTACCTTGTTATTTCATGCTCTTGTTATTTATTGCTATTTATGTATGTTTTCATTTGCACAGTTCACTGTCTTCTATGCTCTGTCATTGATCCTGTTTACAGTTACTATTCTATAGATTTGCAGAGTATGTCCACAGGAAACAGAATCTCGGGGTTGGTTGTATGTGGTGATATGGATGTACTCTGATAATAAATTTTACTTTGAACTTTGATTTAGAGATACAGTATAGTACTGGCCATAAATCATGGCACCCAGCAACCTGCCCATTTAATGCGAGCCTCATAACAGGACAATTGACAATGACCTACTAACGGGCCTTTAGATGGTTGGAGGAAACCAGAGCAACTGGAAAAAACCCATATGGTCAGGGTGGGAATGTACACACTTTCTTACAGAGGATACCCCAATTAAACAAACTCCTTCCCCCTTTTCCCTCCTCCTTCCCTTTATTCCAGGGTCCACTGTCCTCTCCTATCAGATTCCTTCTTCTTCAGCCCTATACCTTTTCCACCTATCGCCTCCCAGCTTCTCACCTCATTCCGCCTCCCCCACCCACCCACCTTCCCCCTCACCTGGTCTCACCTGTCACCTCCCAGCTTCTCACCTCAATCCCCCTCTCCCACCCATCCACCTTCCCCCTCACCTGGCCTCACCTATCACCTGCCAGCTTCTTACTTTATTCCCCTCTCCCCCACCCACCCACCTTCCCCCTCACCTGGTCTCACCTGTCACCTCCCAGCTTCTCACCTCAATCCCCCTCTCCCACCCACCCACCTTCCCCCTCACCTGGTCTCACCTGTCACCTCCCAGCTTCTCACCTCAATCCCCCTCTCCCACCCACCCACCTTCCCCCTCACCTGGTCTCACCTATCACCTGCCAGCTTGTACTCCTCCCCATGCCCTGCCCCACCTCTTTAAAAATGTTTTTCTCTGCATCAATGATCAGCATTCCAGGAACAGGGCCAGCGGGAGCTGTCGGAAGGCCATCGACACGGCCTATGGGAGGGTCTTAGCTACCACAGCACCCCCACCCACCCCCGAGGCTCACTCGCTTGTAGGAACCACTTCACCTGATGGGGTGACCAATACACCAAACACCTGCCCATCACCTCCATCTGGTTCCTCTCCTCATTCCCGTTCCCAGCTTCTCACCTCAATCCCCATCCCCCACCCACTCACCTTCACCCTCACCTATCACCTGCTAGCTTGTACCCCTCCCCCTGTCCCTCAATATTATTTTGGCTTCTTCCTCCCCCCTCCTTTCCAGTCCTGATGAAAGGTCTCGTCCTGAAACATTGACAGTTTATTCCCCTCCACAGATGCTGCCTGACCTGCTGAGTTCCTCCAGCATTTTGTGTGTGTTGCTCTAGACTTCCAGCACCTGCGGAATGTCTTGTGTTTACAATAGGATTTTGTCCAGGAAAGACTGCAAATGTTATGGTGAATTGGCCAGGAAAGAGAACTGTAATCAGCTTTAAGGCAGAGCATCTCGAGGGATTGAATCATTATCCCCTCCCCCACCTCCCCTCTCTGTCATGACTGCAACCCTCCCATTCACCCAGCACCCTGACGTACGTCAGGGAATCACAAATCTAATCAAACTCCACTTACATCTCTAACTGTAAGTCGCCGTTCCTGCAGGAGAGAGAGAGAGAAAAGAGTGACGATTATACAAATGCCAGGAGATAGGTCATGGTTCACAGCCCCCGTGTTCACTAAGTGCAGAGAACATACCAGCACGCCAAGGCGGCAGTCGTGCTGGTAGGTTTTATCTGCAGTCAATCTGTTTCTTTCTCAGAATTATTTCATATCACCCTGCTGATTGCCCACTTTCAGCAAGATGCCATCTCTTTTTACGATTATAACTTGGAACTTCAACGAGTGAAAGTGAGTCACTGAATATTTTGAGGTTAAAGGTCATAATTGACGAAAGGCACCACCACAAGAATCACTTGTGAATTTCACCTGAATGTTTTCTTAGCCAATAATCTTTCATCTTGCTGTCGTTCATGGGAGAAGATGTTGGTAGCTACCTAATCCTAACCGTCCTAAAGGGTGGGGTGGTAGGTTTTGCAGATAATACAGAAGTTGGTGGTGTTGTGATGGTGTTGAGTGTTGTCATAGGTTACAACGGGACTTTGACAGGGTGCGGAGCTGGGCTGAGAAGTGGCAGACGGGGTTCAGTCCAGAGAAGTGCGAAGTGATTCACTTTGGAAGGTCAAACTTGAAGGCTCACTCGCTTCTTGAGTGAAGGATTCTTGGCAGTGCAGAGAAGCAGAAAGATCTTGGGGTCCACATCCATAGAGCCCTCAGAATTCCCGTGCAAGCTGATAGAGCGGTTAGGAAGTTGAAAGGTGTGTTGGGCCTTTATTAGTCAGTGGACTGAGTTCCAGAGTTCAAGGTAATGTTGCAGCTCTATAAACCTCTGGTTAGACCACACTCAGAGTATTCTGTTCTGTTCTGTTCACCTCATTATAGGAAGGATGTGGAAGCTCTCGAGAGGACGCAGAGGAGATTTACCAGGATCAGAGGGGAAAGGCTGAGCAAGCTAGGGCGTTTCTCTTTGGATCAAAGGAGGATGAGACGTGACTTGGTAGAGGTGTACAAGATGATAAGAGCCACCTACAGAGTGGACAGCCAGGGACTTTTTCCCAGGGTGGAAACGACAGATACAAAGGAGGATAATATCAGGTTGGTTGGAGGAGAGAATGGGTGGGGTGGAGGTGGAAATGTCAGAGGTTGCTGATGTTACTCAGAACAGTGGGTGCATGGGACACCCTGCCAGGGTGATGGTGGGGGCAGATACGTTGTGGGCATTTATCGATTTAATGATCTGGTCTTTTGAGTCACGCTGTCCCAGCAACCCCCGACAAACCCGATGACCCCTAACCAAGTCAGGGAATCGTTTTACAATCAGCAATTAACTTATCCGGTCCTGCTTTGGATTGTGGGAAGAAACTGGAGGACCTGGAGAAAACTTGTGCATTCCACAGACCGGCCAAACAAAGAACGGTGCCAGAACTGAACTCCACACCGGAATGCCCCGAGCTGTGATAGTGACACACTACCTGCTACGCTACTGGGGGGTGCCACGATGGTGTAGCAGTTAAGAGGTTCTTAGATAGGAAGATGGATGACAGAAAAATGGAGGACTATGAAGAAGGAAAGGGTCAGATTGATCTTAGAGTACGTTAAAGGGCCAGCACAATATTGTGGGCCGAAGGGCCTCTACCATGCTGTAACGTTCTGTGAAGTGATGTGCATGTGATGCTGCTGCAAGTAAGTTTTGCATTTGAACCCTACGTACACGTACTGTACGTACTCGTGCACATGACAATAAACTTGATATTCGCTTTGAGACTGACCAACAGCCGTGAGGGGCTCGACAGCCTGCCCCTGCTCCTGACTACAACAGTGACCTCACTTTCAACATTGGACACAATGTTACAAAGCACATACTCATACACATCCTGGGTCGCCATGCAGCGGAAGAATTTTGCCAGCTTCACCGCGAATATGATGCTTGGAATCAGGAAGATGGTGCACCAGCCCATGCAAAACCAAAAGGCATTCTGTAAAGACAGATACAAATCGTCACACCTTTCCATCCACGTGCCCCATCCGGGGTTCCCATTACCAACTCCCTCTATGCATTACAATTAATAAGTAGATCTTTCAATCTAAATTTATTTTCAAACTACTTCAACAGACAGAACCTTATTCTAGAAGCTCCCTCTACACTGTCCCATCACACACTCCCAGGACAGGGACAGCACGGGTTAGATACAGACTGAAGCTCCCTCTACACTGTCCCATCACACACTCCCAGGACAGGGACAGCACGGGTTACATACAGAGTGAAACTCCCTCTACACTGTCCCATCACACACCCCCAGGACAGGGACAGCACGGGTTAGATACAGAGTGAAGCTCCCTCTACACTGTCCCATCACACACTCCCAGGACAGGGACAGCACGGGTTAGATACAGAGTGAAGCTCCCTCTACACTGTCCCATCACACACTCCCAGGACAGGGACAGCACGGGTTAGATACAGAGTGAATCTCCCTCTACACTCTCCCATCACACACTCCCAGGACAGGGACAGCACGGGTTAGATACAGAGTGAAGCTCCCTCTACACTGTCCCATCACACACTCCCAGGACAGCGACAGCACGGGTTAGATACAGAGTGAAGCTCCCTCTACACTGTCCCATCACACACTCCCAGGACAGGGACAGCACGGGTTAGATACAGAGTGAAGCTCCCTCTACACTGTCCCATCACA
Source organism: Hemitrygon akajei (assembly GCF_048418815.1). Taxonomy (NCBI): domain Eukaryota; kingdom Metazoa; phylum Chordata; class Chondrichthyes; order Myliobatiformes; family Dasyatidae; genus Hemitrygon; species Hemitrygon akajei. The sequence continues at coordinate 12,762,224 of NC_133146.1, read as the reverse complement.
CACTCCCAGGACAGGGACAGCACGGGTTAGATACAGAGTGAAGCTCCCTCTACACTGTCCCATCACACACTCCCAGGACAGGGACAGCAGGGGTTAGATACAGAGTGAAGCTCCCTCTACACTGTCCCATCACACACTCCCAGGACAGGGACAGCACGGGTTAGATACAGAGTGAAGCTCCCTCTACACTGTCCCATCACACACTCCCAGGACAGGGACAGCAGGGGTTAGATACAGAGTGAAGCTCCCTCTACACTGTCCCATCACACACTCCCAGGACAGGGACAGCAGGGGTTAGATACAGAGTGAAGCTCCCTCTACACTGTCCCATCACACACTCCCAGGACAGGGACAGCAGGGGTTAGATACAGAGAGAAACTCCCTCTACACTGTCCCATCACACACTCCCAGGACAGGGACAGCACGGGTTAGATACAGGGTGAAGCTCCCTCTACACTGTCCTATCACACACTCCCAGGACGGGGATAGCAGGGGTTAGATACAGAGTGAATCTCCCTCTACACGGTCCCATCACACATTCCCAGGACAGGGACAGCACGGGTTAGATACAGAGTGAAGCTCCCTCTACACTGTCCCATCACACACTCCCAGGACAGGGACAGCACAGGTTAGATACAGATTGAAGGTCCCTCTACACCTTCCCATCACACACTCCCAGGACAGGGACAGCACGGGTTAGATACAGGGTGAAGCTCCCTCTACACTGTCCCATCACACACTCCCAGGACGGGGATAGCAGGGGTTAGATACAGAGTGAAGCTCCCTCTACACTGTCCAATCCCACACTCCCAGGACAGGGAGAGCACGGGTTAGATACAGAGTGAAGCTCCCTCTACACTGTCCCATCACTCACTCCCAGGACAGGGACAGCACCCGTTAGATACAGAGTGAAGCTCCCTCTACACTGACCCATCACACACTCCCAGGGCAGGGACAGCACGGGTTAGATACAGAGTGAAACTCCCTCTACACTGTCCCATCACACACTCCTTTTACAGGGACAGCACGGGTTAGATACAGAGTGAAGCTCCCTCTACACTGTCCCATCACACACTCCCAGGACAGGGACAGCAGGGGTTAGATACAGAGTGAAGCTCCCTCTACACTGTCCCATCACACACTCCTTTTACAGGGACAGCACGGGTTAGATACAGAGTGAAGCTCCCTCTACACTGTCCCATCACACACTCCCAGGACAGGGACAGCACGGGTTAGATACAGAGTGAAGCTCCCTCTATACTGTCCCATCACACACTCCCAGGACAGGGACAGAGGGGGTTAGATACAGAGTGATGCTCCCTCTACACTGTCCCATCACACACTCCCAGGACCGGGACAGCACGGGTTAGATACAGAGTGAAGCTCCCTCTACACTGTCCCATCACACACTCCCAGGACAGGGACAGCAGGGGTTAGATACAGAGTGAAGCTCCCTCTACACTGTCCCATCACACACTCCCAGGAAAGGGACAGCACGGGTTAGATACAGAGTGAAGCTCCCTCTACACTGTCCCATCACACACTCCCAGGACAGGGACAGCACAAGTTAGATACAGATTGAAGGTCCCTCTACACTGTCCCATCACACACTCCCAGGACAGGGACAGAAGGGGTTAGATACAGAGTGAAGCTCCCTCTACACTGTCCCATCACACACTCCCAGGACAGGGACAGCAGGGGTTAGATACAGAGTGAAGCTCCCTCTACACTGTCCCATCACACACTCCTTTTACAGGGACAGCACGGGTTAGATACAGAGTGAAGCTCCCTCTACACTGTCCCATCACACACTCCCAGGACAGGGACAGCACGGGTTAGATACAGAGTGAAGCTCCCTCTACACTGTCCCATCACACACTCCCAGGACAGGGACAGCACGGGTTAGATATAGAGTGAAGCTCCCTCTACACTGTCCCATCACACACTCCCAGGACAGCGACAGCACGGGTTAGATACAGAGTGAAGCTCCCTCTACACTGTCCCATCACACACTCCTTTTACAGGGACAGCACGGGTTAGATACAGAGTGAAGCTCCCTCTACACTGTCCCATCACACACTCCCAGGACAGGGACAGCATGGGTTAGATATAGAGTGAAGCTCCCTCTACACTGTCCAATCACACACTCCCAGGACAGGGACAGCACGGGTTAGATACAGAGTGAAGCTCCCTCTACACTGTCCCATCACACACTCCCAGGACAGGGACAGCACAAGTTAGATACAGATTGAAGGTCCCTCTACACTGTCCCATCACACACTCCCAGGACAGGGACAGCAGGGGTTAGATACAGAGTGAAACTCCCTCTACACTGTCCCATCACACACTCCTTTTACAGGGACAGCACGGGTTAGATACAGAGTGAAGCTCCCTCTACACTGTCCCATCACACACTCCCAGGACAGGGACAGCAGGGGTTAGATACAGAGTGAATCTCCCTCTACACTGTCCCATCACACACTCCCAGGACAGGGACAGCAGGGGTTAGATACAGAGTGAAGCTCCCTCTACACTGTCCCATCACACACTCCCAGGACAGCGACAGCAGGGGTTAGATACAGAGTGAAGCTCCCTCTACACTGTCCCATCACACACTCCTTTTACAGGGACAGCACGGGTTAGATACAGAGTGAAGCTCCCTCTACACTGTCCCATCACACACTCCCAGGACAGGGACAGCACGGGTTAGATACAGAGTGAAGCTCCCTCTACACTGTCCCATCATACACTCCCAGGACAGGGACAGAGGGGGTTAGATACAGAGTGAAGCTCCCTCTACACTGTCCCATCACACACTCCCAGGACAGGGACAGCACGGGTTAGATACAGAGTGAAGCTCCCTCTACACTGTCCCATCACACACTCCCAGGACAGGGACAGCACAAGTTAGATACAGATTGAAGGTCCCTCTACACTGTCCCATCACACACTCCCAGGACAGGGACAGAAGGGGTTAGATACAGAGTGAAGCTCCCTCTACACTGTCCCATCACACACTCCCAGGACAGGGACAGCAGGGGTTAGATACAGAGTGAAGCTCCCTCTACACTGTCCCATCACACACTCCCAGGACAGGGACAGCATGGGTTAGATATAGAGTGAAGCTCCCTCTACACTGTCCCATCACACACTCCCAGGACAGGGACAGCACGGGTTAGATACAGAGTGAAGCTCCCTCTACACTGTCCCATCACACACTCCCAGGACAGGGACAGAAGGGGTTAGATACAGAGTGAAGCTCCCTCTACACTGTCCCATCACACACTCCCAGGACAGGGACAGCACGGGTTAGATATAGAGTGAAGCTCCCTCTACACTGTCCAATCACACACTCCCAGGACAGGGACAGCAGGGGTTAGATACAGAGTGAAGCTCCCTCTACACTGTCCCATCACACACTCCCAGGACAGGGACAGCAGGGGTTAGATACAGAGTGAAGCTCCCTCTACACTGTCCCATCACACACTCCCAGGACAGGGACAGCAGGGGTTAGATACAGGGTGAAACTCCCTCTACACTGTCCCATCACACACTCCCAGGACAGGGACAGCAGGGGTTAGATACAGGGTGAAGCTCCCTCTACACTGTCCCATCACACACTCCCAGGACAGGGACAGCACGGGTTAGATACAGAGTGAAGCTGCCTCGACACTGTCCCATCACACACTCCCAGGACAGGGACAGTACGGGTTAGATACAGAGTGAAGCTCCCTCTACACTGTCCCATCACACACTCCCAGGACAGGGACAGCACGGGTTAGATACAGAGTGAAGCTCCCTCTACACTGTCCCATCACACACTCCCAGGACAGGGACAGCACGGGTTAGATACAGAGTGAAGCTCCCTCTACACTGTCCCATCACACACTCCCAGGACAGGGACAGAAGGGGTTAGATACAGAGTGAAGCTCCCTCTACACTGTCCCATCACACACTCCCAGGACAGGGACAGCACGGGTTAGATATAGAGTGAAGCTCCCTCTACACTGTCCAATCACACACTCCCAGGACAGGGACAGCAGGGGTTAGATACAGAGTGAAGCTCCCTCTACACTGTCCCATCACACACTCCCAGGACAGGGACAGCAGGGGTTAGATACAGAGTGAAGCTCCCTCTACACTGTCCCATCACACACTCCCAGGACAGGGACAGCAGGGGTTAGATACAGAGTGAAACTCCCTCTACACTGTCCCATCACACACTCCCAGGACAGGGACAGCAGGGGTTAGATACAGGGTGAAGCTCCCTCTACACTGTCCCATCACACACTCCCAGGACAGGGACAGCACGGGTTAGATACAGAGTGAAGCTGCCTCGACACTGTCCCATCACACACTCCCAGGACAGGGACAGTACGGGTTAGATACAGAGTGAAGCTCCCTCTACACTGTCCCATCACACACTCCCAGGACAGGGACAGCACAGGTTAGATACAGAGTGAAACTCTTGGTGGGTAGTTGTTCAGCTGAACTAGTTTTATCCCTCTTTCCGTTCTTACCAATGAGTCCAGAAGGTAGGAACACGAGATGGTTGCTACAGAGTCCAAGGCATTGGCCGCTGGTTTGCACCGGGCTACATCCTGAGTTATCTAGAAAATAAACAGGTTTCACTTGAGTAGCAATAAATGAGCCAGAATTAGTGACAGACAAGCAGACATCCACCCACTCACTGTGTGGGACCCACCCTCACCCTGCACCTGCGACGGCTGTTTCTCACCCTTCACTGTGTCTGCTCCTGCTCGCTGAGATTTGCAGCAAGGGACTGTGACAGTGACTCAGGCCAGGGTGGCAATGTTCAGGCCTTGGACTGAGGAACACACAACCAAGACTGACCACGTGAGAATGTGCAGGTGCTGGACATCCAGAGCAATACGCAAATTGCTGGAGGAACAAAGAACAATACAGCCCAGTGCAGGCCACTCGGCCCACAATGTTGTGCTGACCCTTAAACCCTGCCTCCCATATAACCCTCCACCTTAAATTCCTCCATATTCAGCAGGTCAGGTCAGGCAAGCATCTGCATGGAGAGGGATAAGAGGTCGACATTTCAGCCGAGACTCTTCATTAGGAGCCAGAGTAAGAAGGTGGGGGTGGGGAGGGGGGGTGCAGGTGGACCAGCTGGCAGGCGATAGGTGGGTGGGTGGGGGAGGGTGATGGGAGGTGATAGGTGGGAGAGGTAAAGGGCTGGAGAGGGAGGAATCTAATAGGAGAGGACAGTAAGCCAAAGGAGAAAGGGAAGGAGGAGGCACACTGGAGGGAGGTGATGAGAAAAGGAGGGGTGTGAGGAGAGGTAGAATTGAAGAACAGATTTTTAAAAAAATATATAGAGATACAGTATGCTTACAGGCACTTCTGGGATAATTACTCCTATGATGCCAATTAATCTACTGAGCAATATGTTTTTGGAATGGGAGAGGAAATGGGAGCACCCACACAGTTATGGAAAATTCCATACAGACAGCGGCGGGAATTGAACCCAGGTCACTGGCAACGTAGTAACGTTATGCGAATGGCTGCACCTCCACTGTGTATTTGGGACTGAGCTGATGAGGGAATTCTTTACTCTGATTGTTGTGAATCTTTGAAAGCTCCAAGTAGTGTGGCAGCTCCGTCAGCGAGACTGAAGCTCCCGCGGTGACTTTGTTGAAAGGTGGGTGGACAATCAAGTGGTAAAGTGGTTTACTATTGTCACGTGTACTGAGATACCACGAGAAACTTTGTTTTGCACCCCATCGTCCCTGATCATTTTGTTCCATCAGTATTGTATATCGGGGTGGCACAAGGGATATGCAACAACAGAATGCAGAAAAAACTAAGCACAAGAGAGGTGGCACGGTAGCTTAGTGGTCAGCACAACGGTTTACAGTACAGGCGACCCGAGCTCAATTCCCGCCACCTCATACCTCACCACTCAAAACTCCGCAGCCTTACCTCTCCCAGCCACACATACACATCCACCAGCCCAACACTCAAACCTAATCCTACGGTCCAAGGGGGCACACACCCCTCAAAACCCTTGGCACACCCCAATTAACCCTGGCCAACACCCCCCAAAACCCTTGGCACACCCCGATTAACCCTGGCCAAACCCCCACAAACCCGATGACCTGTGTCAGGAGGGGCAAGATCCAAGAAAGGCAAGTGTTGGACCTGGTTAGTGAAGGCGTGAGCCAGATCAAAGTGGCAGGGTCGCGTGATACGGAATCTCAAGTGACGAGATCAGAAAGCACAAGAGGGCTGATTCGCCCACTGCCCACATACTCTCAACCTGCCTGCAAGGAGATTGTGCGGTTGTACGTTTTCCTCTAGCTGTTCCGGTTTATCCCACGATTTGTAAATTGTCCTGTGATTAGGCTAGGGCTAAATTGGGACAATGTACGGAATTGCACAGTCTTCGAATTCACCATTCAGGTGAACGGAAACCTTTCTAAAGAACTTCCTCAATTCTGTTGACATACATTCTCAGGCCTGAGTGTTCTATTCTTCAGCGGCTCGAAGGGCCGGAAGGGCCTATTCTGTGCTATAGCTCAATAAATAAATTCTAAAAATGCTGGAAATCCAGAGTAACATACAAAATAGTGGTTGGAGGGACTAATTCAAGCTGTAATTAGTTCCCCAGGGATCTGTGCTGGGACCTCTGCTGTTTGTGATGCAACTCAATGACCTGGATGGAAATGTAACAGGCACAAAATGCTGGAGGAACTCAGCAGGCCAGGCAGCATCTATGGAGAGGAGTGAAGAGTCAACATTTTGTTACCAAGGCCCTTCATCAGGATTCACTTGAAATGTTGACTCTTTATTTCTTTCGAGGGATTCTGCCTGACCTGCTGAGTTTCTCCACGTTCTGTACGTGTTGCACAGAAAGCTGAATAAAGTGGTACATTTACAGAGAAAATGCAGTGCAGGGAGGGTGGCGAAACTGTGGAATTCATTCTAGATGTGGAGTCCAGTTCATTGGGTATATTTAAAGTGGAGCTTGATAGATTATTGATTATTGAAGATGCCAAAGGTTACGGGGAGAAGGCAAGAGAATTGGTTGGAGAGGGATAATAAAACAGCCATGATGGAATGGCAGAGCAGACTCAATGGGCTGAATGGCCTGATTCTGCTCAAAAATAAAACAATAAGGTGCAAGCCTATAAGAAGATCGATGGTGAGGTCAAAAGGTCACCTTTTTGTACAAGGCGATCATTCAATAGTCATATATCAGCAAGACAGAAACTGTTCTTGAGCCTGGCGGCACATGCTTCTGCCCAACGGGAAGGGGGAGCTGAATCAAAGAGATCAAGGGTCTAAGTGGCTTACTGCTCCTGTCTCTCATTCAGCTTGAGGGCGAGGTGCACTACTCAGTTTTTCAGTGCTGGTGAGGGGTGTTCATTGGAGCACAAGCAGTAGGAGCAGGGGTCAGCCTGACGGGTGATCTGGCCATGGGCCACCCACCTGCCTTCTCCCCATAAATCTCAATTCCTCTGCTATGCAAAGGCTAATCCTTAAATATAGTTAATTTAATAACCTTTACTGCTTCTCTGTGCAGAGAAACCCATAGATTCACTAACTTGCCGAGAAAAGCATCTTCTCCCCTTCTCTGTCCTAAATCTATCCCCCCAATCTACGTCCCCCAGCTCTAGTCCCACTTACCAGCCGGGGACAACTTTCCTGTCTCTCCTATCTATCCCTTTCATAATTTTATTATTTGCAATTCATTCCCACCCAGAAAGTTTGGAATTGTTGAGCTCACCATTTCCTTGGCCCAAGTCACAAATTGATTGAAGTAACTCAGCTGGCAGTCCAGGAAATCCTTGGATTCCTGTTGAAGGAGAGCAGTTCAAAGTGGATTTACTATCGGTGTACATAGACGTCACCACATACTACCTTGCGATTCATTTTCTTGCAGGACATTCACAGAACAAACAACTACAAGAGAGTCAATGAAAAAATACACGCAATGTTAAACAACCAATGTGCAAAAGAAGATAAATAGAAATAATAATAAATAAATAATGCTGAGAACGTGAACTGTAGAGTCCTTGAAAATGACTCCACAGGTTGGGGAATCAGTTTGGAGTTCAGGTATTTCACACTGGTCCAGGAGCCTTTTGAGTGCAGAGAATAATCAGTTTCAAAATCGCTGGCGTGGGGCCTAAGAATCCTCTCCCTCCTTCCAGAAGTAGAAGTTGTGTAGTTAAAATAGGAAAAGCATTTCAAAGTTTTATCAAAGTATGTGTATGTTACCGTATCATACACGGAGATTCATTTTATTGCCGGCATTTACAGGAAAATTAATAAACAAAGGCTGACAAGCAACAGATGTGCAAAACAAGACAAGTTCAAAGTTGAAAGTAGAGTTCCCTTCAAACTACACGCTTGTCACAGGTACAACCCTGAGATTTGTTTTCTTGCGGGCATACTCAGTAAATTCAAGAACCATAATAGAATCAATGAAAGGCCACACCCAACAAGGCAGACAAACAGCCAGTGTGCAAAAGACGACAAACTGCAAATACAAAATAGATAAAAAGGCAATAACGACAAGTAAGTAAGCAACAAACATCGAGAACATGAGAAGTGTGCTTGAAAGGTTGTGGGAACATTACGGTGATGGGGCAGACAAGTTGAATGAGGTTATCCCCTCTGGATCAAGAGCCTGATGATTCAGGGGAACCTGGTGGCGTGGGTCCTGAGGCTCCTCTGCCTCCTCTCTGGTGGCAGCAGCGAGGAGAGTGCGTGGCCTGGGTGGTGGGGTTTCTTGACGGTGAGTGCTGCTTTCCTGTGACAATACTTTGTGTAGATGTGCTCAATGGTGGGGAGGGCTTTATCTGTGATAGACTGGGCTGTATTCAACACGTTTTGTAGGATTTTCCATTCAAGGGCATTAGTGTTTCCATAATCAGGCTGTGATGCAACCAGTCAATAGACACTCCACTGCACAAGAAGTTTGTCAAAGTTTTAGATATCATACTGAACCTTCTCAAACTTCTAAGGAAGTAGAGGCGCTGCCCCTTGCTGTCTTCATAATTGCACTAACCTACTGGCCCAGACCAGGTCCTCTGAAATGATAACACTGAGGGACTTAAAGTTGTTGGCCCTCTCCACCTCTGACCTCCTGATGCAGACTGGCTCATGGACTCTGGTTTCATCCTCCTGAATCAATAACCAGCTTCTTGGTCTTGCTGACATCGAGCGAGAGGTTGACGTTGTGGCACCGCTCAGCCAGGTTTTCAATCTCCCTCCTGTAACCCGATCTGTCACCACCCCCGATGACAGTGGTGTCGTCAGCCAATTTGAATATGGCATTGGAGCTGTGCTTAGCTTCACAGTCGTAAGTGTAAAGTGAGTACAGCACAGTAGAAATGGTGCAAGTAAAAAAAAATGCAGAGCATGAGTTGTAGAGGGTCATTGGGAGTGAGTCTGCAGGTTATGAAATCAGTTCAGTGCCGTGGCAAGTTAAGTTTTCCATGCTGGCTTATGAGTTTTCCATGCTGGTTGGGGGGTAATAACTGTTTCTGAACCTGGTGGCATGGCACCTAGGTATTTCATTTTGTGCCGAGATTTCATCGGCCACTGGAGTTCAGGGGTGTGGTTGGTGGTTGAATGGTGTGGTCTGGAGATCCCCTCCGCACCGTCCATCAGCAAAGGAATGTGTGCTTGCCCCACTCTACTCACTTCACGCCGACGATTGTGTGGCCGTAGCCATATACCACACCATATACAAGTTTGCTGATGACACCACTGTTGTGGGCCGTATCAAAGGTGGTGATGAATCAGCATGCAGGAGGGAGATTGAAAACTTGACCTGGTGGTTTCAAACCAACAACTTTTCACTCAATGTCAACAAGATCGAGGAACTGATTGTAGACTTCAGGAGAGAGCAACCAGTACCAGTAATCAGAGGATCAGAGGTGGAGAGGGTCAGTAACTTTAAATTCCTGGGTGTCACTATCTCAGAGCACCTGTCCTGGACCCATCAGATAAATGTAACTGCAAAGAAAGCTCGACAGTGCCTCTACTTCCTCAGGAGCCTGCAGACATTCAGCGTGTCATCAAAACACCATGGCAAACTTCTATAGATGTGTGGTGAGAAGTATATTGACTGGCTGCACCAATGCCTTTGAGTGGAAAATCCCAGTGGATTCAGCCCAGCACATCACGGGTAATGCCCTAGCAACCATTGGACACATCTACATGACACGTTGCTATAGAAAAGCAACATCCATCATCAAAAATCCTCACCACCCAGGCCACGCTCTTTTCTCACTGCTACTGTTAGGTAGAAGGTACAAGAGCCTCAGGACTCGCATCACCGGGTTCAGGAACAATTATTACCCCTCAACCATTAGTCTCTTAAGCAAAAGGGGCTAACTACACTCCTTCTGTTTCTGGTGTTCCCACAACCAATGGTCTCACTTTAAGGACTCTACCTTGTTATTTCATGCTATTGCTATTTATTTATATTTACATAGTTTGTTGTTCATTGATCCTGTTTACAGTTACTGTTCTCTAGATCTGCTAAGTATGCCCGCAGGAGAAGAATCTCAGGGTTGTATGTGGTGACATGCATGTGCTCTGATAATAAATTTTACCCTGAACTTTGGTGTGTAGGAGTTTTTCTGAAGGAACTCCCGGTTCTGAGGCCAAGTGTCTGTTGTCTGCTTTGGTGCGGGGAATGGGCAGGAGCTGACTGGGTCGTTGCTCAGCACTGACTGTTTCTGAGAGCAAGTCCCTGGGTTCATTCAGGGTACTATCGTGAGCACTGAACATCCTGTAATCCGTGGAGTCTCTGGGTGTAAAACAGGACAATAACTAGCCTGCACAAAGTACACTGCAGATGCTGTGGTCAAATCAACACGTACAAACAAGCTGGATGAACTCAGCAGGTCGGGCAGCATCCGTGGAAACAGACAGTCAATGTTTCGGGCTGAGACCCTTCATTAGGACTGAAGAGGGAGGGGGCAGGGGCCCTATAAATAAGGTGGGGGGAGGGTGGAAGGTGCCATATGTCCATACATGGTCTCCTCTACTGCCATGATGAGGCCAAACACAGGTTGGAGGAGCAACACCTCATATACCATCTGGGTAGTGTCTAGCCCCTTGGTATGAACATCAAATTCTCCAACTTCCAGTAATTCCCTCCCTCTCCCTTCCCCCATCCCACTTTCACTCTGCCTCCTCCTCCAGCTGCCTATCACCTCTCTCATGATTCTGTCTTCTTCTACTACCCATCGTGCTTTCCCCTTACATTCCTTCTTCACCTCTCTTGCCTATCCCCTTCCTGCTTCCCCTCCCCCACCCCTTGATCTTTCCTCTGATTGGCTTTTCACCCTCCCCCCACCTTCTTTATAAGACCCCTGCCCCCTCCTTCTTCAGTCCCGAGAAAGGGTCTCGGCCCAAAACGTTGACTGCTCGTTTCCACGGATGCTGCCCGACCTGCTGAGTTCATCCAGCTTGTTTGTATGTGTTAATAATTAGCCTGAATGCCTCTGGAAGGTAGGCGGTGTGCTTATTTGTAGATGCAAAGCCGGGACGTGGGATTAACACAAACTTCATTTCTGGTTCCGATGGGCTGTGTAACATTTTTCTGTCCTTACATTATGATGTCCCTAGAAGCCAGCCAGTGAGTAACACAGTACTCATTGCCTTTGGGCTGAAACCAACCCAGACCACTAATTGCACAGAAGTTGTGTGGTCACACTTAGTTGACACTGTAGGTCACACTTTGCTCTTCACTCACCGATCAAAGTAAATTTATTATCAAAGTACGTATATGTCACCATACACTACCCTGAGATTCATTTGCTTGTAGGCATTCACAGTAGAACAAAGAATTACAGTTGAATCAATGAAAAACTCCACACGTGACTGATAAACAACTAATGTGCAAAAGAAGACAAACTACAAATACTAAAATATTAATAATACATATATTAATAAAAACACAAATTGTAGAGTCCTTGAAAGTGAGTCCATAGGTGGTGGAATTAGTTCAGTGTTGAAGTGAGTGAAGTTATCCACACTAGTTCAGGAGCCTGATGGTTGTAAGGTAATAACTGTTCCTGAACCTGGTGGTGTGAGTCTTGAGGCTCCTGTACCTTTTTCCTGATAATTGAAGGGTAAGAACTGTTCCTGAACCTGGTGGTGTGAGTCTTGAGGCTCCTGTACCTTCCTGATAATTGAAGGGTAAGAACTGTTCCTGAACCTGGTGGTGTGAGTCTTGAGGCTCCTGTACCTTCCTGATAATTGAAGGGTAAGAACTGTTCCTGAACCTGGTGGTGTGAGTCTTGAGGCTCCTGTACCTTTTTCCTGATAATTGAAGGGTAAGAACTGTTCCTGAACCTGGTGGTGTGAGTCTTGAGGCTCCTGTACCTTCCTGATAATTGAAGGGTAAGAACTGTTCCTGAACCTGGTGGTGTGAGTCTTGAGGCTCCTGTACCTTCTTCCTGATAATTGAAGGGTAAGAACTGTTCCTGAACCTGGTGGTGTGAGTCTTGAGGCTCCTGTACCTTCCTGATAATTGAAGGGTAAGAACTGTTCCTGAACCTGGTGGTGTGAGTCTTGAGGCTCCTGTACCTTTTCCCTGATAATTGAAGGGTAAGAACTGTTCCTGAACCTGGTGGTGTGAGTCTTGAGGCTCCTGTACCTTCCTGATAATTGAAGGGTAATAACTGTTCCTGAACCTGGTGGTGTGGAACCTGAGGCTCCTGCACCTCCTTCCCGATGGCAGCAGTGAGAAGAGAGCATGGCCTGGATGGTGGGGTCCTCGATGATGGACATTTCAAAGGCAGAATTACTTCCCCCATCACAAACATCTACAATGACAGACTCCGGGAATCTGAGCAACTCCCTTGTGGTACTCACATTCTTAATGATGTCCAGAGCTTGTGTCTGGAGAAGCGTTTGTACATTTTCTATATTCAACAAAGTGGTGTTCACCGCTTCCTGTAAAACAATCAGTACAATGAGTGACTGTCTAGAATAAAGTTGGAGTATCAGTTACGAAGTATAGCAAAATGAATTTCTATAACTCCGTTATATAACTGTTACTGTGCGTAACATTAACCTATATGAAATTGTCACTCTACATAACCCCTCCGCTGTATAGAATACTTACTGTACAGAACACCAATTTATACCATATGTTGTACTAAAGGATATAACAACAATTTAAATAATGTTGTTTTTGTATACGGCACTATTACTGTATATAACATCATCACTATATACAAAATCATTACTGTATATAACACCATTACTGTAAATAAACTGTTACTGTATTAGACTTCGGCAGTAGATAACACCATCATTGTCACAACACAATACCACTGTAAATAAAACTTACTGTATTATTCTGTTCCCGTATGTAACACAATTAATCTATATAATACCATCACTATAAATAAAACTATATTACGCTATGGCTTTTATCACCACTGTTATTGTTCTGTATGATACAATTGTCGTATATATCACCACCAAATTCAACATCACATCTAAAAACTGGGACGGTATTGCACTCAACAGTTAGACCCGGAGGAAATCTGTTTGAGAGGGAGCTGTGCTACAGGAGAGTGAGCCTCACTCTGCGGCAGCTGCGTAAGGACAGAGCGAACAACCAGAAGACCCAACCACTGACCACAGCCTCTATTTACTCCTGTCCACATTGGGAATATGTCAATCCAGGATCAGCTTCTAGGGCCACTGAGGACCCAGCAATAGACAATCCTTTAGGTGAAAAGCACAAGTGATCCCACTGTTACCACGACACCATTAATGTAGATAACACCATCACAATGTCACTGTAAGTACAATTATTGCTGTATGACACCACTGCACTCTATAGAAAACTATTATTGTGTGATACAATTGATACATCTAACATCACTGTTCAGAACACCATTACTCTATGACACCGTCATTACATAACACACAAAGTTCCTATAAAAATCAAAATATCAATCATAAACCACACCTTGAAGAGCCTGCAGTCCGCTGCAAGAGCATAGTAACACATAGATTACAAACAGAAGTGAGCCATTTCACCCTCTCAGACAGCCAATCTCCTACCTACCACCTCCCGGCACCAATCAAATGACCCTTAATTCCCTAAACATTCAAAAAGGTTGTAATAAGACTTCAGTGCACCCCTTGACTCAGCCTTTACTGCCCCTCACAGAACAAACTCTAAAGACTCAGCAAGTTGGAACAGCAAATTTGTGGATGGCTCCAAGATTAGGGGTGCAATGGACACCCAGCGAGGAAGACCATCAAAGCTTGCAGCAAGATCTGGACCGGGCTGAATGGGCTGAAAAATGGCAGATATGCAAACAAATGTGAGGTATTGCGCTTTGGGAGGATAAGCCTGGGTAGGAGTGGTAGGGCACTGTAAAGTGTGCTGGAACAGAGCGATTTGGGAATACAGATCCATAATTCCTTGGAAGTTCAGTGACAGGTAGGTAGGGTTGTAAGGAAAGCTTTTGGCACATTGGCCTTCACAATCAAAGTATTGTTTACAAGAGTTGGGATGTTACGTTGAAGTTGTACAAGACGTTGATGAGGTCAAATTTGAAGTACTGGATGCAGTTCGAGTCACCAACCTACAGGAAATATATCAAAGTTCAAAGTAAATTTATTATCGAAGTACAAATATGTCACCATATACAACCTTGAGTCTCATTTTCCTGCAGGCATACTCAATAAATCTCTTATAGGATAATAACCATGATAGAATCAATGGAATGGAATATGATTGAAAGAGTCCAGAGAACATTTACAAGGATTTTTCCAGACTTGAGGACACAAATTATAGTGGAAGGTTGAATAGGTAAGTCTTTTTTCTTGAAGATTTGACAGAGGTATACAAAATTATGAGGGGTATCATCATCATCATGTGCCATACTCTTCAGAGCCTCAGTGACCACTTTCTTCCACTGTGATCCGTCGGCAGTCAAACCTGTTGCATCTCTGGTGGTGAGGCCAGTCCACTTCTTGATGTTGTCAATCCAGGTTGTCCTCTGTCTGCCTCGGGAGCGGCTTCCTTCTACTCTGCCTTCAAGCACAGTGCATTCCATTGTGCTTGAGATGTGTCCAAAATAACGAAGTTTCCTTTGGATAACGGTTTCCAGAAGTATTGGTTTTGTGCCAGTCTATTCTAGGATGAAACTGTTGGATCTCCTTTCAATGTATGATACCCTGAGGATCCGTCTGTATGTCCACATCTCAAATGCTGTCAACTTCTTTTCATCAGCTGCTTTGAGGGTCCATGTTTCACAGCCATATAGGGCTAATGGCCAGACGAGACTCCTGAGGAGGTTTATCTTGGCGTCAGTGCTCACAGATCTATCTTTCCAGATGTTCCAGAGTTTGGTAGTGCTTGTGCGTGCCATTGCTAGCCTTCGCCTTATTTCCTTGCTGCATTCATTTGTGTCATTTAGTTCTGCACCAAGGTATATAAAGGAGGACACTTGTTCGATCTTGTCGTTTCCGATGTAGATGTCAGCTTGAATTGCAGTTTTGCTTATCACCATAACTTTGGTCATCAATCCAAATTCAGCAGAGACTTTCACAACATTATTGAGTAGTGCTTGTAGGTCTTCTTCTGTTGTGGCTAGCAGGGCCATGTCATCTGCGTATCTCAAACTACTGATGGTTCTTCCTCCTATTTTAATGCCAGTGTTGTCTGGAATTGCCAGTCTCATGATCATCTCAGTGCAGATGTTAAAAAGGTGTGGAGGAAGGATGCAGGGGACTCCTTTCCCATTGCAGGATGATTCAGTCTCGCCAGATGTGGTCCGAAGGCTGGAGGATTGCGTAGCATACAGTGATTCTAGAAGAACCACCAGGTGTGGTGCCACGCCCAGTTGAATCATTGTCATCCACAGTTTGGTATATCAAACACAGTCAAACGCCTTTGAGTAGTCTATGAAGCAGATGTACAGGGGATATTGACCTCTCTCATTTTCTCTATTATTAGGCACATATTGATAAGCTGGTCCCTGGTGCCTCGGCCACTCCTGAAACCAGCCTGTTCGAGTGCAATTTCTCTATCTGCGTAGTTCTTTAGTCTCTCCGAGATGATTATGAGTAGAGCCTTGCTGACGTGTGATACGAATGTAATTGTTCTGTAATTACTGCACTGCAGGAGGTTCCCTTTACTGGGAATTGGAATGTAGACAGATTTGCACCAGTCTGGTGGCCATTTGCCAGTCTTCCAGATGGCGTAGACAATGCGGTGCAAGATGTGGGCCATTGAGGTGCCTGTTGCTTTCAGAAGTTCTGCTGGTATGTGTCTGGACCAGGTGCTTTATTCTTTTTAATCTTCTCGATTGCTCTTTCTACTTCTGACAGTAGTGGCTCGGGTTCGTGTTCCAGTGTTGTCCAGTCAATGGCTTTGTCACGGTTTTCATCCTCGTGATTTTCATAGAGTTTCTTGGTGTACTCGAGCCACCTTTTCCTCACATCTGCATCTTCTGTCAGAATTTTCCCTTCATCATTTTTGAGTGCACCAATTCTTGGTGTGAAGGTGCCAGTAAGTTTTTTTATTGCTGCATAAACTATCTTGCTGTTGCCTTTGTTGGCCTTATTTTCCATGTTGGAGCAGATGCGTTGTAGGTTTGCCTCTTTCTCAAGCCTGCAGCGTCATTGTACTTCAGCTCCCTGTATTCCTTGCTTGTTGCTTCTTTCGGTCCTTTCACCTTTCCTGCTGCACGCAGCGTTTCATTTGTGATCCATCCTGTGCCTTTGTGCTTGCGTCGTGATGGAATGTGTTTCTCTGCTGCTGTTGTCAATGCATCTCTTGTTACGTTCCAAAGCTCTTCCGGTTCAACCTCTTCTTGTGACTTCAGCAGCTGCACTGTGAGAAGCACGTGGTGTGGGGGGGGGGGGGGGCACTCACAGAATCCTCTTTCCTCCAAGACAACCACTTTCACTCTACGACAGGACCAAGGAATGACAAAAACCTTTCCGTGGGCAGTGGGACCCGCAGGCTGTATCACGGTAACAACGCTGCTGGGGAAGAGGCTGACGGCACTTCAGGTACCTCTGGTCATAATGGCAACACTGGGGGAAATCCTCATCGAGGAACCCCAGAACCTGACACAACCAGTGCTGGGATGAAGACCCTCAAACTTAACAAACATTATATCAATATTGGCACTAAGAAGCACAGGGAAATTTCACCTTCTCATCGATGAAATCGGCAGAATCGGCTGCGATATCATTGGAATAGCAGAGATCAGATGGTCTGACAGAGGTCATTTTACAACAAAGAACAGCTACACAATGTACTACTCTGGACCTGAGAAAGGAGGAAGAGCAGGTGTTGCGTTCATCTTGAAGCAAGAGATAGCTAAAGCAGTACTAGGCTACAACCCTTTGAACGAACGACTCTTGTCCATCCGCATACAATGCAAGCCTTTCCCAATCACACTCATTGTCCACTACTCACCAACTAGTGAGGCAGAGGAGGAAGAGCTTGAGGGACAGTACAACAACCTGCAAGGACTCATTGATGAAACTCTGAAAACTGATGTTGTGATCATTCCAGGTCATTTCAATACAAAAGCAGGTCAAACATCTCTGAATAAGGAAGTCATGGGAAACAATGGTTTAGGAACCCCAAATGAACAGGGACATGGCTAGTTGAGTTCTGTCAAGAAAACCACCTCTGTATAATGATCACAATGTTTGATCAACGCCCTGGGCACAAATACACATGGACAGCTCCTGATGGTAAAACCAGCCACCAGATTGATTATATCCTCATCGACAAAAGATGGAAAGCAAATATTCTGAAATGCAGGACATAGCCGGGAGCTGACTGATACTGATCATCAACTGCTGTCAGCCAAGGTGAAGCTCAGGGTTAAGAACGTAAAACGAGCAAAACCACCAGTCAGATATGAGGGGTAAAGGCAAGCAGACTTTCTCCACTGAGACTGGGCAAGACTAGAACTAGTGGTCGTAGGTTAAGGGTGAAAGGTGAAATATCAATGGGGAACCTGAGGGAGATCTTCTGACTTAGCGGGTGGTGGGAGTGAGGAACGAGCTGCCGGCAGAAGTGGTGGATGCGGGTTTGAATGCAACATTTAAGAGAAGTTTGGACAAGTACATGGATGGGAGGGGTATGAAGGGCTGTGGTCCAGCTACAGGTCAATGGGACTAGGCAGAATAACAACACAACAATGGCTAAATGGGCCGAAGGGCCTGTTTCTGCACTGTAGTGCTCTGTGACTCCATTCCATCCTGCCAGGTGAAAATAACATTCTGCTTATCTAGGTCTCGCCCCTTATTTTAAGGCAGTGACCCCTGATTCGAAACACCTCAGCCAGGTGGTAGAGTCAATATTGTTGGAACTGTGCCAAGGCACGGTGTTGCCTGTTTACAGCCACAAGGAAAGAGGCATCAGAGCCCGTGTGCTCCACCGGAGGGGTGTGGGCAGTGTGGTGTGGCATCCAAGCTGGAATTGTTGCTGCCCCCAGCGTTCGCTCGGCAGAATAGAAGCTCTATTGTAGATCGTCTGTAGATCGATGGCTCGAGTTTGGACTGTGATACCAATATGTGCTTGCTATCTTGCATGCATTGTGTGTGCAATTTGTGCTGTGTGTGACTGTTGGTACTGTGTTTTGCACCTTGGTTCCAGAGGAAGACCGTCTCGCTTGGCTGTATTGATCCATGGCTGAATGACAATTAAACTTGAATTGAGTTGAACTTCCACCGCACACTTTAGAAGCACCTTAGCAATAATGCCCAGACTGACAAATAAACAATAACTTAAAATAAAGAACAAAGCATAAAAGAACAAGTTTTTTAAGGACAATAAAGAATTCTCATGGTCTCCATACATTTAAATTCCCTCTAAGATAGGTAGGCATTTGTGTTCACTTGACCCCAATTCCACTCTTCCAGACTATGTAACAGTTTCTTCCCCCGAGCTATCAGACTCTTCAATACCGGAAGCCTGGACTGACACCTTGCCCTACTGTCCTGTTTATTATTTATTGTAATGCCTGCACTATTTTTGTGCACTTTACGCAGTCCTGTGTTGGTCTGTAGTCTAGTGTAGCTTTCTCTGTGTTGTTTTTTTATTATTACATAGTTCAGTCTAGTTTTTGTACTGTGTCATGTAACACCATGGTCCTGAAAAAATGCTGTCTCATTTTTACTATGCACTGTACCAGGAGTTATGGTCGAAATGACAATAAAAGTGACGTGACTTGACTTGACTCTTTTGGAATATACTCATCTTGTTATTACACCATATATTTAAATTAGAAATTAATGGAAAGGTAAGTTTTACAAAATGGGCTTGAAGAATTACCTTCAAATTAAAGTGTGTTATGTTAACAATACAAAAAAGACAATTTTGTGCCTGAGGTTTAATGAATATTGCTCCAGAGAGATGCTGCATGGTCTCTTCTTGTTGTTTTAAGTCTATGATTCTATGTAGAAGAGTACTATGAGGCATGAAAAGTAGGAACAAGTGTCCTGGAGTGGTTTAGAAACCAGTAACAGCAGGTCATTTCAGAATTCATTGCCCTGCTTCATGACAGCAAGGTATTCTGACGATTTAGGAATGAGGTTTTGACTATGGTCAGTCAGCTCATGTCTGACACCTGGACAAACTGCTCAAACTGCATCTCCTCAGGCTTGGCAGCTCTCTGTTGGTCCAGGAGAAAAACGGATTGAACAAATCACAACGAGGCAAAGTTACCACTCCGAACTACCCACCCACCTCAAGGCCTGAAGTTGTTGTTTGAAGATCCTGACTCTTTTCTTTCAGAGTGTTCTGGAAAATTAAAAACCAAACATTGTCAATAAACAAAATAGAATCTGTAGACTGTTTATTCTCCTCCATAGATGCTGCCTGACCTGCTGAGTTCCTCCAGCTTTTTGTGTGTGTTACTCTGGATTTCCAATGTCTGAGGGTCTCTTGTGTTTGAGCTTTAATTGTGTTCGCTGTCGTTCAGAACAATGGTAGTTTATACTGAGGAGGTTTACCAGGGTGCTGCCTGGATTAGAACATGTCTTATGAAGAAAGATCGAGCAAGCTTTGGATTTGCTCTCTGGAATGAAGGAGGATGAGAGATGACTTGATAGAGGTGTATATAATGTTAAGAGGCATAGAGAGAGTGGACAGACAGAGATTTTCCCAGGGTGGAAATGCCTAATACAAGGGTACATAATTTTAAGATGGTTGGAGGAAAGTATAGGGGCGATAGCAGAGGTAGGTTTTTACACTGTGAGGGGTAGGTGCATGCCAGGGGTGGTGATAGAGACAAATACATGAGGGACATTTGAGACATTAAATATGCACATGGATGAAAGAAAAATATGTGGGAGGGAAGGATTAGATTGATCTTGGAGAAAGCTAAGAGATTGGCAGAGCATTATAGGTGGAAGAGTCTACTGTTGTATGTTGAATACAAATTGCACTGTTCAACAAGTACAGGCTGTGCAGAGTGGGTGAATAAACACCACAAATAAATAGGGCTCTGCACCTCATTCTAATGTTCTATTTTACCGCTCTGAGCCCCATCTCCCCTTGCTCTGTGTTCAACACGGAAGTGTCTGTCTCAACGTCTACAATGTAAAGATGTGACCGGCCCAGCGAGGAACCTACCACGTTTGGCATCATGTCACTCTTGATCCAGCGATCTAGTTGCTCCAGTTGGCCCGCCTGTTGGTTGAACTCAGTTTTGGCAGGATCCAGCTGTAACAGAGCCAGGGACCCACATTAATGTTTGCTGTCGGTGTCTGGCAACAGCCCTGTCCCCAAGTTCCCCCGTTTCCTCTCAGAAAGCCATAATCACAGGAGCCGGACCAGGTCATCCAGTCCACCGAGTCTGCCCCGCCACTCAACCATGGCCGATCCACTTTCCCCTTTGTAACTCAGTCACAGCGCTCATTACATTCGGAAGCAGAAGTCTGCATCTTCAGTCTTTCCTGGTTAACCTTCTGGATTGCTTGTGGGAGCATTGGCATATTTGAAGGTGGCATTTTTATTAGCTTCTAGTGATGCCAGCAACTAACCAGTGCCATGGGATTCAGATGTGGGGCACTATGATTTATCACGGCCGTAGTGTTGTACAGCTTAGACACTGGCCCTTCAGCCCATTGCTTCTATCTATACTAATCCCAGTCGCCTGAACTCATTTTATCTCTCTCAATGCTCTGCTCATTTAGGGATCTATCAAGATGCTTCTAAATTATTATTGTTGTTCCTGCCTCCGTCACCTTCTGTGGCAACTTGATTTGGATACCAGTTTCTAACTGTGTGAGGAATTATACCATTTCAGATTGCTTTAAACATCACCCCTCTCACAACTGGTGCCCTCTGCTCTCAGAGGCCACCTTACTAGATACCTCCTACAATTGAGTTACTGTTGCCTTCCTGTCAGCTTGAACCAGTCTGGCCGTTCTCCTCTGACCTCTCTCAATAACGAGGCATTTTCAGCCACAACTCCGCCACTGACGGGATGTTTTTGTGTTTTTCGCACCATTCTCTAGGGACTGTTGCGCGTGAAAGTCCCAGGAGGTCTGTCAGGGACTGGAGGGGAGGTTCGACCACACACAGAGCAGCAGGAAGATTTATTGGGGAGTGATAAATTTAATAATAAACTACAAAATAAGAAGCCAGAAAACAAGAGAGAACAGATACTTGGCACAACAAGGTAACTGAAGGCTGGGAGCGTCTGGTTGAAGCTGGCTGCTTCGTATGAGTGAACACGGATTATGGATGAAGGCTGGGTTTAAATAGGCTGCGGGTCATCAGTTGGAAACGAGTGGCAGCTGACCCCTGTTAACTTGCTGGAGACTGGAAGGTGCCTGCCTGGGCAGGTCTAACAAGACCAGCAGCTTCCGAGATACTCAAACCATCCTGGCACCAACAATCATTCCACAGTCAAAGTAATTTAGATCACATTTCTTCTCCATTCTGATGTTTTCTCTGAACCACAACAGAACCTCTTGATCATGCCTGCATGCTCTTATGCATTGAGCTGCTGCCACAGGATTGGCTGATTTGATATTTGCATTAATGAGCAAGTGTCCAGGTATACCTAATAAAGTGGCCACTGTGTGTAGATTTAGGCAACCGTGTCACGAGATCCAAAGCTGAGTTTTCTACCCTATCCATACCTTGTAATTTTGTACATTTACAATTTGATATAACCTACAAGTTTTGTAGATGATACTGATTTAGTGGGCCACATCTCCTCTTACCTCTTCTCTTATCCTCATCTGCCTATCACCTCCTCCTTCCCTTTCTCTCATGGTCCACTATCCTCTCCTCTCAGATTCCTTCTTCTTCAGCCTCCTACCTTTACCACCTATCACCTCCTAACTTTTCACTTCATCCCTCCTCCTCCACCAACCTGGCTTCACCAATCACCTGCCACCACAAACTCCTTCCCCTCCCTCACATTCTGGCTTCTCTCCCATTCTTTTCCAGTCCCGATGAAAGGTCTCAGCCCGAAACATCAACTGCTCATTCCTCTTCGTAGATGCTGCCTGACCTGCTGAGTTCCTCCAGCATTTTGTGTGTATTACTTTGCATCTCAGATAGACCTGGATCTCTCTGTACTTGTCCAGTCTCCACTGGGGAGACAGGGTTCTGGCACAGAGCAGGGGATAAAATGGAAGGGAAGGGGTTGGTGGCTGTTGGACGACCTCCCACTCTACAGCTGGCAACCACTCCTGGATCTAGAATTGCCCAACTTTTCCAGTGGTCAATATCAATGGTAGTTCCTCGCCCTGTACTAACACTCTCTCAACTGGGTGTTGGCTCCCAAAGAGAGGATCATTAAAGAGTCAAGAGAGTTGACAAACTGACCACAATTTTGGAGAGGTTCCGTAGCTTCTGTGCAGTAAGAAGGAGTCCACTCTGAGTTAAAGGAAGGGACAACTGTAAAGAAAGAGAACAATGGGAGAGATGTTAGTGAGAGCCTTGGTGAGATTCACTCTTATCTCAATCCTCAAGGACATTTTATGCCAAGAATATTGTCCGTCACACTGCATCATTGCAACCCGTGCAGAACATCCCATTGCCTCACTGCACAGGGTGATTCCAATGTGTAGTGACATCGGTGGTGTTCAACCCCAAGCGGTCATCTACCTAACTGCAGTGATGCCACTGGGTACAAATCTTTAGGCCGGTGCCCAATATGTTTAAACTCAGTAGCAGGGCAGCACAGTAGCTTAGTGGCTACAATAACACATTAGGGTGCTCATGATCTGGTTTGTCTGTAAAGAGCTGTACATTCTCCCTGTGACTATGTGGGTTTCCTCCAGCTGCTCCAGTTTCCTCCCACGTCCCAAAGACGTGCGGGTTAGGATCAGTAGGTTGCTATGTCAGCACCAGAAGCATGGTAACAATTGCGGGCAACCCCCAGCGCACCCTTATACTGTGTTGGTTGTTAACGCAAACGACTCATTTTGCTCAATGTTTTGGTGTACATGTGACAAATAAAGGTAATCTGTATCAATGGAGCTGGGGGATTGGTGTTGCTGCCCTGAAGTTGGATTAAAGGACACCAGTCTGTCTGTAAGCTTCGTCAGGAGTCTGATCTGACTGGGAACACACTACCCTCTGCTAATGTGATCTGAGTGATTTGTCAGGAGTCTGATCTGACTGGGAACACACTACCCTCTGCTAATGTGACGTGAGTGATTTGTCAGGAGTCTGATCTGACTGGGAACACACTACCCTCTGCTAATGTGATGTGAGTGATTTGTCAGGAGTCTGATCTGACTGGGAACACACTACCCTCTGCTAATGTGACGTGAGTGATTTGTCAGGAGTCTGATCTGACTGGGAACACACTACCCTCTGCTAATGTGATGTGAGTGATTTGTCAGGAGTCTGATCTGACTGGGAACACACTACCCTCTGCTAATGTGATGTGAGTGATTTGTCAGGAGTCTGATCTGACTGGGAACACACTACCCTCTGCTAATGTGATCTGAGTGATTTGACAGGAGTCTGATCTGACTGGGAACACACTACCCTCTGCTAATGTGACGTGAGTGATTTGTCAGGAGTCTGATCTGACTGGGAACACACTACCCTCTGCTAATGTGATGTGAGTGATTTGTCAGGAGTCTGATCTGACTGGGAACACACTACCCTCTGCTAATGTGATCTGAGTGATTTGACAGGAACGTGATCTCCCTGGGAACACACTACCCTCTGCTAATGTGATGTGAGTGATTTGTCAGGAGTCTGATCTGACTGGGAACACACTACCCTCTGCTAATGTGATCTGAGTGATTTGTCAGGAGTCTGATCTCCCTGGGAACACACTACCCTCTGCTAATGTGATGTGAGTGATTTGTCAGGAGTCTGATCTGACTGGGAACACACTACACTCTGCTAATGTGATGTGAGTGATTTGTCAGGAGTCTGATCTGACTGGGAACACACTACACTCTGCTAATGTGATGTGAGTGATTTGTCAGGAGTCTGATCTGACTGGGAACACACTACCCTCTGCTAATGTGATGTGAGTGATTTGACAGGAACGTGATCTCCCTGGGAACACACTACCCTCTGCTAATGTGTGAGGAAACTGAAATACCTGTTGAGTGAAGTTGGTGAAGTTCAGACCTATAACACCAGTGTTCAACACGTCCCTCGCAATCATCTTGCCCTCTTTATCCAGTAACGTAATGCCTGATAAATTGACTTCCAGTTTTTCAAACTGCTTTGAAATATCCCCGGTGTACTGAAAAACAAAGGAATGAATTACTGAACCTCGGTAGCACTGAAGTGAGCGATCGGCGAGGAACAGCTTGTGCGTAACTGAGGCTCACAGTGCAGATCGTACACGTGCTGCTCTGTGGAGGAGGGGGATAAACGGGATGCCAGTGTCCGATCTGGTGATATGGATTAGAGGTTGTTTGGAAGTCAAGAGTGAGACTTGGTGGTTACAGCCGTTTTGTTGAATGTTACAAGAATGAAAAACAAAGACCAACAAAGAAGCCGTGGTCGTCTCTTTCTCAGACTGGAGTTAAGAACGTTGCAATGCTAACGATTATTCTAGAAAATAGCCAGATTCAAGGACCTGCTGCAAAAACATTGAGAAATTCCTAGCTGTGCTACAATTACTGGAACAATTCCACGTATTGAGCAATACACACAAAAGAAAAATGGAGGGCCTTGTGGGAGGGCAGGGTTAGATTGATCTTTAAGCAGGTTTGGTGGTCAGCACAGCAACGTGGGCCAAGGGGCCTGTACTGTGCTGTAACATTCTAGTTCTGTGTTCTATAGGTGAGTATATAAAAACACAAGCAAGCATAGGAAAGTTAAATTACAAGGAAAATACCAGAAAGACAATTCTCCTCCCTAACCTAATACGAGTGGTGGGCTGCCTGGTCCTGGATGGAGCTGAGCTTGTTGGAATTTCACTTGTCCCGGGAAGCTGGAAGTATCCCATCACTTTGTAGATGACGTAGATACCTTTGGACAGTCAGGAGATATATCCCTCCAGAGCTCGCATAACATCTGACCTGTGGTCCTGTTGAATCACTAGTCAGGCATGACCCATTGACTCTAGGGATTTGGCGAGGGTGATTCCTCTCTCATAAAGTCATAGAGTCAAAGAGCACAGGAACAGGCCCTTCAGCCCATCTAGTCTCTGCAGTACTGTTATTCTGCCTAGTCCCATCTACCTGCACCTGGACCCTAGCCCTCCATTGCACGTACCTATCTAAACTTCTCTTAAATGTTGAAATCTTAACTGGGTCTAAAGCTGCTCCCTAATTTCACTCCTGAGGATCTGTCTTTTATTTTTGGACTCTGCCACCTCATCTGAGACACTCCGACATTGAAAACTTCTCACCATCTATCCCAGCCATCCTCCCAATATCACACAACCGATTCTGTGGAACAACAGAAATCAATAAAAATCCCAGGCCATTTCTAAGGAAATGTATCTGAAAACTTGCTCTGCGATGTCTGGTGGGCTCTTTAGGGGTGGCATGGCAGCTTAAAGGTCGCGTAAAACTTGGTAGCGTCAGCTGTAAGGTCGGGGTTTAGTCCCCACCACTCTCGGTGAGGAGCTTGTACATTCTCCCCGTGACCGTGTTCGTTTCCTCTTGCATCCCAAAGGCCTACAGGTTAGGGTTCGTAAGCTGTGGCCTTGCTCGGACTTGCTGGCTGCCCCCAGCACATCCCCGGAACGTGTGATCATTGACATAAACGACGTATTTCACTGCATGTTTCGATGTGCACGTGACAAATAAAGGTCATCTTTATATCGCGAACGCTGTCCAGGAGAGTTGAACTTCGCAGTTGGTGACATCAGAATAATTCAGCCGCTACAGCGTCAGCCTCCTTGTCCATCAGGTGACGGTGTCTCACTGCAGGCGACTGCCACACTGCTCAGCTGGGGGGGAGGGGGTGCTTTACATTCACTGCAGAGTTTCGACAAAACGCAGCGAGTAGTCCCTGTCCGCCCACCCAGGACCAACCCGAATTGCCTCACTCCCGGTTGAAACGGACTCTTCCCCCTGACGTTGGGCGAGACTAGAACTAGAGGTCGTAGGTTAAGGATGAAAGGTGAAATATTTCAGGGGAACTTCTTCACTCAGAGCGTGGTGCCAGAGTGGAGTGAGCCACCAGCGAAAGCGGTAGATGGGGGTTCAACTGTAACACTTAAGAGAAATTTGGATAGGTGGGTGGATGGGAGCAGTGTGGAGAGCTGTGGTCTGGGTGTGGGTAGACGGGACCATGCACAATAACTGTTTGACCCGGACTTGATGGGCTGAAGGGACTGTTTCTGTGTGGTAGCGCTCTATAACAGTACATCAGACATGTGGAGGGTGTTTAAAGATCAAACGTACAGGAAAGGCAAGTTTCTGTCAGATGGAAACACGAGATGGGAAGATAAAAGAACAATGGATATCTAGAGAAGTGATGAACTTAGTCAAGAGGAAAAAGTACGTAAAGATTAGGAAGTTAGGATCGAGAAAGTACAAGAGAAGTAGAAGGAAACCAGAAAGGAATTTAAAAAAGGAATTAGGAAAGCCAAGAGGGGCCATGGTAAGTCATTGGCAGGTAGGATTGGGGTGAATCCCAAGGCATTCCACTCATACATCAGGAGCAAGAGGGTAACTAGGGAAAGGGTGGGACCACTCAAGGATAAAGGGAGGAACATCTGCTTGGTTGCGGAGAATATGAGTGAGGTACTTAATGAGTATTTTTTTATTCATTTGCGGGATGTGGGTGTCACCAGCTAAGCCAGCATTTATTGCCCATCTGTAGTTGCCCTTGAGAAGCTGGTAATGAGCTGCCTTCTTGAACCGCTGCAGTCCCTGAGGTGTAGGTACACCCACAGTGCTGTTAGGGAGGGAATTCCATGATTTTGACCCAGTGACGATGAAGCAATGGTGAGGTGTTTCCAAGTCAGGTTGTGAGTGACTTGGAGGGGATTTCCAAGTGGTGGTGTTCCCAGGTATCTGCTGGTCTCGTCCTTCTAGGCGGTAGTGGTCATGGGTCTGGAAGGTGCTGCCTTAGGAGCTTTGCTTCAGTATTTTCCAAGGAAAAGGACATGAAGGACCAGAAGATCAGTGCCGAGTGTATAAACATGTTAGAATGTTTAGAGGTCAAGGAGGAGGAAGTGTTGGGCCTCCTAATGAGTATTAAAGTGAATAACTCCCCAGGGCCTGATGGTTATTGAAGGAGGTGAGAGACAAGATTGCTGGGGCTTTGACCAGTATCTTCATGCCCTCTCTAGGCAAAGGTGAGGTCCAGGAGGACTGGTGAGTGGCTAGTGTAAATAAAGAAGGGAACAAGGAAAAATCCTGGGAACCATAGACTAGTGAGTCTCACATCAGTTGTAGGGAAATTGCTGGAGAAAATTCTTAGGGATAGGATATATGAGCATTTGGAAACCCATGGTCTGATTAGGGAGAGCCAGCATGGCTTTGTGAAGGGGCAGGTTGTGCCTTACCAACTTGAATTAAAATTTTTCGCAAGGTGATGGGAAAGATTGATGAAGATCTCTCTCCTGGCAGAGGATGTTGTCTACCTGGATTTTAGTAAGGTGTTTGACAAAAATCCTCATGAAAGGCTAATCCAGAAGATTAAGATGCACAGTGATTTGGCTGTTTGGATCCAGAAATGGCTTGAGCAGAGAAGACAGAGGTAATGGTTGAAGGGACTTCTTCAAGCTGGAGGTCTGTAATTCATGGTGTTCCACAGGGATCTGTGCTGGGACCTCTGCTGTTTGTGATGCACTTAAATGACCTGGATGGAAATGTAACAGACACAAAATGCTGGAGGAACTCAGCAGGCCAGGCAGCATCTATGGCAAAGAGTAAATAGTCAACGTTTCATGCCGAGATCCTTCATCAGGACTGAAAAAAAGATTAAGAGTCAGAGTAAGAAGGTAGGGAGGGGAGAGAAACACGAGGTGATCGGTGAAACCGGGAGGGGGAGGGGTGAAGTAAAGAGCTGGGAAGTTGATCATTGAAAGAGATACAGGGCTGGAGGAGGGGGAATCTGATAGAAGGGGACAGAAGCCATGGAAGAAATGGAAAGGGAGGAGCACCAGAGGGAGACGATGGGCAGGTAAGGAGATAAGGTGAGAGAGGGAAAAGGGGGATGGGGGATGGGGAATGGTGTGGGGGGAGGGGGGGGTCAATTACCAGAAGTTCAAGAAATTGATGTTCATGCCATTGGGTTGGAGGCTACCCAGACGGAATACAAAGTGTTGCTCCTCCAACCTGAGTGTGGCCTCTTCACAGCAGTAGAGGAGGCCATGGACTGTTCTTGTCAGAATGGGAACGGGAAGTAGAATTGAACTGGGAGGCTATTGGGAGATCCTGCTCCTTCTGGCAGACAGAACATAGGTGCTCAGCAAAGTGGTCTCCCAATCCTCCTTGAATCTCACCGATATACAGGAGGCCACATTGGGAGTACCAGACAAAGTGGATGACCCCAGCAGACTCACAGGTAAAGTGTTCCTCATCTGGAAGGCCTGTTTGGGGCCCTGAATGGTAGTGGGGGAGGAGGTGTAGGGGCAGGAGCAGCACTTGTTCCTCTTGCAAGGATAAGTGTCAGGACAGAGATCAGTGGGGAGGGATGAATGGACAAGGGAGTCATGTAAGAGAGTATGCCCTGTGGAAAGCAGAAAGTGAGAGGGAGGGAGGGAAAGATGTGTTTGGTGGTGAGATCTCGGAAATGGCGGAATTCAGAGAATTACACGCTGGACACGGAGGCTGATAGGGTGGTATATGAGGACAAGATGAATCCCATCCCTGGTGGGGTGGCAGGTAGATGGGGTGAGGGCAAACATGTGTGAAATGGAAGAGGTGTGGGTGAGGGCAGCATTGATGGTGGAGGAAGGAGGATATCTAATTAGTTCTGGAATGAAAAGCCTCACCTTGAGAGCAGATGCTGCAGAGACGGAAGAACTGAGAAAAGGGGATGGCATTTTTACAAGTGACAGGGTGGCAAGACAATAGTCCAGATGGCTGTGAGCATCAGTGGGTTTATGAAAAAAGATATCAGTGTGGATAAACCGTCTCTAAAGATAGAGACAGGGAAATCAAGAAAAGGGAGGAAGGTGTTGGAGATGGACCAGGTAAATTTGAGGGCAGGGTTGAAGCTGGGGGCAACGTTAATGAAATCAACGAGCTCAGCATGAGTGCCGGAAGTAGTTGTCTATGTAGTGTAGGAAAAGTAGGGGAGTGACACCAGTGTAGGCTTGGAACATAGACTGTTCAAAATGTAAAGAGGTAGGTTAGTAAATTTGCGGATGATACCAGGATCGGTGGAGTTGTGAACAGTGTAGAAGACCGGCAAAGAATACAGTGTGATATAAATGAGTTATAGATTTGGGCAGGGAAATGGCAGATGGAGTTTAACTCAAATAAATGTGAGGTGTTGCACCTCGATAAGGCAGATGCAAGGAGATAGTACACTGTTCAGGGCAAAATCATTAACAGTGTTGCTGAGCAGAGAGATCTTGGGATCCAAGTTCATGGCTCCGGTAACACAGGTCAATAAGTGGTTAAGAAGGCTTATGGAATGCTTGCTTTTATTAGTCAAGGTATTAGTTCAAAAGTCAGGAGGTGATGTTGCAAATTTATGAAACTCTGGTGATGCCACATCTGGAGAATGCATATAGATCTGGTTGCCCCACTGTAGGAGGGATGTTGAGGCTTTGGAGAGAGTGCAGAAGAGGTTTTATATCAATCATATATCTATATCAACAATCAGATGATAATGTGGTTAACTGGATCAGCAGATCTGTGGATGACACCAAGATTGGAGGTGTAGTGGTTAACAATGAACACTACCAAAGCCTGCAGTGGAACCTGGACCAGCTGGAAAAATGGCAGATAGAATTTAATGGAGTGTAATAAAGTGTGAGGTTTTCCACGTCGAGAGGATCAACTAGGGTAGATCTTAGATGGTGAGTGGTAGGGTACTGAGGAGTATGGTAGAACAACAGGATCTGGGAATGGAGATCCATAATTACTTGAAAGTAGATAGGGTCACAAAGAAAGCTTTTGGCACATTGGCCTTTATAAATCAATTCATCGAGTACTAGAGTTGGGATGTTATATTGGAATTGTACCAGATGTTGGTGAGGCCAATTTGGAGTACTGGGTACAATTTTGGCTACCTGCCAACAGGAAAGATGTAAACAAGTTTGAAAGAGTGCAGAGACAATTTACAAGGACGCTGCTGGGACTTGAGAATCTGGCTAGTAGGGAAAGGTTGAATAGGGCAGGACTTTATTTGCTTTAAGGAGAGATTCAATAGAGGTATTCAAAATGATGAGGGGTGGAGACAGGTAAAAGCAAGCAGCCTTTTTCCACTGAGCTTGAGTGAGACCATAACTAGAGGTCAATAGGTTTCAACAGGTACATTTAATGTCAGAGAAATGTATACAATATACATCCTGAAGTTCTTTTTCTTCGCAAACATCCATGAAAACAGAGGAGTGCCCCGAAGAATGAATGACAGTTAAACGTTAGAACCCCAAAGCACCCCCCCCAGTTCCCCCTCCCAATCACAAGCGGCAGCAAAGCAACAACCCCCCCCCACCAGCAGCAAAAAAAAAGCATTGGTGCCCCCACCACTGAGCAGTCAATCGTGCAGCAAAGCATCAATAAAGATACCGACTTGCAGCACCCCAAAGACTACTCATTCACCCAGTAGTTCGACATACCACAGGCTCTCTCTCTCTTCCCTAATAAGGGAAAAAGAGGTGTCAAGAGGTGTCCCCATTCCACAGGAGACATAACAAGCAACTGGCTGATTTATGGTGTTAAAAGTCAGTTGTGTCGCTTTTTCCGAGCTCTGCCCAGAGAGTCAGCCCCAGAAAGGCTCAGGTCTCTGGACACACAACACCCCCCCCCCCCCGCCCCGGCAGCTAATCCGCTGCTCCCGATGTTCCACGTTCTCCCGCAACACCTCAGTCAGGGGCACCGGCCTGGAATCAGCCCGTCTCCAGAGCCACGGAAATTCGGAACCCTGAAGGCGCGCTAGCCTTCCAGGCCGCGTCCTTGGAATATCGAAAAGCGACCGGCCATGAGGCCCTGAGAGCGGGTCCCATTCCCGCAAGGGTTAAGGGTAAAAGGTGAAATGTTTATTTAGAGTGTTACGTACCCGTGACACGTGACAGTGGTACCCTTGTCACATGACTGGGGTTGAAGTTATACTGGACATGAGGTAATGGTTTTGTGATGGTGGAGTGATGTCATTTTCCTGCCAGTAGAGGTCATGTGACAGGTTTTTTCTACAGGGTATAAAAGGAAGACCCACCCTGTCAGGTGGGGCAGTTCGTGGCGGAATTTGCTAAGATGACTTCATGTCACTGCGTGATTTAATGTGATGTCGCAGTTTAGTTAAAAATGAAGTTTTATATAATGCCTAAAGTTTAAAAGGTCACTGCCAACGGTTTCTTTGCTAATGGAGAGTGAAGAAAAGTTTGGAAGATAAAGATCGAGGAAAATCGATTTTCGACGGTGGATTGATTTTGACCTTGTTTGATCCTCATTCGGAAGGATTTCGTTTACTATTCTCGTGTTAGTCTCCGCTGGAAATAGCGGGAGATTGAGAATAGTGTGGAAGAGAGGTCAGTACCTTTAAACCGTTATATTTAATAAAATTCGACGTGGAAAAGTTCGACGCCGGGGAATCGAAGGACATCGACGTGGAAGAGAATTTACATCGCTTTAAAAAGTCTCTCCTTTTAAAAGTACCGTGAGCTTTTGAACTTTCGGCATATCGTTCTAAAGAACTGTTTTCTTTCGGCATATCGTTCTAAAGAACTGTTTTTTCCCAATACCGCTTTAAAGACTGTTTGGGACTGCAAAGCTATTAAGAACTGTGAATGTGTCGCACAGCAGCTGTTTTCCGATTACGTTTGGGTTTGTTTACTTTTGAGGGGGTTTGTTTCAGTGTTTAATAAACATGTTATTTGTTGTTAAACCCTTGCCTAGCTCATCTATATTTATTGTTGCCTGAATACGTAACAAGAGGAACATGAGGGAGAACATCTTCACTCAGAGGATGGTGTGAGTGCGGAATGGACTACCAGAGCAAGTGGTCGATTTCAACATTTAAGAGAAATTTGGTTAAGTATATGGATGAGAGTGTTTGATCCAGATGCAGTTTAGTGGGACCAGGCAGATTACTGGTTCGGCAAAAACTCAATGGGCCGAAGGGCCTTCTCCTGTGCTGTATGACTCGATGGGTAGGCTGATTTGGTCGAATACTGGTTAGAGGTCTGCACGTACCTTGCTGATGTTCAGGTAATCATCCAGGTTAAAGCTGAGACCCAGGTTTAAGGCTTTCCACGCTGAGGTATTGTTCTGGCAGTCGCTGTGTGCAGAGAAAGAGTTTGTCAGGTGCAAGGTCCCAAAGCAAGTAACACAGTTGAGTCTGCTGTCATATGCACAAGCACGCGTGAGATTAGGTCCAATGAAAAACTTACTTGCAGTAGCACCACAGGTACATAGCGTCAGGTAATCAGAATTCAGGAGAAA
Source organism: Hemitrygon akajei (assembly GCF_048418815.1). Classification (NCBI taxonomy): domain Eukaryota; kingdom Metazoa; phylum Chordata; class Chondrichthyes; order Myliobatiformes; family Dasyatidae; genus Hemitrygon; species Hemitrygon akajei. Next base: position 12,729,209 of record NC_133146.1, on the reverse strand, counting down.
AACATAAATTAAACACAAGTTCTTCAAAACTTTCTGAATACAAAAATTACAAAGTCTACTTTAGTGCAAAGTGATCATACTGTTGTTAAGCTCTTGTGATTAGGATTGTGCTGGTTGGTCCAAGAACCAAAAGGTTAAAGGGAAGAGAAAGGGAGGCTCTTCTAGTTGTCACCAATTTCTCATTCCCATTCCAACACGTCTGCCCACGGCCTCCTCTACTGCCGCAATGAATCCCAACTGAGGTTGGAGGTGCAATGCCTCATTTTCCATCTGGGTAGCTGATGCACCATCAATAACTCTCGGAGACGGGAGGCAAAAGATAGGCTTTTGTTTTAACATGATCACGACATCTTGGAGACTGAGGGAGGAGCAGTGCCTCCAATTGCCTTTATACAGGGGTCTGTGGGAGGAGCCACAGGAGCAGTCAGCAGGGGGTCTGTGGGAGGAGCCACAGGAGCAGTCAGCGGGGGGTCTGTGGGAGGAGCCACAGGAACAGTCAGCAGGGGTCAGTGGGAGGAGTCACAGGAGCAGTCAGCAGGGGTCTGTGGGAGGAGCCACAGGAGCAGTCAGCGGGGGGTCTGTGGGAGGAGCCACAGGAGCAGTCAGCAGGGGGGTCTGTGGGAGGAGCCACAGGAGCAGTCAGCAGGGGTCTGTGGGAGGAGTCACAGGAGCAGTCAGCGGGGGGGGGGGGGGGGGGTTGTGTGTCCAGACATGTATACACATAGTTCACCACAGTAGCCTCCAAGTACAGTAGATGGCACAAACATAGATTTCTCCAACTTCTGGTAATCTCTTCCCCCTCCCACTTCTTTCACTTTCCATTCCCCATTCTGGTTCCCGTCTCACTCCTTCCCTTCTCTTCACCTCCCTCTGGTTTTGCGACACTTCCCCTTTCTTCCATGGTCCACTGTCCTGTCTTATCAGATTCCTTCTTCTTCAGCCCTTTTAGCTCTTCCAGCTGCCACTTCAAACCCCACATTGAGAGGGATAATACACCAACTGCTGTGGAATGGCAGAGCAGACTTGATGGGCTGAATAGCCTAATTCTGTGCCTTTGTCTTATGGCCTGAGTGGTGAGGGTCTTTGCTTGCCTGAGGCAGTGCTCCTCATAAGTGTGCTCAGTGGAGGGGAGGGCTTTATCTGTGTTGCACGGGTACGTCCAGCAACTTTGTGCAGCCTGTTCCATTGTTGAAAATTGGTGTTTCCACACCGGGCTGTGATACAACCAATTAGGATACTCTCCACTGTGCATCTCTAGAGTCTCAGCTCAAGAGCAGTAAGGGGCATGTCACGTTGGCGTTGCCACTGACGTTGATATTGTGCGGAATTAACTTAAAAGTACTAACTGGTACACGGTGCTGATGTTGAGGCTGGTGTCCTTCAGTCCGAGAGCCTCTCCCAAGTTGATCTGGTCCAACATTCCCACATCTTCCATTACCTGTAACACAACCAGATGGTTCAGATGTTACAGTTATAGGGAGGATGACTGTGCGCCTGCACAGGGCTTATCAAACCCCCCAAAGCCCCTAGACAAGGTAGTACAGAATAAGAATAAAGATTGATTTATTTCTGCCTGCTGTGGTCAAAGTTTCTCTATATTTTTCTCTTCCCCCATTTTCCTCCATGAACTTCTGTCACCATGGATTCGGTGCCTCTGGATGGTAGATCACGGGAGTGTGCACACTGCCACCTGGTGGCAGTGCGCAGTGCTGACCAGATGCTGACTCGAGGGGCATGATGTAACAGGAGCCTCCAGAGAATGCTGCCACTTGACAATACAACAGCTGATGGAGGACCTCAGCGCGTGGCGAGGGAAATGGATGCACCACGACCCTTCATCAGGACTGGAAAGGGAGGGGGGCCTGATGCTGGAGAAAATCCAGAGAGTGTCAGAATGGGAAAGCGGAAGTGAGACAGCGAAAGAGAGGAAGACAGAGAGGAAGTGACAAGAGACAGGAAGAGAGAGTGAACGAGGGTGGGAGAGGGGACTGAAAGAGAGAAAAAAGATTTGAGGAACAGGAGAGGATTGGAGATGGACAGGCTGAGGATGGGAAATAATGGAATGGGTGGAAGGAACAAGTGAAGGGATTTCAGTCAGTGAAGAGATGAAGAAGAGTGGTGGTCAGACTGAAGTTCATAGACAATGAGATTACGGGAGAAATTTTACCTGAAACAATTCTCCACCGTACCAGGGCTTGCAAACCAACGAGTAGACATTGCCGCCCACGAGGAACAAGATTAAGACCAGGAGGATCAGGAGCCAGAAGAAGATGAAGCTGAAGCCGACTCCCCTGTTGGAGCAGAGGTTGGAGCTGGTGAGGGTCACTCCGTATGGAGGGATGGAACACTCCCAGAGCACAGCCCCTGAAACTCCCTCGAGATGCTCCCCGTTTTCACCCCCTCACACCTCCCCCCCCCCCCATGGCAACAGCACTTGTGCGTTCCAGCAATGTAACTGGACACGGAGGTTCTGTGTTCATTGTTGGCCAGCCCCCTGGTGAGGTCTATTAGTCAGAATTAAATAAGAAACTTCAGAGAACATCGGAGCACATTTTCCCTGGACGAGAAAGGACTTTTCTCTGAGGGTCTAAGTTCTCATTTTGAAGCCAAGTAATTTTATTGTCACGGTGAAAGGAAATTTGTTTCTTCCCTAGTTCAACAGAATGGACTCCTGGCTTCAATAAACCTCATCATGGCCTTGAACGTTATTGCCTGCCACTGTCAGACTTTATTCTGCACCCTGTTCTTCTTTTCTCTTGAACACACAAGAGATCTGCAGATGCTGGAAATCTTGAGCAACGCGTACAAAATGCCGGAGGAACTCAGCAGCTCGGACAGCATCTATGGAGGGGAATAAACATTAACTGTTTATTCCCCTCCTTCGTCTGTGGAGAATAAGCAGCCAATGTTGCAGGCCGAGACCTTTCATCAGGAATGGAAAGGATAGGGGCCTGTTGCCAGTGAAAGGCAGAGAGACACTATTGTGATGAAATGATCTGTATGGAAGGCCTGCAAGACAAGTTTTCACTTTACCTCAGTACACATGACATTATAAATCCATTTCCCAATTTAAATATAGGCACCCGTTAGTCTCGAGAGACCATGGACTTGCACCTTGGAAAGTTTCCAGGGCACAAGCCTGGGCAAGGTTGTATGGAAGACCGGCAGTTGCCCAAGCTGCAAGTCTCCCCTCTCCACACCACCAATGTTGTCCAAGAGAAGGGCACTAGGACCCAAGCAGAGCAATGTGTGGTTAAGTGCCTTCCTCAAGGACACAACACACTGCCTCAGCTGAGGCTCGAACTAATGACCTTCAGATCACTAGAACAACGCTTTAACCACTTGGCCACATGCCAATTTACCCAATTTACCAATTTACCTCATTTTTATTCAACTTTGGAATTTCAGATCAATCAGGCTCTGACACGGCTGCAATGTTAAAAAAAATAAAGATTTTCCCCTCAAAGTTTAGGCCTGGTGGTCGAGGTCCCTGCCTCAGGAGGTGCAGAAGTCAGAGGTTTGCTGTTTAAGGGCCTGGGTCAGGGACGGGAGGATGGGACACCGGAGGCAGCCCGTGCCCGGCGCTGGGGGACTGACTGTGTGCCTGAGTGGATGGGAGGGAGGAATAGGCCCTTTGTGCTGTCGGCTTTGCTTTGTTGCTGCAGATTCTTGCTGATGGTGGTGGGCGTGCGCCTGTTGGTGTCAGAATGTGCGGCGACTCTTGCAGGCTGCCCCCAAGGTTTCATTACTTCACTGTTTGTTTCCATGTACGTGCAATAAACAAATGAATCTGAGTCTAACAACCAAAAGCTGCAATCTAAAATCTGGAATCTGAAATCCTTACGCCATGAGGAAGTTCCCGCCAGCGTGGGACGCAGAGTTTCTCTGACAGGGGTCCACGCTGGCTTTGAGGCAGGCTGTTCCCAGCAGGAGGCCAAAGCAGTTACAGACCACAATCAGGAGAACTATACAGGACAGCACGATCCCAACAATCCACCTGAAATACGGGAACAACAGGACAGAGTCAGCACACACACACGGTTCCCCGGAGAGGAACCCAAGAGACAGTGTAGAATTGGGGAGAGGGAGAGTCACAGCGGGGAGAGGGGGAGGGGGAGTTACAGTGGGGGGGGGAGTTACAGGGGGTGAGGGGGAGGGAGAGTCACAGCGGGGAGAGGCGGAGGGAGAGTCACAGCGGGGAGAGGGGGAGGGGGAGTTACAGGGGGTGAGGGGGAGGGGGAGTCACAGTGGGGGGAGGGGGAGGGAGAGTTACAGCTGGGTGAGAGGGAGGGGGAGTTACAGTGGGGGAGGGGGAGTCACAGCGGGGAGAGGGGGAGGGGAAGTTACGGGGGTGAGGGGAAGTGGGAGTTACAGTGGGGAGAGGGGAAGGGGGAGTTACAGCGGGGTGAGGGGGTGGGGGAAGTGGGAGTTACAGTGGGGTGAGGGGGAGGGGGAGTCACAGCGGGGTGAGGGGGAGGGGAAGTTATGGGGGTGAGGGGAAGTGGGAGTTACAGTGGGGAGAGGGGAAGGGGGAGTTACAGTGGGGTGAGGGGGAGGGGAGTTACAGTGGGGAGAGGGGAAGGGGGAGTTACAGTGGGGTGAGGGGGAGGGGAGTTACAGTGGGTGAGGGGGGAGGGGAAGTTATGGGGGTGAGGGGAAGTGGGAGTTACAGTGGGGGAGGGGGAGTCACAGCGGGGAGAGGAGGAGGGGAAGTTATGGGGGTGAGGGGAAGTGGGAGTTACAGTGGGGAGAGGGGAAGGGGGAGTTACAGTGGGGTGAGGGGGAGGGGAGTTACAGTGGGGGAGGGGGAGGGAAAGTTACGGGGGTGAGGGGAAGTGGGAGTTACAGTGGGGTGAGGGGGTGGGGAAGTTACAGCGGGGTGAGGGGGTGGGGGAAGTGGGAGTTACAGTGGGGTGAGGGGGTGGGGGAGTTACAGCGGGGTGAGGGGGTGGGGGAAGTGGGAGTTACAGTGGGGGAGGGGGAGTCACAGCGGGGAGAGGGGGAGGGGAAGTTACGGGGGTGAGGGGAAGTGGGAGTTACAGCGGGGTGAGGGGGTGGAGGAGTTACAGTGGGGTGGGGGGAGGAGGAACAGTGGGTTGAGGGGGTGGGGGAAGTGGGAGTTACAGTGGGGGAGGGGGAGGGTAAGTTACGGGGGTGAGGGGAAGTGGGAGTTACAGTGGGAGGGGGGAGGGGAAGTTACGGGGGTGAGGGGAAGTGGGAGTTACAGTGGGGTGAGGGGGTGGGGGAGTTACAGAGGGGTGAGGGGGTGGGGGAAGTGGGAGTTACAGTGGGGTGAGGGGGTGGGGGAGTTACAGAGGGGTGAGGGGGTGGGGGAAGTGGGAGTTACAGTGGGGTGAGGGGGGTGGGGGAGTTACAGAGGGGTGAGGGGGTGAGGGGAAGTGGGAGTTACAGTGGGAGAGGGGGAGGGGAAGTTACGGGGGTGAGGCGAAGTGGGAGTTACAGTGGGGTGAGGGGGGTGGGGGAGTTACAGCGGGGTGAGGGGGTGGGGGAAGTGGGAGTTACAGTGGGGGAGGGGGAGTCACAGCGGGGAGAGGGGGAGGGGAAGTTACGGGGGTGAGGGGAAGTGGGATTTACAGCGGGGGTGAGGGGGAGGAGGAGTTACAGTGGGGTGGGGGGAGGAGGAGTTACAGTGGGGTGAGGGGGTGGGGGAAGTGGGAGTTACAGTGGGGGAGGGGGGAGGGTAAGTTACGGGGGTGAGGGGAAGTGGGAGTTACAGTGGGAGGGGGGAGGGGAAGTTACGGGGGTGAGGGGAAGTGGGAGTTACAGTGGGGTGAGGGGGTGGGGGAGTTACAGAGGGGTGAGGGGGTGGGGGAAGTGGGAGTTACAGTGGGGTGAGGGGGTGGGGGAGTTACAGAGGGGTGAGGGGGTGGGGGAAGTGGGAGTTACAGTGGGGTGAGGGGGGTGGGGGAGTTACAGAGGGGTGAGGGGGTGAGGGGAAGTGGGAGTTACAGTGGGAGAGGGGGAGGGGAAGTTACGGGGGTGAGGCGAAGTGGGAGTTACAGTGGGGTGAGGGGGTGGGGGAGTTACAGAGGGGTGAGGGGGTGGGGGAAGTGGGAGTTACAGTGGGAGAGGGGGAGGGGAAGTTACGGGGGTGAGGGGAAGTGGGAGTTACAGTGGGGTGAGGGGGTGGGGGAGTTACAGAGGGGTGAGGGGGTGAGGGGAAGTGGGAGTTACAGTGGGAGAGGGGGAGGGGAAGTTACGGGGGTGAGGCGAAGTGGGAGTTACAGTGGGGTGAGGGGGTGGGGGAGTTACAGAGGGGTGAGGGGGTGAGGGGAAGTGGGAGTTACAGTGGGAGAGGGGGAGGGGAAGTTACGGGGGTGAGGGGAAGTGGGAGTTACAGTGGGGTGAGGGGGTGGGGGAGTTACAGAGGGGTGAGGGGGTGGGGGAAGTGGGAGTTACAGTGGGGTGAGGGGGTGGGGGAGTTACAGAGGGGTGAGGGGGTGAGGGGAAGTGGGAGTTACAGTGGGAGAGGGGGAGGGGAAGTTACGGGGGTGAGGGGAAGTGGGAGTTACAGTGGGGTGAGGGGGTGGGGGAGTTACAGAGGGGTGAGGGGGTGGGGGAAGTGGGAGTTACAGTGGGGTGAGGGGGTGGGGGAGTTACAGAGGGGTGAGGTGGTGGGGGAAGTGGGAGTTACAGTGGGGTGAGGGGGTGGGGGAGTTACAGAGGGGTGAGGGGGTGGGGGAAGTGGGAGTTACAGTGGGGGAGGGGGAGTCACAGCGGGGAGAGGGGGAGGGGAAGTTACGGGGGTGAGGGGAAGGGGGAGTTACAGCAGGGTGAGGAGAAGGGGGAGTTACAGCAGGGTGAGGGGGAGTTACAGTGGGGTGGGGGGAGGAGGAGTTACAGTGGGGGAGGGGAGGGGGAGTCTCAGTGGGGTGAGGGGAAGGGGGAGTTACAGCGGGGTGAGTGGAGGGGGAGTTACAGCGGTGTGAGGGGGAGGGGGAGTTACAGCAGGGTGAAGGGGAGGGGAGTTACAGTGAGGTGATGGGGAGGGGAGTTACAGTGGGTTGAGGGGGAGGGGAGTTACAGCAGGGTGAGGGGGTGGGGAGGGGGAGTTAAGGGGGTGAAGGGAGGGGGAGTTACAGGGGGTGAGGGGAAGGGGAGGGGAGTTACAGTGGGGTGAGGGGGAGGGGGATAGACAGCGGGGTGAAAGGGAGGGGAAGGGAAGTTACGGCTGGATGAGGGGAGGGTGAGTCACAGTGGGGTGAGGGGGAGGGGGAGTTACAGTGGGGTGAGGGGGAGGGGAGTTACAGTGGGGTGAGGGGGAGGGGAGTTACAGCTGGGTGAGAGGGAGGGGGAGTTACAGTGGGGTGAGGGGAGGGTGAGTCACAGTGGGGTGAGGGGGAGGGGGAGTTACAGGGGGTTGAGAGGGAGGGGGAGTTACAGCTGGGTGAGAGGGAGGGGGAGTTACAGTGGGGTGAGGGGGAGTTACAGCGGTGTGAGGGGTGGGGTCAGAGCAGTGTGAGGGGGAATTACAGTGGGGTGAGGGGGAGGGGGAGTTACAGCAGAGTGAGGGGGAGGGGAGGGGGTCACAGCAGGGTGAGTGGAAGGGGAGTTACAGTGGTGTATGGGGGAGGGGGAGTTACAGTGGGTTGAGGGTAAGGGGCAGTTACAGTAGGGTGAGGGGAGGGGAGTTACAGCAGGGTGAGGGGGAGGGGAATAGACAGCGGGGTGAGGGGAAGGGGAGTTACAGCTGGATGAGGGGAGGGGGAGTTACAGGGGGTGAGGGGGAGGGGAGTGGAGTTACAGTGGGGTGAGGGGGTGGGGGATAGACAGCGGGGTGAAAGGGAGTGGAAGGGGAGTTACGGCTGGATGAGGGGAGGGGGAGTTACGGGGGGTGAGAGGGAGCGGAGTTACAGTGGGTGAGGGGGAGGGGAGTTACAGTGGGGTGAGGGGGAGGGGAGTTACAGTGGGGTGAGAGGGAGGGGGAGTTACAGTGGGGTGAGGGGAGGGTGAGTCACAGTGGGGTGAGGGGGAGGGGGAGTTACAGTGGGTGAGAGGGAGGGGGAGTTACAGTGGGGTGAGGGGAGGGTGAGTCACAGTGGGGTGAGGGGGAGGGGGAGTTACAGTGGGTGAGAGGGAGGGGGAGTTACAGTGGGGTGAGGGGAGGGTGAGTCACAGTGGGGTGAGGGGGAGGGGAGTTACAGTGGGTGAGAGGGAGGGGGAGTTACAGTGGGGTGAGGGGAGGGTGAGTCACAGTGGGGTGAGGGGGAGGGGGAGTTACAGTGGGGTGAGAGGGAGGGGGAGTTACAGTGGGGTGAGGGGGAGTTACAGCGGTGTGAGGGGGAGGGGGAGTTACAGTGGGGTGAGAGGGAGGGGGAGTTACAGTGGGGTGAGGGGGAGGGGGAGTTACAGTGGGGTGAGGGGGAGGGGGAGTTACAGTGGGGTGAGGGGAGGGTGAGTCACAGTGGGGTGAGGGGGAGGGGGAGTTACAGTGGGGTGAGAGGGAGGGGGAGTTACAGTGGGGTGAGGGGGAGTTACAGCGGTGTGAGGGGGAGGGGGAGTTACAGTGGGGTGAGAGGGAGGGGGAGTTACAGTGGGGTGAGAGGGAGGGGGAGTTACAGTGGGGTGAGGGGGAGTTACAGCGGTGTGAGGGGTGGGGTCAGAGCAGTGTGAGGGGGAATTACAGTGGGGTGAGGGGGAGGGGGAGTTACAGCAGAGTGAGGGGGAGGGGAGGGGGTCACAGCAGGGTGAGTGGAAGGGGAGTTACAGTGGTGTATGGGGGAGGGGGAGTTACAGTGGGTTGAGGGTAAGGGGCAGTTACAGTAGGGTGAGGGGAGGGGAGTTACAGCAGGGTGAGGGGGAGGGGAGGGGAGGGGGAGTTAAGGGGGTGAAGGGAGGGGGAGTTACAGGGGGTGAGGGGAAGGGGAATAGACAGCGGGGTGAGGGGAAGCGGAGTTACAGCTGGGTGAGGGGAGGGGGAGTTACAGGGGGTGAGGGGGAGGGGAGGGGAGGGGGAGTTAAGGGGGTGAAGGGAGGGGGAGTTACAGTGGGGTGAGGGGGAGGGGAATAGACAGCGGGGTGAGGGGAAGCGGAGTTACAGCTGGGTGAGGGGAGGGGGAGTTACAGGGGGTGAGGGGGAGGAGGAGTTACAGCAGGGGGAGGGGGAGGGGGAGTTACAGTGGGGTGAGGGGGAGGGGAGTTACAGCAGGGTGAGGGGGAGGGGAGGTGGAGTTAAGGGGGTGAAGGGAGGGGGAGTTACAGGGTGTGAGGGGGAGGGGTAGTTACAACAGGGGGAGGGGGAGGGGTGTTACAGTGGGGTGAGGGGGAGGGGAGTTACAGCAGGGTGAGGGGGAGGGGAGTTACAGTGGGGTGAGGGGAGGGGGAGTTACAGTGGGGTGAGGGGGAGGGGGAGTCACAGTGTGTTGAGGGGGAGGGGAGGGGGTCACAGCAGGGTGAGTGGAAGGGGAGTTACAGTGGTGTATGGGGGAGGGGGAGTTACAGTGGGGTGAGGGGGAGGGGAGTTACAGCAGGGTGAGGGGGAGGGGAGTTACAGCGGTGTGAGGGGGAGGGGGAGTTACAGTGGGGAGAGGGGGAGGGGAGTTACAGTGAGGTGAGAGGGAGGGGGAGTTACAGTGGGTTGAGGGGGAGGGGAGTTACAGCAGGGGGAGGGGAGGGGAGGGGAGTTAACGGGGTGAAGGGAGGGGAGTTACAGGGGGTGAGGGGAAGGAGAGTGGAGTTACAGTGGGGTGAGGGGGAGGGGGATAGACAGTGGGGTGAGGGGAAGGGGAGTTACAGCTGGATGAGGGGAGGGGGAGTTACAGGGGGTGAGGGGGAGGGGGAGTTACAGCAGGGGGAGGGGAGGGGGAGTTACAGTGGGGTGAGGGGGAGGGGAGTTACAGCATGGTGAGAGGGAGGGGGGTTACAGTGGGGTGAGGGGGAGGGGAGTTACAGTGGGTTGAGGGGGAGGGGAGTTACAGCAGGGTGAGAGGGAGGGGGAGTTACAGGGGGGTGATGGGGAAGGGAGTTACAGCAGGGTGAGGGGGAGGGGGAGTTACAGTGGGGTGAGGGGGAGGGGAGTCACAGCAGGGGGAGGGGGAGGGGAGCTACAGTGGGGTGAGGGGGAGGGGGATAGACAGCGGGGTGAGAGGGAGGGGGAGTTACAGGGGGTGAGAGGAAGGGGGAGTTACAGTGGGGTGAGAGGGAGCGGAGTTACAGAGGGGTGAGAGGGAGGGGGAGTTACAGTGGGGTGAGGGGGAGGGGAGTTACAGCAGGGTGAGGGGGAGGGGGAGTTACAGTGGGGTGAGGGGAAGGGGAGTTACAGTGTGTTGAGGGGAAGGGGGAGTTACAGCTGGGTGAGAGGTGGGGGAGTTACAGTGGGGTGAGGGGGAGGGGAGTTACAGTGTGTTGAGGGGAAGGGGGAGTTACAGCAGGGTGAGGGGGAGGGGGTTACAGTGGGGTGAGGGGGAGGGGAGTTACAGTGGGGTGAGGGGGAAGGGGAGTTACAGTGTGTTGAGGGGAAGGGGGAGTTACAGCAGGGTGAGAGGGAGGGGGTTACAGTGGGGTGAGGGGGAGGGGAGTTACAGCAGGGTGAGGGGGAGGGGGAGTTACAGTGTGTTGAGGGGAAGGGGGAGTTACAGCAGGGTGAGGGGGAGGGGGTTACAGTGGGGTGAGGGGGAGGGGAGTTACAGTGGGGTGAGGGGGAGGGGGAGTTACAGTGGGATGAGGGGGAGGGGGAGTTACAGCTGGGTGAGTGGGAGGGGGTTACAGTGGGGTGAGGGGGAGGGGAGTTACAGTGGGGTGAGGGGGAGGGGAGTTACAGTGGGGTGAGGGGAAGGGGGAGTTACAGCAGGGTGAGGGGGAGGGGGTTACAGTGGGGTGAGGGGGAGGGGAGTTACAGTGGGGTGAGGGGGAGGGGAGTTACAGTGGGGTGAGGGGAAGGGGGAGTTACAGCAGGGTGAGGGGGAGGGGGTTACAGTGGGGTGAGGGGGAAGGGGAGTTACAGTGTGTTGAGGGGAAGGGGGAGTTACAGCAGGGTGAGGGGGAGGGGAGTTACAGCAGGGTGAGGGGGAGGGGAGTTACAGTGGGGTGAGGGGGAGGGGAGTTACAGTGTGTTGAGGGGAAGGGGGAGTTACAGCTGGGTGAGAGGTGGGGGAGTTACAGTGGGGTGAGGGGGAGGGGAGTTACAGTGTGTTGAGGGGAAGGGGGAGTTACAGCTGGGTGAGAGGTGGGGGAGTTACAGTGGGGTGAGGGGGAGCGGAGTTACAGTGTGTTGAGGGGAAGGGGGAGTTACAGTGGGGTGAGGGGGAGGGGAGTTACAGTGTGTTGAGGGGAGGGTGAGTCACAGTGGGGTGAGGGGGGAGGGGAGTTACAGTGTGTTGAGGGGAAGGGGGAGTTACAGCAGGGTGAGGGGGAGGGGAGTTACAGTGGGGTGAGGGGGAGGGGAGTTACAGTGGGGTGAGGGGGAGGGGGAGTTACAGTGGGGTGAGAGGTGGGGGAGTTACAGTGGGGTGAGGGGGAGGGGAGTTACAGTGTGTTGAGGGGAAGGGGGAGTTACAGCAGGGTGAGGGGGAGGGGAGTTACAGTGTGTTGAGGGGAGGGTGAGTCACAGTGGGGTGAGGGGGGAGGGGAGTTACAGTGTGTTGAGGGGAAGGGGGAGTTACAGCAGGGTGAGGGGGAGGGGAGTTACAGTGGGGTGAGGGGGAGGGGAGTTACAGCAGGGTGAGGGGGGAGGGGAGTTACAGTGTGTTGAGGGGAAGGGGGAGTTACAGCAGGGTGAGGGGGAGGGGGAGTTACAGTGGGGTGAGGGGGAGGGGAGTTACAGCAGGGTGAGGGGGAGGGGGAGTTACAGTGGGGTGTGGGGGAGGGGAGTCACAGCAGGGTGAGGGGGAGGGGGAGTTACAGTGGCGTGAGGGGGAGGGGAGTTACAGTGGGGTGAGGGGGAAGGGGAGTTACAGTGTGTTGAGGGGAAGGGGGAGTTACAGCAGGGTGAGGGGGATGGGGTTACAGTGGGGTGAGGGGGAGGGGAGTTACAGCAGGGTGAGGGGGAGGGGGAGTTACAGTGGGGTGAGGGGGAGGGGAGTCACAGCAGGGTGAGGGGGAGGGGAGTTACAGTGGGGTGAGGGGGAGGGGAGTTACAGCAGGGTGAGGGGGAGGGGGAGTTACAGTGGGGTGAGGGGGAGGGGAGTTACAGCAGGGTGAGGGGGAGGGGGGAGTTACAGTGGGGTGAGGGGGGGGATAGACAGCGGGGTGAGAGGGAGGGGGAGTTACAGGGGGTGAGAGGGAGGGTGAGTTACAGTGGGGTGAGGGGGAGGGGAGTTACAGTGGGGTGAGTGGGAGCGGAGTTACAGTGGGGTGAGAGGTGGGGGAGTTACAGTGGGGTGAGGGGGATGGGAGTTACAGTGGGGTGAGAGGGAGGGGGAGTTATAGTGGGGTGAGAGGGAGGGGAGTCACAGTGGGGTGAGAGGGAGGGGGAGTTACAGCAGGGGGAGGGGAGGGGAGGGGAGTTAACGGGGTGAAGGGAGGGGAGTTACAGGGGGTGAGGGGAAGGAGAGTGGAGTTACAGTGGGGTGAGGGGGAGGGGGATAGACAGTGGGGTGAGGGGAAGGGGAGTTACAGCTGGATGAGGGGAGGGGGAGTTACAGGGGGTGAGGGGGAGGGGGAGTTACAGCAGGGGGAGGGGGAGGGGGAGTTACAGTGGGGTGAGGGGGAGGGGAGTTACAGCATGGTGAGAGGGAGGGGGTTACAGTGGGGTGAGGGGGAGGGGAGTTACAGTGGGTTGAGGGGGAGGGGAGTTACAGCAGGGTGAGAGGGAGGGGGAGTTACAGGGGGGTGATGGGGAAGGGAGTTACAGCAGGGTGAGGGGGAGGGGGAGTTACAGTGGGGTGAGGGGGAGGGGAGTCACAGCAGGGGGAGGGGGAGGGGAGCTACAGTGGGGTGAGGGGGAGGGGGATAGACAGCGGGGTGAGAGGGAGGGGGAGTTACAGGGGGTGAGAGGAAGGGGGGAGTTACAGTGGGGTGAGAGGGAGCGGAGTTACAGAGGGGTGAGAGGGAGGGGGAGTTACAGTGGGGTGAGGGGGAGGGGAGTTACAGCAGGGTGAGGGGAAGGGGAGTTACAGCTGGGTGAGAGGTGGGGGAGTTACAGTGGGGTGAGGGGGAGGGGAGTTACAGTGTGTTGAGGGGAAGGGGGGAGTTACAGCAGGGTGAGGGGGAGGGGGTTACAGTGGGGTGAGGGGGAGGGGAGTTACAGTGGGGTGAGGGGGAAGGGGAGTTACAGTGTGTTGAGGGGAAGGGGGAGTTACAGCAGGGTGAGGGGGAGGGGGTTACAGTGGGGTGAGGGGGAGGGGAGTTACAGTGGGGTGAGGGGGAGGGGAGTTACAGCAGGGTGAGGGGGAGGGGGAGTTACAGTGTGTTGAGGGGAAGGGGGAGTTACAGCAGGGTGAGGGGGAGGGGGTTACAGTGGGGTGAGGGGGAGGGGTGTTACAGTGGGGTGAGGGGGAGGGGGAGTTACAGTGGGATGAGGGGGAGGGGGGAGTTACAGCTGGGTGAGTGGGAGGGGGTTACAGTGGGGTGAGGGGGAGGGGAGTTACAGTGGGGTGAGGGGGAGGGGAGTTACAGTGGGGTGAGGGGAAGGGGGAGTTACAGCAGGGTGAGGGGGAGGGGGTTACAGTGGGGTGAGGGGGAGGGGAGTTACAGTGGGGTGAGGGGGAGGGGAGTTACAGTGGGGTGAGGGGAAGGGGGAGTTACAGCAGGGTGAGGGGGAGGGGGTTACAGTGGGGTGAGGGGGAAGGGGAGTTACAGTGTGTTGAGGGGAAGGGGGAGTTACAGCAGGGTGAGGGGGAGGGGAGTTACAGCAGGGTGAGGGGGAGGGGAGTTACAGTGGGGTGAGGGGGAGGGGGAGTTACAGTGGGGTGAGGGGGAGGGGAGTTACAGTGTGTTGAGGGGAAGGGGGAGTTACAGCTGGGTGAGAGGTGGGGGAGTTACAGTGGGGTGAGGGGGAGGGGAGTTACAGTGTGTTGAGGGGAAGGGGGAGTTACAGCTGGGTGAGAGGTGGGGGAGTTACAGTGGGGTGAGGGGGAGCGGAGTTACAGTGTGTTGAGGGGAAGGGGGAGTTACAGTGGGGTGAGGGGGAGGGGAGTTACAGTGTGTTGAGGGGAGGGTGAGTCACAGTGGGGTGAGGGGGGAGGGGAGTTACAGTGTGTTGAGGGGAAGGGGGAGTTACAGCAGGGTGAGGGGGAGGGGAGTTACAGTGGGGTGAGGGGGGAGGGGAGTTACAGCAGGGTGAGGGGGAGGGGAGTTACAGTGGGGTGAGGGGGAGGGGAGTTACAGTGGGGTGAGGGGGAGGGGGAGTTACAGTGGGGTGAGAGGTGGGGGAGTTACAGTGGGGTGACGGGGAAGGGGAGTTACAGTGTGTTGAGGGGAAGGGGGAGTTACAGCAGGGTGAGGGGGAGGGGGAGTTACAGTGGGGTGAGGGGGAGGGGAGTTACAGCAGGGTGAGGGGGAGGGGGAGTTACAGTGGGGTGAGGGGGAGGGGAGTCACAGCAGGGTGAGGGGGAGGGGGAGTTACAGTGGCGTGAGGGGGAGGGGAGTTACAGTGGGGTGAGGGGGAAGGGGAGTTACAGTGTGTTGAGGGGAAGGGGGAGTTACAGCAGGGTGAGGGGGAGGGGGTTACAGTGGGGTGAGGGGGAGGGGAGTTACAGCAGGGTGAGGGGGAGGGGGAGTTACAGTGGGGTGAGGGGGAGGGGAGTCACAGCAGGGTGAGGGGGAGGGGAGTTACAGTGGGGTGAGGGGGAGGGGAGTTACAGCAGGGTGAGGGGGGAGGGGGAGTTACAGTGGGGTGAGGGGGGGGATAGACAGCGGGGTGAGAGGGAGGGGGAGTTACAGGGGGTGAGAGGGAGGGTGAGTTACAGTGGGGTGAGGGGGAGGGGAGTTACAGTGGGGTGAGTGGGAGCGGAGTTACAGTGGGGTGAGAGGTGGGGGAGTTACAGTGGGGTGAGGGGGAGGGGGAGTTACAGTGGGGTGAGGGGGAGGGGAGTTACAGCAGGGTGAGGGGGAGGGGGAGTTACAGTGGGGTGAGGGGGGGGATAGACAGCGGGGTGAGAGGGAGGGGGAGTTACAGGGGGTGAGAGGGAGGGTGAGTTACAGTGGGGTGAGGGGGAGGGGAGTTACAGTGGGGTGAGTGGGAGCGGAGTTACAGTGGGGTGAGAGGTGGGGGAGTTACAGTGGGGTGAGGGGGAGGGGAGTTACAGTGGGGTGAGTGGGAGCGGAGTTACAGTGGGGTGAGTGGAGGGGGAGTTACAGTGGGGTGAGAGGGAGGGGGAGTTATAGTGGGGTGAGAGGGAGGGGAGTCACAGTGGGGTGAGAGGGAGGGGGAGTTACAGTGGGGTGAGGGGGAGGGGAGTTACAGTGAGGTGAGGGGGAGGGGGAGTTACAGCAGGGTGAGGGGGGAGGGCGAGTTACAGTGGGGTGAGGGGGTGCGGAGTTACGGGGGTGAGAGGGAGGGGGAGTTACAGCATGGGGAGGGGGAGGGGAGTTACAGTAGGGGGAGGGGTAGGGGGAGTTACAGTGGGGTGAGGGGGAGGGAGTTACAGCAGGGGGAGGGGGAGGGGTAGGGGGAGTTACAGTGGGGTGAGGGGGAGGGAGTTACAGCAGGGTGAGGGGGAGGGGAGTTACAGCAGGGTGAGGGGGTTGGGGGAGTTACAGTGGGGTGAGGGGGAAGGGGAGTTACAGTGGATTGAGGGGAAGGGGGAGTTACAGTGGGTTGAGGGGGAGGGGAAGTACAGCAGGGTGAGGGGTTGGGGAGGGGGAGTTAAGGGGGTGAAGGGAGGGGGAGTTACAGGGGGTGAGGGGAAGGGGAGGGGAGTTACAGTGGGGTGAGGGGGAGGGGGATAGACAGCGGGGTGAGGGGGAGGGGAAGGGGAGTTATGGCTGGATGAGGGGAAGGGGAGTTACAGGGGGTGAGAGGGAGGGGGTGTTACAGTGGGGTGAGGGGGGAGGGGAGTTACAGCGGGGTGAGGGGGAGGGGAGTTACAGCTGGGTGAGAGGGAGGGGAGTTACAGTGGGGTGAGTGGGAGGGGAGTTACAGTGGGGTGAGAGGGAGGGGAGTTACAGTGGGGTGAGAGGGGGGAGTTACAGTGGGATGAGGGGGATGGGAGTTACAGTGGGGTGAGAGGGAGGGGAGTTACAGTGGGGTGAGAGGGGGGAGTTACAGTGGGATGAGGGGGATGGGAGTTACAGTGGGGTGAGAGGGAGGGGAGTTACAGTGGGTTGAGAGGGAGGGGGAGTTACAGTGGGGTGAGGGGGAGGGGATTTACAGTGGGGTGAGAGGGAGGGGGAGTTACAGTGGGGTGAGGGGGAGTTACAGTGCGTTGAGGGGAAGGGGGAGTTACAGTGGGGTGAGTGGGAGGGGAGTTACAGCGGGGTGAGGTGGAGGGGGAGTTACTGCAGGGTGAGGGGGAGGGAGTTACAACAGGGGGACGGCGTACCGTGTCAGAGAGTTAGAGCCGGGTGGGGTGGCGGTTAGCTGCATCACACCTCTTTCTGACTCACCTGTATTTATTTGCCTCTTTAACTTGCGGGTAGTATTTTGTTATTGTGCTGTTAATGTTGTCGATCTCAGACGTGATCGAACCTGTTGTGTTTAATATTGGAAACTCCTCTTGGATGTTTTCCACCTGAGTTTGAATATCCGCCAGTCTCTTCTTCACTTCTGCAGGTCACAGAGAAATGCGATTGATGAAGAAAATTTCTCTGAAGGACGGATAGAAGCTGGTGCCACGTACTGGATTTCAGTTTGGGTTTTTAGTTTGGACATACAGTGAAATGTGGAAGCTTTCAGCGAGTGGCGTGAAAAACAAACTACAGACAGTTCTGTGGGCGAAATTGCCTTGTTGATGAGAGAGGTCAGAGGAGAATGGCCAGAGTGGTTTTAGCTGACAGGAAGGTGACAGTAACTCAACCACACGTTACAACAGTGGTGAACAGAGGAACATCTCTGCTCCTTGAGGTGGAAGAGTACAGCCAGTTTAGATCAGGAAATATTGGGGCAGCACAGTAGTGTGGTGCTTAGCACAATGCTTTACGGCACCAGGGACCTGGGTTCAGTTCCCGTCGCTGTCTGTAGGGAGTCTATACGTTCTCCCCGTCACTGTGTGGGTTTCCTCCGAGTGCTCCGGTTTCCTCCCACAGTCCAAAGGCATACGAGTTTGTAGGTTAATTGGTCATTGTAAATTGTCCCATGGTTAGGTCAGGATTAAATCGGGGGATTGCTGGTCAGCGTGGCTCGAAGGGAGATATTCCACGCTCTATCTCAATAAATAAATAAATTACACCCCGAGTGACGACAATATTATTGGTACAGGAGATGCCCAATAATGTGTGTATATCATGGACTTAATGCAGAACCATTCTCACCTGACACGGTGCTGGCAGATTGATTGGTAACCATGGCTGGTGTATCATTGAAAGCTCGGTAACCCTTCACCAAAAGCAACAAAGACAAGTTAGGATGTTGAAAGTATTGAGATTGCAAAGCTGTGAGTGTCTAGTTACTGATACACTGCCATAAAGCGATATAAATAACCTTTGAGATTTATTGACACTGAGCGTTCCGGAGAACATTTTGGAGACTGAGCATCAGCGATAGCTATCAGCATTGCCATGACTACTGGAGTCTGCTTTGCCTTACCATTGCTCCTGTCTACACTCTGTGGCCATTTTATTAGGTACACCTGGTCGTTAATGTAAGTATCTAATCAGCTAATCATGTGGCAGAAACTCAATGATTAAAAAGCACGCAGACATGGTAAAGAGGTTCGGTTATTGTTCAGACCAAACATCAAAATGGGGAAGAAATGTGATCAAAGTGATTTTGATTGTTGGTGCCAGATTGGAGGGATTGAGTACATCAGAAACTGTTGATCTCCTGTGATTTTCACGCTCAACCGTCTCTAGAGTTTACAGAGAGTGGCATGAGACACAGGAAACTGCCATCCAGTGAGCAGCAGTTCTGTGGGTGAAAAAGCCTTGTTAATGAGAGAGGTCAGAGGCGAACGGCCAGACTGGTTCAAGCTGACAGGAAGGTGACAGTAACTCAACCACACGTTACAACAGTGGTGTGCGGAAGAGCATCTCTGAACCCACACAACACGTCAAACCTTGAAGCGGATGGGCAACAGCAGCAGAAAACCACAAGCATACACTCAGTGGAGACTTTATTAAGTTCGGGAGCTAAACTACGATTTAACTGGATACCTGGGGCTTTTATAGAGAATCACAGAGATTCGCTAATGGATACAATATGGAGAATAATTACACCTGGAATTAATTACAAAGAAATGGAATTGTCCAGGAATGGTTTAATGAGAAAAACTGATACTTTGGAATAGTTTTCCAGGGTTTTTCCAAATCTTCCACCAGTGTTATAACAGGTAAGTGGGAATCCATTGTGGGAACATCGCTACTGTGGAGGTAGAATGGGCAGTACAGTATCTCAGAAGAAAAGTTGTCTTCGGGCTCAGCGTGTTGCTTTTCTGTTTGATCAACACCGCCCAACTTTACAACAGGAAAAGAACGGTGGAGAGAGTGAGAAATTCCAAGCTGCTGGGTGTCAAGATCCCAGGGTCTCTAACCTGGTCCCAGCATATCAATGCAGCTATAAAGAAGATAAGATGGTGGCTATACTTAATTGGGAGTTTGAAAGAGATTTGGTTTGTCACCTAAAACACTCAAAAACTTCTATAGATGTACCATGGAGAGCATTCTGACAGGCTGCATCACAGTCTGGAATGGGGTGGGGTGGGGCTACTGCTCAGGACCGAAAGAAGCTACAGAAAGTTGTAAAATGAGTCAGCTCCATCATGGGTACTAGCCTCTGTAGTATCCTAGACATGTTAAAGGAGCAGTGCCTCAGAATGGCGGTGTCCATTATTAAGGACCCCATCATCCAGGACATGCTCTCTTCTCATTGTTACCATCAGGCAGGAGGTACAGAAGCCTGAAGACACACACTCAGTGATTCAGGAACAGCTTCTTTCCCTCTGCCATCCAAGTCCTAAATGGACATTGAATCCTTGGACACTACCTCATTTAAAAAAATATTATTTCTGTTTTGTACTATTTTAAAATATATATAGTATAAATAGATATACACACATACATGCCCTTACTGTAATTGATTAACTTTTTTTCTATGTTATGTATTGTATTGAACTGCTGCTGCTAAGCTACCAAATTTTATGATACATGCCAGTGATAATAAACCTGATTCTCATTCTGATCTCTTGTACTGCCATTAACTTTTTTCTAATTGTGATTTCTTTTGCACTAATGTCTTATTTTGCACAGTCTTGTCCTTAAGAGTCTTGTACAATTGATGTTCTGTGTGCTGTTTGTATCTCTATGTGCCTGTGATACTGTTGTATCTATGCCTCATCGTTGATATGATGATAAACTTTGCTTGGCATAAGTTGAGGAATCATTACCCAATGACAATTTTCAGTAAGTAAGCATTCTCTATGCTCTGAAACAGTACCATAAGCCCAAAGGACTATCAGCCATGCACCAGGAGCAGAATGAGGCCATTCAGCCCATTGAGTCTGTTCCATCAATGGAGATGATTTATTATCCCTCTCAACTCCATTCTCCTGCCTTCTCTTTGATGCATAACCTTTGATCAGGAACCTATCAACCTCCACTTTAAATACGCCCAATGACTTGGCCTCCACAGCTGTCAGCGACAATGAATTCCAGACTTTTCACCCTCTGGCTAAAGAAGTTCCTCCTCATCCTTTTCTAAAGGGACATCCTTCTATCCTGAGGCTGTGCCCTCTGGTCCTAGACTCCCCCACTAATGGAAACCTCCTTTCTATGTCCACACTATCTAGGCTTTTCAATATTTGATAGATTAACCTCTGTTTCTCCACAAACACTGCCTGCTCTGTTGAATGTTCCTTCTGTTTCAGAATTTAAATGGCTCTTTTTGTAATTTCGTTCCATGATATCCTGATAAATAAAGATGGATAAATAAAGATTGTCTATCTCTGAATTCATGCTGTTGATGAACTCTCTACAAGACTCCTGGGTAAAAAGTCATTCCTGCCATATCTTGCATTTACCACCCCCCCTCTTTTCAGCCTAAGCCCTGGGATTTCACAACTTTCTAATCTTGGACGTTGCCTGGGAAAGAAGGTGCCAACTTTATTTCTTGGCCAACAGGCAGAAAGATAATGGGAGGGCAGTTTCCATCCTCTGCTGATGAAGTCAGCATCCCAGCAGATGAATCAATGGCTGCTTCATCAAGCAAAGTCATGGATCAACCATAAGACTGCAATCTTCTGAGTGCCAGATACAAGTCTGTTGACAAAGGAAGTTACAAGACATCCAGGTACAATCTCTGGAAAGCCATCTCATAGGCAAAGTAGAAATTCTGGACTAAACCTGAATAAACGAAAGATGTCGACACTTGTGGCAGGGTTTGAATACTGTCACTGCTTATAAAGTTAAATCAAGGCGACAACAGGGCTTCGCTTCCAGATGAGCTCAATGCCTTCTACGCTCGCTTTGACTGTCAAATCACAGAGGGACCGTCACAAACTCCCACATCCCCCGATGATCCTGTGATTTCAGACTCTGTGAGCAGCCTTCAGGAGACTGTGAACCCACAAAAAGCATCCAGCCCAGGCAAGGTACCTGGCCAAGTACTGAAAGCTTATGCTGGTGTTCACGGAGATCTTTAACTTCTCACTTCAGCAGTGTGCGGTACCAATCTGCTTCAAGCAGGCTTCAGTTATACCAGTGCCTCAGAAGAACGTGGTAATCTGCCTCAATGACTATCATCCTCAGTGAGGAAGTGTTCTGAGAGGCTGATGATAAATATCAACTCCTTCTCAAGAAGCGACTTGGATCCATTCTAATTTGCCCACCAGAGCAACAGACCCACAGCAGATGCCATCTCACTGCCTCTTCACTCAACCCTGGAACATCTGGACAGCAAAGGTGCATACATCAGGATGCTCTTTATCAATTATAGATTAGCATTCAATACCATCATCCCCTCTAATCATTAAGCAGCAAAACCTCTGCCTCAGTACCTCCTTGTGCAATTGGATCCTCGACTTCCTCACCTGCAGACCCCAGTCGTTTCAGATCGGCAGCACCATCTTCTCCACAATCTCCATCAGCACGACAAAACTGTGTGTTTTCTCCCCTGCTCTGCTTGCTTTACACTTATGACTGTGAGGCTAAGCACAGCTCCAACATCATAATTAATTTGCTGATGACATCACTGTCGCCGGCAAAATCAAAGGTGGTGATTGGAGGGAGGGAGGGAGGTTGAAAATCTGGCTGAGCGGTGCCACAACAACAACCTCTTACTCCATATCAGCAAGACCAAGAAGCTGATCATAGACTTCAGGAGAAGGGAACCAGAGGCCAATGAGCTAGTACTCATCGGAGGTCAGCAACTTTAACTTCCTAGGTGTTATTATTTCGGAGGACCTGTCCTGGGCCCAGCATGCAAGTTCAAATATGAAGAAAGCATGACAACACCTCTACTTCCTGAGGAGTTTGTTAAGTTAAGGGGTCAGACAGGTGATCTTGTGGACGCAAGAAAGAAACACAGATGGTAGTTTGCCCCCCAGGTGCCAGGGACCGGGTTGTTTCTGATCGCATCTATGATATCCTGAAGTGGGAAGGTGAACAGCCAGAGGTCGTGGTACATATTGGTACCAACGACGTAGGTAAGAAAAGAGAGGATGTCCTGAAACAAACTACAGGGAGTTAAGAAGGAAGGTGAGAAGCAGGACCTCATAGGTAGCAATCTCGGGATTACTGCCTGCGCTGCACGACAGTGAGTTTAGGAATAGAGTAAGGTGGAGGATAAATGTGTGGCTGAGGGATTGGAGCAGGGGTCAGGGATTCAGATTTCTGGATAATTGGGACCTCTTTTGGGGCAGGTATGACCTGTACAAAAAGGATTGGCTGCATGAATCCGAGGGGAACCAGTATCCTGGCAGGGAGGTTTGCTAAGGCTACTGGGGAGAGATTAAACTGGAATCGCTGGGGGGTGGGAACCAAACTGAAGAGACGGAGGAAGCGGCTGTTGGCTCACAAACAGAGAAAGTTTGGAGACAGTGTAGGGGGGAGGATAGGCAGGTGATAGAGAAGGGACGCGCTCAGACCGATGGTTGGAGATGTGTCTATTTTAATGCAAGAAGCATCATGAACAAAGCAGATGAGCTTAGAGCGTGGATCAGTGTTTGGAGCTATGATGTTGTGGCCATTACAGAGACTTGGATGGTTTAGGGGCAGGAATGGTTACTTCGAGTGCCAGACTTTAGATATTTCAGAAAGGCAAAAGAGGTGGGGGTGTGGCACTGCTGATCAGAGATAGTGTCACGGCTGCAGAAAAGGAGGAAGTCATGGAGGGATTGTCTACTGAGTCTCTGTGGGTGGAAATTAGAAACAGGAAGGGGTCAATAACTCTTCTGGATGTGTTTTATAGACCATCCAATAGTAACAGTGACATTAAGGAGCAGATAGGGAGACAGATTCTGGAAAGGTGTAATAACAGGGCTGTCCCAAATATTGATTGGCACCTAGAGCAAGGGGTTTAGATGGGGTGGAGTTTGTTAGGTGTGTTCAGGAAAGTTTCCTGACACAATATGTAGATAGGCTTACAACAGGAGAGGCTGTACTGTACTTGATCTGGTATTGGGAAATGAACCTGGTCAGGTGTCAGGTCTCTCAGTGGGAGAGCATTTTGGAGATAGTGATCACAATTCTATCTCCTTTACCATAGCAGTGGAGAGACTTAGGAACAGAAAAATTAGGTATGTTCCAATGAGACAGGGAGCAGAACTGTGGTGTGTAAAGGCTGTTGAAAATCTTGTCAAGTAGAAAAGAAAAGCTAGGTAATGATAGAGATCTAGAAGATTACAAGGCTAGCAGGAAGGAGCTTAAGAATGAAATTAGGAGAGTCATAAGGAGCCATGAGAAGGCCTTGGTGGGCAGGATTAAGGAAAACCCTAAGGCATTCTACAAGTATGTGAAGAGCAAGTGTATATAACATGAAAGAATAGGGCCAATCAAGTGTGACAGTGGGAAAATGTGCATGGAACTGGAGGAGATGGCAGAGATACTTAATGAATACTTTGCTTCAGTATTCACTACGGAAAAGGATCTTGGTGATTGTAGGGATGACATACAGCGGATTGAAAAGCTTGAGCATATAGACATTAAGAAAGAGGATGTGCTGAAGCTTTTGGAAAGCATCAAGTTGGATAAGTCTCTGGGACCAGATAAGATATACCCCAGGCTACTGTGGGAGGTGAGGGAGGAGATTGTTGAACCTCTGGCAATGATATTTGCATCATCAGTGGGGACAGAAGAGGTTCCAGAGGTTTGGAGGGTTTCAGATGTTGTTCCATTATTCAAGAAAGGGAGTAGGGATAGCCCAGGAAATTATAGACCAGTGAGTCTTACTCCAGTGGTTGGTAAGTTGATGGAGAAGATCCTGAGAGGCAGGATTTATGAACATTTGGAGAGGATTAATATGATTAGGAATAGTCAGCATGGCTTTGTCAAAGGCATTCGTGCCTTATGAGTCTGATTGAATTTTTTTGAGGATGTGACTAAACACATTGATGAAGGTAGAACAGTTGATGCAGTGTATATGGATTTCAGCAAGGCATTTGATAAGGTATCCCATGCAAGGCATATTGAGAAAGTAAGGAGGCATAGGATCGAAGGGGACATTGCTTTGTGGATCCAGAATTGGCTTGCTCACAGAAGGCAAAGACTGTTTGTAGACGGGTCATTACTGCATGTAGGTCGGTCACCAGTGGTGGGTCTCAGGAATCTGTTCTGGGACCCCTACTCTTCATGATTTTTATAAATAACCTGGATGAGGAAGTGGGGGATGGGTTAGTAAATATGCTGATGACACAAAGGTTGGAGGTGTTGTGGATAGCATGGAGGGCTGTCAGAGTTTACAGCGGGACATCGATAGGATGCAAAACTGGGCTGAGAAGTGTGAGATGGTTCATTTTGGTAGGTCAAGTATGATGGCAGAATATAGTATTAATGGTAAGACTTGGCAGTGTGGAGGATCAGAGGGATCTTGGGGTCTGAGTCCATAGGACATTCAAAGCAGCTGCACAGGTTGACTCAGTGGTTGAGAAGGCATATGGAGCACTGGACTTCATCAATTGTGGGATTGAGTTTAAGAGTGAAGAGGTAATGTTGCAGCTATATAGGACCCTGGTCAGACCCCACTTGGAGTACTGTGCTCAGTTCTGGTCACCTCACCACAGGGAGGATGTGGAAACTATAGAAAGGGTGCAGAGGAGATTTACATGGATATTCCCTCAATTGGGGGGCATGCCTTATGAAAATAGGTTGTGTGAACTCGGCCTTTTCTCCTTGGAGCAGCAGAAGATGAGAGGCGACCTGATAGAGGTGTATAAGATGATGAGAGGCATTGATTGTGTGGATAGTCAGAGGCTTTTTCCCAGGGCTGAAATGGCTAACACAAGAGGGCACAGTATTATGCTTCTTGGAAGTAGAGACAGAGGAGATGTCAGGGGTAAGTTTTTTTTTACGCGGGGAGTGGTGAGTGCGTGGAATGGTGACAGTGTTGGAGGCAGATACAATACGGTCTTTTTAGAGACTCCTGGATAGGTACATGGAGCTATGAACATAGAGGCCTATGGGTAACCCTAGGTAATTTCTAAGTAAGTACATGTTCAGCACAACGTTGTGGGCCAAAGGGCCTGTATTGTGCTGTAAGTTTTCTATGTTTCTGTATTTTCTAAGATTCAGCATATCATCTAAAGCTTTGATAATCCTCTATAGATGTGTAGTAGGAAGTATGTTGACCGGCTGCGTCACAGCCTGGCATGGAAACACCAGAAGAAAACCCTACAGAAGTAGTGGGTACGTTCCAGTCCATCACTGGTAAAGCACGCCCACCTTCAGCACATCTACATGAAATACTGTCGAAGGAAAGCAGCTTCCATCACCAGGGACCCGTACCACCCAGGATCCACTACTGCCATCAGGAGGAAGCACATGAGCCTCAGGATTCACACCACAGTTACCGCCACT
Source organism: Hemitrygon akajei (assembly GCF_048418815.1). Taxonomy (NCBI): domain Eukaryota; kingdom Metazoa; phylum Chordata; class Chondrichthyes; order Myliobatiformes; family Dasyatidae; genus Hemitrygon; species Hemitrygon akajei. Next base: position 12,704,147 of record NC_133146.1, on the reverse strand, counting down.
CAGCTGTCAGGCTCTCGAACCAAAAGCAATAACGTCACCCAGCTTCACCTGCACCACCATTGACATGTTCCCACAAGCTATGGACTCTTCATCTCATGTTCTCAGTATTTATTATAATTTCTTTTAAAATATTTGTGTGTTTGCTTTCTTTTCGTATTTGCACTTCGTTTCTTTTGCACTCTTGCTGAGCGCCCCAGTGCGAGGGAATCTCTTGTTGATTCTGCTATGGTTATTATTCTACTATCGACTTACTGAGTATGCCCACATCTCGTGGCCGTCTATGGTGACATATACCGTGTGTGCTTCAATAAGTTTACTTTGAACTTTCAAACTTTGAAGAGATGAGGAGATTCACAGCCCTTGATATCAGCTTCCCAGGATGGAGGGTGGAAGAGAGGGAGAGAGAGAGAGGGGGAGAGGAGAGAGAGGGGGGAGAGAGAGAGAGAGAGAGAGAGAGAGAGAGAGAGAGAGAGAGAGAGAGAAGGAGGGGGAGAGAGAGAGGGGGGAGAGAGAGGGGGAGAGAGGAGAGAGAGGGGGAGAGAGGAGAGAGAGGGAGAGAGGGAGAGAGAGAGAGAGAGAGAGAGAGAGGGGGGAGGGGAGAGAGAGAGGGAGAGAGAGGGAGAGATGGGGGAGAGGGAGAGAGGGAGAGAGAGAGAGGGAGAGAGGGAAACGGAGAGAGAGAGGGGGAGAGAGAGAGAGAGATTTTCATTTTGGTAGGCTAGGTTTGCATCTGCGGAATCTCATGTTTGTGTACCATTACTAACACGACTCAGTAAAAAGTTTAATCTCACTGCTCCTTTGTCAATCTTCCTCCGCGCATACACAATGAGAAACTCTATACCTCTTGTACAAAGGATTGGAAGTTCGAATCCACAACTTTCTTCATGGCAATGATCACTTGGTCCATGTTAGGAATCTGTTGGAAGAACAGAAATGAATTGTGTGTACTTTTAACACAATGCGTTACCATTGCTGATTCCCCCAACATCCACACTCAAGGACCAAAGGAGCAATTGAAGCAGCTACAGTGAACAGAAGGTCCCTGGGCCCTGTTGTAGAACACAGGCACCTTAGAGAACAGGTTACCAGTTCCCTTAAAATGGAGTCACAAGTAAATAAGGTGGTGAAGCAAGCTTTCGGCGTACCGGCTTTCAGCAGTCAGGGCACTGAATACAGAAGCTGGGAGACAGACACAGATGGCTGTGGCGGCCAAGTCATTGGGTATATTTAAAACGTAGTTTGATAGTTTTTTGATTAGCCAGGGTGTCAAATGTTATGGGGAGAAGGCAGGTGAGTGGGGTTGAATGAGATAATAAATCAGTCATGATAGAATGGTGGACTAGATTTGATGGGCCGAATGGCCCAATTCTTCTCCTAATGTCTTCTGGTTGGTGATATTGTGATTGTACAAGATGTTGATGAGGTCATTGGTGTATTAGAATATCGAACATTACACTACAATACAGGCCTTTCAGCTACAACATTATGCCAGTGTTTTAACCTACTATTAGATCAATCTAACTGTTCCCTCCTTTTTCGATTCATCAGTGTACCTACACAAGAGTCTCTGAAATGTCCCTCATGTATCATCCTCCAGCAGCAACCCTCGCACCTACCTCTGCCACTCCCCCCCCTCCAATCACCTTAAAACGATGCCCTCTCTTATTAGCTACCTTCACCCTGGAGAAAAGTCTCTGACTGCCCACTCTATCTATGCCTCTTACCATCTTGCAATTCGGTTAATTATTGTGTTCAGCTTTGCTTGCACTGTTGTAGGAAGGATGTGCTTAAATTGGAAGGTGTGCACAGATGACTGACAAGGATTTTGCCAGGACTCAAGTGGCTGAGTTATGGACACGTGGACCACTACTCCTCGGGGTGTAGGAGATTGAGGGGCGATCTCATTACTTTACTGGGCTGTGTGCTGGCAACAGCGTTTTTCAGTCGCGCCATTAATAAACTGCTCCAAGGTGGTTTGTGGTAGAGGCATCAAATAACGTCCGACCCGAAGCCATGGAGGGAGCGACAAAGGAAAGAGCTAAAAGAGGAAAGTTTTAAGCAAAACTGAGAAGGAAAGTGATGGAGCAGTTTCTGGACAGGACTCCCATGATGCCGTGGCCAGAGTGACACAGCTAGGAAGATCGGGGAAGAGGACCGGACAGGATGGAGAGAGGAAGCTGGACGTCCCGTACCATGGAAAATTTGGCGCCAGTGGTGAGCCCAGTCACCAGGCCCTGGCTGTTGGTACAATTGGCTTCACACTGACGGAGGGTTGTGTTGATGCTCTCTTGGATGACGCTCAGATTCCGCCGGAGATCCTCCTGCTGCTGGATCAGCTTTGCCGTCGTGCTGTTGATCAGCAGAAGTCTGTCGTTCATTTTCTGGATGTCTGTGAATGAAACACTTTGAATGTTTGGACCAGAGAGATGGAACCAGAATCCCAAAGATCAAATGCTGTTCCCTGTTGGGGGACATTTTACTCCCAGTTTCAATCCCACAGCCTAACGGCTTTATGGCAAGCAAACCTCACACTCAACTGAACAGCTCCAGGCTGGAAGTGGCAGCGCGCTAGCCTAGGGTTTAGTGCAGCTTCCCACAGTGCCAGCAACCGGGAGATCGGGGTCCAATTCCTGCCGCAGTCTGTAAGGAGTTTGTACTTTCTATCCTCCCACATGGCGAGGTGCAGGTTAGGGTTAGTAAATTGTGGACATACTATATTGGCACCAGGAGCTTGGCAACACTTGTGAGCTGCCCCCAGCACATCCTCGGACTGTGCTGGCTGCTGACGCAAACAACGCATACTGTATGTTTCGACGCACATTTGACAAATAAAGCTCATTTTCATCTCTCTTCTGAAGGCTCTCCTCTATCTCCACACACTCTGCCCTTATTTCACAAAAGTACGCACACTTCATTCCTCAAACTCTAAGGCAACACAAAAATATTATTCATTGTAGATCACTCTGCAAGATATACCATTCCGTTTCCTTATAGGATTGACATTAGATCCACCCGATGTCAGTTTTTTTCTTTAATGTCCATTCCACTAGTAAGTCCAATCTCTTGGTGTACAGTGGTGGGAGTGTCTGAAACTGACCCTTTCCCACTTGCACCAACTTTCACCATTTCCTTCTACATGCAGACATGGACCTGGTATTGTTCCAGTCTAAATCCTCACACAGCTTCTCACTCCCTTCATCCATCTCCCGTGTGCCGTATTCTCACTACTTCCCATTTGAATCTATCCCATGTTGAGGGTGTGGCCGTTCCTCCGACTCTGACCCTAACCCTAGCCAGTAAATTTTTTTGATGCAAGGGTGCCTGGCAAAGCCAATACAGACCCAGTCCCACCCTGGTGATTACACACGTCCCATGGATACAACTGGAGAACTGGAAATTTTGGATCAGGAACAAAGACCCTGGGTCTCTGAACCTCTGCGATTCCACCTGGGAAGTTGGGTGTTATGTTTTGTAACCTGAAAACTGATCAAAAGAAAAACACGGGAAAGCCAGGGGAAGAGGTGCCCACTCTTTGTTAGTGAGGTGTGCACACGTGATGTGGTACCGTCATGCCACATGCCATTCACGTACTTTTACATACAACCCGTAATGAATTATGTAAACAGCACGGAGTGCTGAATCAGACAATATATCTACAATTATACCCAGATATTAAATACACAACATCAGGGATCAGCGCCTGCAATTTCGTGAGTCCACTGGAGGCCACAGAAGATGCCTGTCCCGGGGCCGGAGGGTTGCTTTGGTGCTGTTGCTGACTCTGTTTTGTTGTGTTCTGTGTTGCTCTGTTAAGCATGGCAGACATGCGATGTTGGGATGTGTGGCAACGCACATGGTCTGCCCCTAGCACGGGTGGCGTTGGTTGTTAACGCAAGCGACACATTTCACTGTCTGCTTCTGTGCACTCGCGAGTCCCAGCTTGTGAAAAGAAGAGGCGTTGAGCACAGTGTGGAACTCACCATACATAGTGAGAGCCCAGGCAAGTTGGGGGTTTTCGAACAATGAGGAATGATTACTGCAGATGGAAACTTCAGGTCCTGAGGGGACGGGTCAGGGAAGATGTCAAAGTGTGTCCACCAGTGGGAGAATGTTGAATGAGGGGACATCAGAACATGCTTAGAGATTTAAAGCTGAGGTAAGAAGGATCGTTTTCTAATGGGGGGGTGAATTTCTTGAATTCTCTGCGACTGTGGCATGGTAGCCTAGCCATTAGCTCATTGCTCTGCAGCACCAGCGATCGGGATTCGATTCCCACCGCTCTCTGTTCGGAGTTTGTACATGATGGTGTTTGTTTTCTCTGGGTGCCCTGGTTTCCTCCCACATTCTGAAGGTGTACAGATGACGATCAGTAAACATGGGCACGCTACTGATTTCACTGTATCCTTCAATATTTCAACATACATGTGACTCAGAAAGCTCACCTTTAATCTTTAAAGAGTTTTGTGACGGAAATGGGTCACTTACATTTTTGAAACAGTGAGATTCTGAGGACAACTGGCAGAGAAGGGATAATGAGAAGTGGGGCGGGTCAGTGATGAGCTTATTAAATGGGACAGCAGGTTTAATGGGCCAAATCGGCTAAACCAGCACTTACTTTTATCTCTTCTGATTAGTCATATCTATCTGGGGTAGTCAGATAGAAAACAAAACCTCCCTCTACACTGTCCCATCACACACTCCCAGGAGAGGGACAGCACGGGTTAGATACAGAGTGAAGCTCCCTCTACACTGTCCCATCACACACTCCCAGGACAGGGACAGCACGGGTTAGATACAGAGTGAAGCTCCCTCTACACTGTCCCATCACACACTCCCAGGACAGGGACAGCACGGGTTAGATACAGAGTGAAGCTCCCTCTACACTGTCCCATCACACACTCCCAGACTGGGACAGCACGGGTTAGATACAGAGTGAAGCTCCCTCTACACTGTCCCATCACACACTCCCAGGACAGGGACAGTACGGGTTAGATACAGAGTGAAACTCCCTCTACACTGTCCCATCACACGCTCCCAGGACAGGGACAGCACGGGTTAGATACAGAGTGAAGCTCCCTCTACACTGTCCCATCACACGCTCCCAGGACAGGGACAGCACGGGTTAGATACAGAGTGAAGCTCCCTCTACACTGCCCCATCACACACTCCCAGGACAGGGACAGAACGGGTTAGATACAGAGTGAAGCTCCCTCTACACTGTCCCATCACACACTCCCAGGACAGGGACAGTACAGGTTAGATACAGAGTGAAGCTCCCTCTACACTGTCCCATCACACACTCCCAGGACAGGGACAGAACGGGTTAGATACAGAGTGAAGCTCCCTCTACACTGTCCCATCACACACTCCCAGGACAGGGACAGCACGGGTTAGATACAGAGTGAAGCTCCGTCGACACTGTCCCATCACACACTCCCAGGACAGGGACAGAACGGGTTAGATACAGAGTGAAGCTCCCTCTACACTGTCCCATCACACACTCCCAGGAAAGGGACAGCACAGGTTATATACAGAGTGAAGCTCCCTCTACACTGTCCCATCACACACTCCCAGGACAGGGACAGCACGGGTTAGATAAAGAGTGAAGCTCCCTCTACACTGTCCCATCACACACTCCCCGGACAGGGACAGCACGGGTTAGATACAGAGTGAAGCTCCCTCTACACTGTCCCATCACACACTCCCAGGACAGGGACAGCACAGGTTAGATACAGAGTGAAGCTCCCTCTACACTGTCCCATCACACACTCCCCGGACAGGGACAGCACGGGTTAGATACAGAGTGAAGCTCCCTCTACACTGTCCCATCACACACTCCCAGGACAGTGACAGCACGGGTTAGATACAGAGTGAAGCTCCCTCTACACTGTCCCATCACACACTCCCAGGACAGGGACAGCACGGGTTAGATACAGAGTGAAGCTCCCTCTACACTGTCCCATCACACACTCCCAGGACAGGGACAGCACGGGTTAGATACAGAGTGAAGCTCCCTCTACACTGTCCCATCACACACTCCCAGGACAGGGACAGCACGGGTTAGATACAGAGTGAAGATCCCTCTACACTGTCCCATCACACACTCCCAGGACAGGGACAGAACGGGTTAGATACAGAGTGAAGCTCCCTCTACACTGTCCCATCACACACTCCCAGGGCAGGGACAGCACGGGTTAGATACAGAGTGAAGCTCCCTCTACACTGTCCCATCACACACTCCCAGGACAGGGACAGCACGGGTTAGATACAGAGTGAAGCTCCCTCTACACTGTCCCATCACACACTCCCAGGACAGGGACAGAACGGGTTAGATACAGAGTGAAGCTCCCTCTACACTGTCCCATCACACACTCCCAGGACAGGGACAGCACGGGTTAGATACAGAGTGAAGCTCCCTCTACACTGTCCCATCACACACTCCCAGCCTGGGAACACACGGGTTAGATACAGAGTGAAGCTCCCTCTACACTGTCCCATCACACACTCCCCGGACAGGGACAGCACGGGTTAGATACAGAGTGAAGCTCCCTCTACACTGTCCCATCACACACTCCCAGGGCAGGGACAGCACGGGTTAGATACAGAGTGAAGCTCCCTCTACACTGTCCCATCACACACTCCCAGGACAGGGACAGCACGGGTTAGATACAGAGTGAAGCTCCCTCTACACTGTCCCATCACACACTCCCAGGACAGGGACAGCACGGGTTAGATACAGAGTGAAGCTCCCTCTACACTGTCCCATCACACACTCCCAGACTGGGAACACACGGGTTAGATACAGAGTGAAGCTCCCTCTACACTGTCCCATCACACACTCCCAGACTGGGAACACACGGGTTAGACACAGAGTGAAGCTCCCTCTACACTGTCCCATCACACACTCCCAGGACAGTGACAGCACGTGTTAGAAACAGAGTGAAGCTCCCTCTACACTGTCCCATCACACACTCCCAGGGCAGGGACAGCACAGGTTAGATACAGAGTGAAGCTCCCTCTACACTGTCCCATCACACACTCCCCGGACAGGGACAGCACGGGTTAGATACAGAGTGAAGCTCCCTCTACACTGTCCCATCACACACTCCCAGGGCAGGGACAGCACGGGTTAGATACAGAGTGAAGCTCCCTCTACACTGTCCCATCACACACTCCCAGGACAGGGACAGCACGGGTTAGATACAGAGTGAAGCTCCCTCTACACTGTCCCATCACACACTCCCAGCCTGGGAACACACGGGTTAGATACAGAGTGAAGCTCCCTCTACACTGTCCCATCACACACTCCCCGGACAGGGACAGCACGGGTTAGATACAGAGTGAAGCTCCCTCTACACTGTCCCATCACACACTCCCAGGGCAGGGACAGCACAGGTTAGATACAGAGTGAAGCTCCCTCTACACAGTCCCATCACACACTCCCAGGACAGTGACAGCACGGGTTAGACACAGAGTGAAGCTCCCTCTACACTGTCCCATCACACACTCCCAGGGCAGGGACAGCACGGGTTAGATACAGAGTGAAGCTCCCTCTACACTGTCCCATCACACACTCCCAGGACAGGGACAGCACGGGTTAGATACAGAGTGAAGCTCCCTCTACACTGTCCCATCACACACTCCCAGGGCAGGGACAGCACGGGTTAGATACAGAGTGAAGCTCCCTCTACACTGTCCCATCACACACTCCCAGGACAGGGACAGCACGGGTTAGATACAGAGTGAAGCTCCCTCTACACTGTCCCATCACACACTCCCAGCCTGGGAACACACGGGTTAGATACAGAGTGAAGCTCCCTCTACACTGTCCCATCACTCACTCCCAGGACAGGGACAGCACGGGTTAGATACAGAGTGAAGCTCCCTCTACACTGTCCCATCACAGACTCTCCGGACAGGGACAGCACGGGTTAGATACAGAGTGAAGCTCCCTCTACACTGTCCCATCACACACTCCCAGGACAGGGACAGCACAGGTTAGATACAGAGTGAAGCTGCCTCTACACTGTCCCATCACACACTCCCAGGACAGTGACAGCACGGGTTAGACACAGAGTGAAGCTCCCTCTACACTGTCCCATCACACACTCCCAGGACAGTGACAGCACGTGTTAGAAACAGAGTGAAGCTCCCTCTACACTGTCCCATCACACACTCCCAGGGCAGGGACAGCACAGGTTAGATACAGAGTGAAGCTCCCTCTACACAGTCCCATCATACACTCCCAGGACAGGGACAGCACGGGTTAGACACAGAGTGAAACTCCCTCTACACTGTCCCATCACACACTCCCAGGACAGTGACAGCACGTGTTAGAAACAGAGTGAAGCTCCCTCTACACTGTCCCATCACACACTCCCAGGGCAGGGACAGCACGGGTTAGATACAGAGTGAAGCTCCCTCTACACTGTCCCATCACACACTCCCAGGGCAGGGACAGCACGGGTTAGATACAGAGTGAAGCTCCCTCTACACTGTCCCATCACACACTCCCAGGGCAGGGACAGCACGGGTTAGATACAGAATGAAGCTCCCTCTACACTGTCCCATCACACACTCCCAGGACAGGGACAGCACAGTTTAGATACAGAGTGAAGCTCCCTCTACACTGTCCCATCACACGCTCCCAGGACAGGGACAGCAGGGGTTAGATACAGAGTGAAGTTCCCTCTACACTGCCCCATCACACACTCCCAGCCTGGGAACACACGGGTTAGATACAGAGTGAAGCTCCCTCTACACTGTCCCATCACACACTCCCAGGACAGGGACAGCACGGGTTAGATACTGAGTGAAGCTCCCTCTACACTGTCCCATCACACACTCCCCGGACAGGGACAGCACGGGTTAGATACAGAGTGAAGCTCCCTCTACACTGTCCCATCACACACTCCCAGGACAGTGACAGCACGGGTTAGATACAGAGTGAAGCTCCCTCTACACTGTCCCATCACACACTCCCAGGACAGGGACAGCACGGGTTAGATACAGAGTGAAGCTCCCTCTACACTGTCCCATCACACACTCCCAGGGCAGGGACAGCACGGGTTAGATACAGAGTGAAGCTCCCTCTACACTGTCCCATCACACACTCCCAGGACAGGGACAGCACGGGTTAGATACAGAGTGAAGATCCCTCTACACTGTCCCATCACACACTCCCAGGACAGGGACAGAACGGGTTAGATACAGAGTGAAGCTCCCTCTACACTGTCCCATCACACACTCCCAGGGCAGGGACAGCACGGGTTAGATACAGAGTGAAGCTCCCTCTACACTGTCCCATCACACACTCCCAGGACAGGGACAGCACGGGTTAGATACAGAGTGAAGCTCCCTCTACACTGTCCCATCACACACTCCCAGGACAGGGACAGAACGGGTTAGATACAGAGTGAAGCTCCCTCTACACTGTCCCATCACACACTCCCAGGACAGGGACAGCACGGGTTAGATACAGAGTGAAGCTCCCTCTACACTGTCCCATCACACACTCCCAGCCTGGGAACACACGGGTTAGATACAGAGTGAAGCTCCCTCTACACTGTCCCATCACACACTCCCCGGACAGGGACAGCACGGGTTAGATACAGAGTGAAGCTCCCTCTACACTGTCCCATCACACACTCCCAGGGCAGGGACAGCACGGGTTAGATACAGAGTGAAGCTCCCTCTACACTGTCCCATCACACACTCCCAGGACAGGGACAGCACGGGTTAGATACAGAGTGAAGCTCCCTCTACACTGTCCCATCACACACTCCCAGGACAGGGACAGCACGGGTTAGATACAGAGTGAAGCTCCCTCTACACTGTCCCATCACACACTCCCAGACTGGGAACACACGGGTTAGATACAGAGTGAAGCTCCCTCTACACTGTCCCATCACACACTCCCAGACTGGGAACACACGGGTTAGACACAGAGTGAAGCTCCCTCTACACTGTCCCATCACACACTCCCAGGACAGTGACAGCACGTGTTAGAAACAGAGTGAAGCTCCCTCTACACTGTCCCATCACACACTCCCAGGGCAGGGACAGCACAGGTTAGATACAGAGTGAAGCTCCCTCTACACTGTCCCATCACACACTCCCCGGACAGGGACAGCACGGGTTAGATACAGAGTGAAGCTCCCTCTACACTGTCCCATCACACACTCCCAGACTGTGACACACGGGTTAGATACAGAGTGAAGCTCCCTCTACACTGTCCCATCACACACTCCCAGACTGGGAACACACGGGTTAGACACAGAGTGAAGCTCCCTCTACACTGTCCCATCACACACTCCCAGGACAGTGACAGCACGGGTTAGATACAGAGTGAAGCTCCCTCTACACTGTCCCATCACACACTCCCAGGGCAGGGACAGCACAGGTTAGATACAGAGTGAAGCTCCCTCTACACTGTCCCATCACACACTCCCCGGACAGGCACAGCACGGGTTAGATACAGAGTGAAGCTCCCTCTACACTGTCCCATCACACACTCCCAGGGCAGGGACAGCACGGGTTAGATACAGAGTGAAGCTCCCTCTACACTGTCCCATCACACACTCCCAGGACAGGGACAGCACAGTTTAGATACAGAGTGAAGCTCCCTCTACACTGTCCCATCACACACTCCCAGGACAGGGACAGCACGGGTTAGATACAGAGTGAAGCTCCCTCTACACTGTCCCATCACACACTCCCCGGACAGGGACAGCACGGGTTAGATACAGAGTGAAGCTCCCTCTACACTGTCCCATCACACACTCCCAGGACAGGGACAGCACGGGTTAGATACAGAGTGAATCTCCCTCTACACTGTCCCATCACACGCTCCCAGGACAGGGACAGCAGGGGTTAGATACAGAGTGAAGTTCCCTCTACACTGCCCCATCACACACTCCCAGCCTGGGAACACACGGGTTAGATACAGAGTGAAGCTCCCTCTACACTGTCCCATCACACACTCCCAGGACAGGGACAGCACGGGTTAGATACAGAGTGAAGCTCCCTCTACACTGTCCCATCACACACTCCCAGGACAGGGACAGCACGGGTTAGATACAGAGTGAAGCTCCCTCTACACTGTCCCATCACACACTCCCAGGGCAGGGACAGCACGGGTTAGATACAGAGTGAAGCTCCCTCTACACTGTCCCATCACACACTCCCAGGACAGGGACAGCACGGGTTAGATACAGAGTGAAGCTCCCTCTACACTGTCCCATCACACACTCCCAGGACAGGGACAGCACGGGTTAGATACAGAGTGAAGCTCCCTCTACACTGTCCCATCACACACTCCCAGACTGGGAACACACGGGTTAGATACAGAGTGAAGCTCCCTCTACACTGTCCCATCACACACTCCCAGACTGGGAACACACGGGTTAGACACAGAGTGAAGCTCCCTCTACACTGTCCCATCACACACTCCCAGGACAGTGACAGCACGTGTTAGAAACAGAGTGAAGCTCCCTCTACACTGTCCCATCACACACTCCCAGGGCAGGGACAGCACAGGTTAGATACAGAGTGAAGCTCCCTCTACACTGTCCCATCACACACTCCCCGGACAGGGACAGCACGGGTTAGATACAGAGTGAAGCTCCCTCTACACTGTCCCATCACACACTCCCAGACTGTGACACACGGGTTAGATACAGAGTGAAGCTCCCTCTACACTGTCCCATCACACACTCCCAGACTGGGAACACACGGGTTAGACACAGAGTGAAGCTCCCTCTACACTGTCCCATCACACACTCCCCGGACAGGGACAGCACGGGTTAGATACAGAGTGAAGCTCCCTCTACACTGTCCCATCACACACTCCCAGGGCAGGGACAGCACAGGTTAGATACAGAGTGAAGCTCCCTCTACACAGTCCCATCACACACTCCCAGGACAGTGACAGCACGGGTTAGACACAGAGTGAAGCTCCCTCTACACTGTCCCATCACACACTCCCAGGGCAGGGACAGCACGGGTTAGATACAGAGTGAAGCTCCCTCTACACTGTCCCATCACACACTCCCAGGACAGGGACAGCACGGGTTAGATACAGAGTGAAGCTCCCTCTACACTGTCCCATCACACACTCCCAGGGCAGGGACAGCACGGGTTAGATACAGAGTGAAGCTCCCTCTACACTGTCCCATCACACACTCCCAGGACAGGGACAGCACGGGTTAGATACAGAGTGAAGCTCCCTCTACACTGTCCCATCACACACTCCCAGCCTGGGAACACACGGGTTAGATACAGAGTGAAGCTCCCTCTACACTGTCCCATCACTCACTCCCAGGACAGGGACAGCACGGGTTAGATACAGAGTGAAGCTCCCTCTACACTGTCCCATCACAGACTCTCCGGACAGGGACAGCACGGGTTAGATACAGAGTGAAGCTCCCTCTACACTGTCCCATCACACACTCCCAGGACAGGGACAGCACAGGTTAGATACAGAGTGAAGCTGCCTCTACACTGTCCCATCACACACTCCCAGGACAGTGACAGCACGGGTTAGACACAGAGTGAAGCTCCCTCTACACTGTCCCATCACACACTCCCAGGACAGTGACAGCACGTGTTAGAAACAGAGTGAAGCTCCCTCTACACTGTCCCATCACACACTCCCAGGGCAGGGACAGCACAGGTTAGATACAGAGTGAAGCTCCCTCTACACAGTCCCATCATACACTCCCAGGACAGGGACAGCACGGGTTAGACACAGAGTGAAACTCCCTCTACACTGTCCCATCACACACTCCCAGGACAGTGACAGCACGTGTTAGAAACAGAGTGAAGCTCCCTCTACACTGTCCCATCACACACTCCCAGGGCAGGGACAGCACGGGTTAGATACAGAGTGAAGCTCCCTCTACACTGTCCCATCACACACTCCCAGGGCAGGGACAGCACGGGTTAGATACAGAGTGAAGCTCCCTCTACACTGTCCCATCACACACTCCCAGGGCAGGGACAGCACGGGTTAGATACAGAATGAAGCTCCCTCTACACTGTCCCATCACACACTCCCAGGACAGGGACAGCACAGTTTAGATACAGAGTGAAGCTCCCTCTACACTGTCCCATCACACGCTCCCAGGACAGGGACAGCAGGGGTTAGATACAGAGTGAAGTTCCCTCTACACTGCCCCATCACACACTCCCAGCCTGGGAACACACGGGTTAGATACAGAGTGAAGCTCCCTCTACACTGTCCCATCACACACTCCCAGGACAGGGACAGCACGGGTTAGATACTGAGTGAAGCTCCCTCTACACTGTCCCATCACACACTCCCCGGACAGGGACAGCACGGGTTAGATACAGAGTGAAGCTCCCTCTACACTGTCCCATCACACACTCCCAGGACAGTGACAGCACGGGTTAGATACAGAGTGAAGCTCCCTCTACACTGTCCCATCACACACTCCCAGGACAGGGACAGCACGGGTTAGATACAGAGTGAAGCTCCCTCTACACTGTCCCATCACACACTCCCAGGGCAGGGACAGCACGGGTTAGATACAGAGTGAAGCTCCCTCTACACTGTCCCATCACACACTCCCAGGACAGGGACAGCACGGGTTAGATACAGAGTGAAGATCCCTCTACACTGTCCCATCACACACTCCCAGGACAGGGACAGAACGGGTTAGATACAGAGTGAAGCTCCCTCTACACTGTCCCATCACACACTCCCAGGGCAGGGACAGCACGGGTTAGATACAGAGTGAAGCTCCCTCTACACTGTCCCATCACACACTCCCAGGACAGGGACAGCACGGGTTAGATACAGAGTGAAGCTCCCTCTACACTGTCCCATCACACACTCCCAGGACAGGGACAGAACGGGTTAGATACAGAGTGAAGCTCCCTCTACACTGTCCCATCACACACTCCCAGGACAGGGACAGCACGGGTTAGATACAGAGTGAAGCTCCCTCTACACTGTCCCATCACACACTCCCAGCCTGGGAACACACGGGTTAGATACAGAGTGAAGCTCCCTCTACACTGTCCCATCACACACTCCCCGGACAGGGACAGCACGGGTTAGATACAGAGTGAAGCTCCCTCTACACTGTCCCATCACACACTCCCAGGGCAGGGACAGCACGGGTTAGATACAGAGTGAAGCTCCCTCTACACTGTCCCATCACACACTCCCAGGACAGGGACAGCACGGGTTAGATACAGAGTGAAGCTCCCTCTACACTGTCCCATCACACACTCCCAGGACAGGGACAGCACGGGTTAGATACAGAGTGAAGCTCCCTCTACACTGTCCCATCACACACTCCCAGACTGGGAACACACGGGTTAGATACAGAGTGAAGCTCCCTCTACACTGTCCCATCACACACTCCCAGACTGGGAACACACGGGTTAGACACAGAGTGAAGCTCCCTCTACACTGTCCCATCACACACTCCCAGGACAGTGACAGCACGTGTTAGAAACAGAGTGAAGCTCCCTCTACACTGTCCCATCACACACTCCCAGGGCAGGGACAGCACAGGTTAGATACAGAGTGAAGCTCCCTCTACACTGTCCCATCACACACTCCCCGGACAGGGACAGCACGGGTTAGATACAGAGTGAAGCTCCCTCTACACTGTCCCATCACACACTCCCAGACTGTGACACACGGGTTAGATACAGAGTGAAGCTCCCTCTACACTGTCCCATCACACACTCCCAGACTGGGAACACACGGGTTAGACACAGAGTGAAGCTCCCTCTACACTGTCCCATCACACACTCCCAGGACAGTGACAGCACGGGTTAGATACAGAGTGAAGCTCCCTCTACACTGTCCCATCACACACTCCCAGGGCAGGGACAGCACAGGTTAGATACAGAGTGAAGCTCCCTCTACACTGTCCCATCACACACTCCCCGGACAGGCACAGCACGGGTTAGATACAGAGTGAAGCTCCCTCTACACTGTCCCATCACACACTCCCAGGGCAGGGACAGCACGGGTTAGATACAGAGTGAAGCTCCCTCTACACTGTCCCATCACACACTCCCAGGACAGGGACAGCACAGTTTAGATACAGAGTGAAGCTCCCTCTACACTGTCCCATCACACACTCCCAGGACAGGGACAGCACGGGTTAGATACAGAGTGAAGCTCCCTCTACACTGTCCCATCACACACTCCCCGGACAGGGACAGCACGGGTTAGATACAGAGTGAAGCTCCCTCTACACTGTCCCATCACACACTCCCAGGACAGGGACAGCACGGGTTAGATACAGAGTGAATCTCCCTCTACACTGTCCCATCACACGCTCCCAGGACAGGGACAGCAGGGGTTAGATACAGAGTGAAGTTCCCTCTACACTGCCCCATCACACACTCCCAGCCTGGGAACACACGGGTTAGATACAGAGTGAAGCTCCCTCTACACTGTCCCATCACACACTCCCAGGACAGGGACAGCACGGGTTAGATACAGAGTGAAGCTCCCTCTACACTGTCCCATCACACACTCCCAGGACAGGGACAGCACGGGTTAGATACAGAGTGAAGCTCCCTCTACACTGTCCCATCACACACTCCCAGACTGGGACAGCACGGGTTAGATACAGAGTGAAGCTCCCTCTACACTGTCCCATCACACACTCCCAGGACAGGGACAGTACGGGTTAGATACAGAGTGAAACTCCCTCTACACTGTCCGATCACACGCTCCCAGGACAGGGACAGCACGGGTTAGATACAGAGTGAAGCTCCCTCTACACTGTCCCATCACACGCTCCCAGGACAGGGACAGCACGGGTTAGATACAGAGTGAAGCTCCCTCTACACTGTCCCATCACACACTCCCAGGACAGGGACAGCACGGGTTAGATACAGAGTGAAGCTCCCTCTACACTGTCCCATCACACACTCCCAGGACAGGGACAGCACGGGTTAGATACAGAGTGAAGCTCCCTCTACACTGTCCCATCACACACTCCCAGGACAGGGACAGAACGGGTTAGATACAGAGTGAAGCTCCCTCTACACTGTCCCATCACACACTCCCAGGACAGGGACAGCACGGGTTAGATACAGAGTGAAGCTCCCTCTACACTGTCCCATCACACACTCCCAGCCTGGGAACACACGGGTTAGATACAGAGTGAAGCTCCCTCTACACTGTCCCATCACACACTCCCCGGACAGGGACAGCACGGGTTAGATACAGAGTGAAGCTCCCTCTACACTGTCCCATCACACACTCCCAGGGCAGGGACAGCACGGGTTAGATACAGAGTGAAGCTCCCTCTACACTGTCCCATCACACACTCCCAGGACAGGGACAGCACGGGTTAGATACAGAGTGAAGCTCCCTCTACACTGTCCCATCACACACTCCCAGGACAGGGACAGCACGGGTTAGATACAGAGTGAAGCTCCCTCTACACTGTCCCATCACACACTCCCAGACTGGGAACACACGGGTTAGATACAGAGTGAAGCTCCCTCTACACTGTCCCATCACACACTCCCAGACTGGGAACACACGGGTTAGACACAGAGTGAAGCTCCCTCTACACTGTCCCATCACACACTCCCAGGACAGTGACAGCACGTGTTAGAAACAGAGTGAAGCTCCCTCTACACTGTCCCATCACACACTCCCAGGGCAGGGACAGCACAGGTTAGATACAGAGTGAAGCTCCCTCTACACTGTCCCATCACACACTCCCCGGACAGGGACAGCACGGGTTAGATACAGAGTGAAGCTCCCTCTACACTGTCCCATCACACACTCCCAGACTGTGACACACGGGTTAGATACAGAGTGAAGCTCCCTCTACACTGTCCCATCACACACTCCCAGACTGGGAACACACGGGTTAGACACAGAGTGAAGCTCCCTCTACACTGTCCCATCACACACTCCCAGGACAGTGACAGCACGGGTTAGATACAGAGTGAAGCTCCCTCTACACTGTCCCATCACACACTCCCAGGGCAGGGACAGCACAGGTTAGATACAGAGTGAAGCTCCCTCTACACTGTCCCATCACACACTCCCCGGACAGGCACAGCACGGGTTAGATACAGAGTGAAGCTCCCTCTACACTGTCCCATCACACACTCCCAGGGCAGGGACAGCACGGGTTAGATACAGAGTGAAGCTCCCTCTACACTGTCCCATCACACACTCCCAGGACAGGGACAGCACAGTTTAGATACAGAGTGAAGCTCCCTCTACACTGTCCCATCACACACTCCCAGGACAGGGACAGCACGGGTTAGATACAGAGTGAAGCTCCCTCTACACTGTCCCATCACACACTCCCCGGACAGGGACAGCACGGGTTAGATACAGAGTGAAGCTCCCTCTACACTGTCCCATCACACACTCCCAGGACAGGGACAGCACGGGTTAGATACAGAGTGAATCTCCCTCTACACTGTCCCATCACACGCTCCCAGGACAGGGACAGCAGGGGTTAGATACAGAGTGAAGTTCCCTCTACACTGCCCCATCACACACTCCCAGCCTGGGAACACACGGGTTAGATACAGAGTGAAGCTCCCTCTACACTGTCCCATCACACACTCCCAGGACAGGGACAGCACGGGTTAGATACAGAGTGAAGCTCCCTCTACACTGTCCCATCACACACTCCCAGGACAGGGACAGCACGGGTTAGATACAGAGTGAAGCTCCCTCTACACTGTCCCATCACACACTCCCAGGGCAGGGACAGCACGGGTTAGATACAGAGTGAAGCTCCCTCTACACTGTCCCATCACACACTCCCAGGACAGGGACAGCACGGGTTAGATACAGAGTGAAGCTCCCTCTACACTGTCCCATCACACACTCCCAGGACAGGGACAGCACGGGTTAGATACAGAGTGAAGCTCCCTCTACACTGTCCCATCACACACTCCCAGACTGGGAACACACGGGTTAGATACAGAGTGAAGCTCCCTCTACACTGTCCCATCACACACTCCCAGACTGGGAACACACGGGTTAGACACAGAGTGAAGCTCCCTCTACACTGTCCCATCACACACTCCCAGGACAGTGACAGCACGTGTTAGAAACAGAGTGAAGCTCCCTCTACACTGTCCCATCACACACTCCCAGGGCAGGGACAGCACAGGTTAGATACAGAGTGAAGCTCCCTCTACACTGTCCCATCACACACTCCCCGGACAGGGACAGCACGGGTTAGATACAGAGTGAAGCTCCCTCTACACTGTCCCATCACACACTCCCAGACTGTGACACACGGGTTAGATACAGAGTGAAGCTCCCTCTACACTGTCCCATCACACACTCCCAGACTGGGAACACACGGGTTAGACACAGAGTGAAGCTCCCTCTACACTGTCCCATCACACACTCCCCGGACAGGGACAGCACGGGTTAGATACAGAGTGAAGCTCCCTCTACACTGTCCCATCACACACTCCCAGGGCAGGGACAGCACAGGTTAGATACAGAGTGAAGCTCCCTCTACACAGTCCCATCACACACTCCCAGGACAGTGACAGCACGGGTTAGACACAGAGTGAAGCTCCCTCTACACTGTCCCATCACACACTCCCAGGGCAGGGACAGCACGGGTTAGATACAGAGTGAAGCTCCCTCTACACTGTCCCATCACACACTCCCAGGACAGGGACAGCACGGGTTAGATACAGAGTGAAGCTCCCTCTACACTGTCCCATCACACACTCCCAGGGCAGGGACAGCACGGGTTAGATACAGAGTGAAGCTCCCTCTACACTGTCCCATCACACACTCCCAGGACAGGGACAGCACGGGTTAGATACAGAGTGAAGCTCCCTCTACACTGTCCCATCACACACTCCCAGCCTGGGAACACACGGGTTAGATACAGAGTGAAGCTCCCTCTACACTGTCCCATCACTCACTCCCAGGACAGGGACAGCACGGGTTAGATACAGAGTGAAGCTCCCTCTACACTGTCCCATCACAGACTCTCCGGACAGGGACAGCACGGGTTAGATACAGAGTGAAGCTCCCTCTACACTGTCCCATCACACACTCCCAGGACAGGGACAGCACAGGTTAGATACAGAGTGAAGCTGCCTCTACACTGTCCCATCACACACTCCCAGGACAGTGACAGCACGGGTTAGACACAGAGTGAAGCTCCCTCTACACTGTCCCATCACACACTCCCAGGACAGTGACAGCACGTGTTAGAAACAGAGTGAAGCTCCCTCTACACTGTCCCATCACACACTCCCAGGGCAGGGACAGCACAGGTTAGATACAGAGTGAAGCTCCCTCTACACAGTCCCATCATACACTCCCAGGACAGGGACAGCACGGGTTAGACACAGAGTGAAACTCCCTCTACACTGTCCCATCACACACTCCCAGGACAGTGACAGCACGTGTTAGAAACAGAGTGAAGCTCCCTCTACACTGTCCCATCACACACTCCCAGGGCAGGGACAGCACGGGTTAGATACAGAGTGAAGCTCCCTCTACACTGTCCCATCACACACTCCCAGGGCAGGGACAGCACGGGTTAGATACAGAGTGAAGCTCCCTCTACACTGTCCCATCACACACTCCCAGGGCAGGGACAGCACGGGTTAGATACAGAATGAAGCTCCCTCTACACTGTCCCATCACACACTCCCAGGACAGGGACAGCACAGTTTAGATACAGAGTGAAGCTCCCTCTACACTGTCCCATCACACGCTCCCAGGACAGGGACAGCAGGGGTTAGATACAGAGTGAAGTTCCCTCTACACTGCCCCATCACACACTCCCAGCCTGGGAACACACGGGTTAGATACAGAGTGAAGCTCCCTCTACACTGTCCCATCACACACTCCCAGGACAGGGACAGCACGGGTTAGATACTGAGTGAAGCTCCCTCTACACTGTCCCATCACACACTCCCCGGACAGGGACAGCACGGGTTAGATACAGAGTGAAGCTCCCTCTACACTGTCCCATCACACACTCCCAGGACAGTGACAGCACGGGTTAGATACAGAGTGAAGCTCCCTCTACACTGTCCCATCACACACTCCCAGGACAGGGACAGCACGGGTTAGATACAGAGTGAAGCTCCCTCTACACTGTCCCATCACACACTCCCAGGGCAGGGACAGCACGGGTTAGATACAGAGTGAAGCTCCCTCTACACTGTCCCATCACACACTCCCAGGACAGGGACAGCACGGGTTAGATACAGAGTGAAGATCCCTCTACACTGTCCCATCACACACTCCCAGGACAGGGACAGAACGGGTTAGATACAGAGTGAAGCTCCCTCTACACTGTCCCATCACACACTCCCAGGGCAGGGACAGCACGGGTTAGATACAGAGTGAAGCTCCCTCTACACTGTCCCATCACACACTCCCAGGACAGGGACAGCACGGGTTAGATACAGAGTGAAGCTCCCTCTACACTGTCCCATCACACACTCCCAGGACAGGGACAGAACGGGTTAGATACAGAGTGAAGCTCCCTCTACACTGTCCCATCACACACTCCCAGGACAGGGACAGCACGGGTTAGATACAGAGTGAAGCTCCCTCTACACTGTCCCATCACACACTCCCAGCCTGGGAACACACGGGTTAGATACAGAGTGAAGCTCCCTCTACACTGTCCCATCACACACTCCCCGGACAGGGACAGCACGGGTTAGATACAGAGTGAAGCTCCCTCTACACTGTCCCATCACACACTCCCAGGGCAGGGACAGCACGGGTTAGATACAGAGTGAAGCTCCCTCTACACTGTCCCATCACACACTCCCAGGACAGGGACAGCACGGGTTAGATACAGAGTGAAGCTCCCTCTACACTGTCCCATCACACACTCCCAGGACAGGGACAGCACGGGTTAGATACAGAGTGAAGCTCCCTCTACACTGTCCCATCACACACTCCCAGACTGGGAACACACGGGTTAGATACAGAGTGAAGCTCCCTCTACACTGTCCCATCACACACTCCCAGACTGGGAACACACGGGTTAGACACAGAGTGAAGCTCCCTCTACACTGTCCCATCACACACTCCCAGGACAGTGACAGCACGTGTTAGAAACAGAGTGAAGCTCCCTCTACACTGTCCCATCACACACTCCCAGGGCAGGGACAGCACAGGTTAGATACAGAGTGAAGCTCCCTCTACACTGTCCCATCACACACTCCCCGGACAGGGACAGCACGGGTTAGATACAGAGTGAAGCTCCCTCTACACTGTCCCATCACACACTCCCAGACTGTGACACACGGGTTAGATACAGAGTGAAGCTCCCTCTACACTGTCCCATCACACACTCCCAGACTGGGAACACACGGGTTAGACACAGAGTGAAGCTCCCTCTACACTGTCCCATCACACACTCCCAGGACAGTGACAGCACGGGTTAGATACAGAGTGAAGCTCCCTCTACACTGTCCCATCACACACTCCCAGGGCAGGGACAGCACAGGTTAGATACAGAGTGAAGCTCCCTCTACACTGTCCCATCACACACTCCCCGGACAGGCACAGCACGGGTTAGATACAGAGTGAAGCTCCCTCTACACTGTCCCATCACACACTCCCAGGGCAGGGACAGCACGGGTTAGATACAGAGTGAAGCTCCCTCTACACTGTCCCATCACACACTCCCAGGACAGGGACAGCACAGTTTAGATACAGAGTGAAGCTCCCTCTACACTGTCCCATCACACACTCCCAGGACAGGGACAGCACGGGTTAGATACAGAGTGAAGCTCCCTCTACACTGTCCCATCACACACTCCCCGGACAGGGACAGCACGGGTTAGATACAGAGTGAAGCTCCCTCTACACTGTCCCATCACACACTCCCAGGACAGGGACAGCACGGGTTAGATACAGAGTGAATCTCCCTCTACACTGTCCCATCACACGCTCCCAGGACAGGGACAGCAGGGGTTAGATACAGAGTGAAGTTCCCTCTACACTGCCCCATCACACACTCCCAGCCTGGGAACACACGGGTTAGATACAGAGTGAAGCTCCCTCTACACTGTCCCATCACACACTCCCAGGACAGGGACAGCACGGGTTAGATACAGAGTGAAGCTCCCTCTACACTGTCCCATCACACACTCCCAGGACAGGGACAGCACGGGTTAGATACAGAGTGAAGCTCCCTCTACACTGTCCCATCACACACTCCCAGACTGGGACAGCACGGGTTAGATACAGAGTGAAGCTCCCTCTACACTGTCCCATCACACACTCCCAGGACAGGGACAGTACGGGTTAGATACAGAGTGAAACTCCCTCTACACTGTCCGATCACACGCTCCCAGGACAGGGACAGCACGGGTTAGATACAGAGTGAAGCTCCCTCTACACTGTCCCATCACACGCTCCCAGGACAGGGACAGCACGGGTTAGATACAGAGTGAAGCTCCCTCTACACTGTCCCATCACACACTCCCAGGACAGGGACAGCACGGGTTAGATACAGAGTGAAGCTCCCTCTACACTGCCCCATCACACACTCCCAGGACAGGGACAGAACGGGTTAGATACAGAGTGAAGCTCCCTCTACACTGTCCCATCACACACTCCCAGGACAGGGACAGTACAGGTTAGATACAGAGTGAAGCTCCCTCTACACTGTCCCATCACACACTCCCAGGACAGGGACAGCACGGGTTAGATACAGAGTGAAGCTCCCTCTACACTGTCCCAGGACAGGGACAGCACGGGTTAGATACAGAGTGAAGCTCCCTCTACACTGTCCCATCACACACTCCCCGGACAGGGACAGCACGGGTTAGATACAGAGTGAAGCTCCCTCTACACCGTCCCATCACACACTCCCAGGACAGGGACAGCACGGGTTAGATACAGAGTGAAGCTCCCTCTACACTGTCCCATCACACACTCCCAGGACAGGGACAGCACGGGTTAGATACAGAGTGAAGCTCCCTCTACACTGTCCCAGGACAGGGACAGCACGGGTTAGATACAGAGTGAAGCTCCCTCTACACTGTCCCATCACACACTCCCCGGACAGGGACAGCAGGGGTTAGATACAGAGTGAAGTTCCCTCTACACTGTCCCATCACACACTCCCAGCCTGGGAACACACGGGTTAGATACAGAGTGAAGCTCCCTCTACACTGTCCCATCACACACTCCCCGGACAGGGACAGCACGGGTTAGATACAGAGTGAAGCTCCCTCTACACTGTCCCATCACACACTCCCAGGACAGGGACAGCACGGGTTAGATACAGAGTGAAGCTCCCTCTACACTGTCCCATCACACACTCCCAGGGCAGGGACAGCACGGGTTGGATACAGAGTGAAGCTCCCTCTACACTGTCCCATCACACACTCCCAGGGCAGGGACAGCACGGGTTAGATACAGAGTGAAGCTCCCTCTACACTGTCCCATCACACACTCCCAGGACAGGGACAGCACAGGTTAGATACAGAGTGAAGCTCCCTCTACACTGTCCCATCACACACTCCCAGGACAGGGACAGCACGGGTTAGATACAGAGTGAAGCTCCCTCTACACTGTCCCATCACATACTCCCAGGACAGGGACAGCACGGGTTAGATACAGAGTGAAGCTCCCTCTACACTGTCCCAGGACAGGGACAGCACGGGTTAGATACAGAGTGAAGCTCCCTCTACACTGTCCCATCACACACTCCCAGGGCAGGGACAGCACGGGTTAGATACAGAGTGAAGCTCCCTCTACACTGTCGCATCACACACTCCCAGGACAGGGACAGCACAGGTTAGATACAGAGTGAAGCTCCCTCTACACTGTCCCATCACACACTCCCAGGACAGGGACAGCACGGGTTAGATACAGAGTGAAGCTCCCTCTACACTGTCCCATCACACACTCCCAGGACAGGGACAGCACGGGTTAGATACTGAGTGAAGCTCCCTCTACACTGTCCCATCACACACTCCCAGGACAGGGACAGCACGGGTTAGATACAGAGTGAAGCTCCCTCTACACTGTCCCATCACACACTCCCAGGACAGGGACAGCACGGGTTAGATACAGAGTGAAGCTCCCTCTACACTGTCCCATCACACACTCCCAGGACAGGGACAGCACGGGTTAGATACAGAGTGAAGCTCCCTCTACACTGTCCCATCACACACTCCCAGGACAGGGACAGCACGGGTTAGATACAGAGTGAAGCTCCCTCTACACTGTCCCATCACACACTCCCAGGACAGGGACAGCACGGGTTAGATACAGAGTGAAGCTCCCTCTACACTGTCCCATCACACACTCCCAGCCTGGGAACACACGGGTTGGATACAGAGTGAAGCTCCCTCTACACTGTCCCATCACACACTCCCAGGACAGGGACAGCACAGGTTAGATACAGAGTGAAGCTCCCTCTACACTGTCCCATCACACACTCCCAGGACAGGGACAGCACGGGTTAGATACAGAGTGAAGCTCCCTCTACACTGTCCCATCACACACTCCCAGGACAGGGACAGCACGGGTTAGATACAGAGTGAAGCTCCCTCTACACTGTCCCAGGACAGGGACAGCACGGGTTAGATACAGAGTGAAGCTCCCTCTACACTGTCCCATCACACACTCCCAGGGCAGGGACAGCACGGGTTAGATACAGAGTGAAGCTCCCTCTACACTGTCCCATCACACACTCCCAGGGCAGGGACAGCACGGGTTAGATACAGAGTGAAGCTCCCTCTACACTGTCCCATCACACACTCCCCGGACAGGGACAGCACGGGTTAGATACAGAGTGAAGCTCCCTCTACACTGTCCCATCACACACTCCCAGGACAGGGACAGCACGGGTTAGATACAGAGTGAATCTCCCTCTACACTGTCCCATCACACGCTCCCAGGACAGGGACAGCAGGGGTTAGATACAGAGTGAAGTTCCCTCTACGCTGTCCCATCACACACTCCCAGACTGGGAACACACGGGTGACCCCACCTCAGTCATTGCCCTTTTTCTATACAAGTCTCTGGTGATCATTACCTTCAGCCAAATTCGATGCTGCTCTCAGTGCTGGGTATGCATCTTTGCCCAATTTCTCCTTAATGGATTCACCCAGATTCGAGTCAATATCTGAAAATGATAAGAGGTTGAAAAAAGACAAGGCAAAAGAGAAACCCAGTCCAAGACATAACCATTATAGCAAAATTGAAATGTTCAGGAACATCATAAGCTCCAGGGAGCAGTGAACTTGGCCTAGTGCATCAAGGGCACATCAGACAGAGAGCAAGAGTCTATCTTATCGTACTAGGAGACCATTCAACAGTAGGATAAACCCTGTCCTTGAGACTGGCGGTGAATGTAGGGCCAGTGGCGTAATGGATAACGCGTCTGACTACGGATCAGGAGACTGGCGGTGAACACTTTGGGGCTTTTGTGCCTTCTGCCTGATCGGAGGGAGAGATGAGTGAGAGAGAGAGAATTCTAGGGTACGGTTAATGTTAGATTTTAGCATTGCAGTCTCTTGTGCCTCCACGTTAGCAGATATTCAAGATGGTGACATTTAAAGATAAGAGAAACGGAGTACAGGCGGGTTCAGGGGACCCTGATCTTAATCCAGGCATCAGTAATTCATATATTTAACCAAATGTGGCCCGTACTGGTGATCAGAGTGCTCGTAAGGGGTTGGCTTTTCTACCTGGAGCTGAACACACTGATATCGATTAGCTGACCGCCAAAGCATCTCAACTTACTGTCCAGGTTAGCCGTGACGAGCCTCACTGGAATAGAGGTGCTGTTTGTGATGGCTGTGACTTGCTGGAAAAAACAAGTTAGAAGAGAAATTAGAATCATCTCGGTTGTGCAGTTCCTGGAACCCCCATACGCAAGAGATGCAGCTCGTGATTAGGTATTTTCTTTGAAGCAGCAGCTTGGGGCTATTTATATCATTAAAAAAACACCCATAATTTGAATATGCATGCGTGCCCAACTGGATACATGCACGAATAGAGAGTGTTGTAAGTATACCGTGATGGGAGGGGAGGGGTGGAGAAGGTAGTTGGCATTATTGGTCAGGACGTCAAGTACAGAAGTTGGGATGCCATGTTGCAGTGGTAACACGTTAGTGAGGCCAACTGTTGAGTATCGTCTTCAGCAGGGGTTCCCAGCCTGGGATCCACAGACCACTCGTTAATGGTCGGAATTCATGCCATAAACATGGTTGGGAACCTCTGCTCCCACTGTTATGAGAAAGCAGCCATTAAGCTGAAAAGAGAGCAAGAAGATTTAGACCATAAGACCATAAGACATAGGAGCAGAATTAGGCCATTTGGCCCATTGAGTCTGCTCCACCATTCAATCATGGCCAATTCTTTTCTCCCCTTCTCCCCATAACCTTTAATGTCATGTCCAATCAAGAATCTATCAAGCTCTGCCTTAAATATATGCAACAACCTGGCCTTCACAGCTGCCTGTCATATTAAATTCCACAAATTCACCACCGTCTGGCCTAAGAAATTTCTCTGCATCTCTGTTTTAAATGGACGCCCCCTATCCAGAGGCTGTGCCCTCTTGTCCTAGACTCCCCCAACATGGGAAACATCCTTTCCACACCTACTCAGTTCAGGCCTTTCAACATTTGAAAGGTTTCAATGAGATCACCCCTCATTCTTCTAAATTCAAGCAAGTACAGACCCAGAGCCCATACGTTCCTCATATGACAACCCTTTCATTTCCAGAATGAACCTCCTCTGAACCCTCACCTATACCAGCACACTTGTTTGAGAATGAGGAGCCCAAAACTGTTCACAATACTCAAGGTGAGGCCAAGAAAGATCTCCAATCACGCCTTACTCCTTCAGCGTTACCAAGAGGACATGGCCACAATCATCATGAGGAAATGTTGGCGATGGATTGGACACGTGATGAAAAGAGAGGCCAACTCCATCATCAAGACAACACTTCATTGGACCACTGAGGGGTGGAGGAACTGGGGGAGACCGAAGGCAGCTTGGCACCGTACCGTAGAGGCAGAAGTGAAGACCCCGAACCACATCAGCAGCACAATATAGAAGTTGGCCAAGAGCAGACAGAGAGATGGAGGACCTTCATTGCTGCCCTAAACACCAGCAGCACAACAGGCAGTAACTTTAAACTGTATGAATGAATAACCCTTAGGGATAAAGGAAAATGGGGAGGAGGGAGTCAACAATGACCGGATGGACAAGTAGCCTCCTGTGTTAGTGTAAAGTACAAGCACAGAACCAACGGTGAGATTTAGTGAAGGCATTTATCACACTGAGAAGGAAAAAGGAGATACATTTTTTGGAGAGCTGGTGAGCAAATATTCAAAGAGAATTAGTGAGATGGGGGAGTATTCTTTAATGCACGTAGATATTGCAATCTCAAAAGCATAATGAAAGAACGGCGGGGTTGTTTGTAAAGGAAGTATGTAGGATTGTGAGATGAATTGGGAGAGGTCATCCACAGAACCAGCCCAGGTATAATGGCAGTCTGGCCTCCTCCTGTCAGTACAATTTTGGAAACAGGGACTTAAGAAGTTCAATAATGCAGATCTTTGAATTCAAGTGGTTCGCCTTTAGAAAGGGACATCAGGTCAGGTCTCGTTCTCTCACCACCATTCAGGCCCCAGCAATCCGTCCAGGTGAGGTAACATTTCATCTACTGGACTTGGTGCAAATCATCTAAATCGTTGAGACCTGACGCGGATTGTTGGACATCTGTCTGCCACAAAGCACAGGATCTCCCTTTGGCTATCCATTTAATTTGGACTTCCCATTCCCATTCCAACATGTTGGTCAATGGCCTCCTCTACTGCCACAAAGCGGCCACACTCAGGTTGGAAAAGCAACAATCCTACTCACTCTGGGTATCCTCCAACCTGACGACTCCATATCGCTTTCTCTAGCTTCTGGTCATTTCTCCACCTCCCTTCATTCCCACTTTTTCCATTCCCCATTCTGGTTCTCATCTCACCTCACCTCTTCTCCAACCTGCCCCTCGCCCCCCTCTGGTACCCCTCCACCTTCCCTTTCTCGTAGGGTCCACTCTCCTCTCAGATTCCTCCTTCTTCAGCCCTTTACTTCTTCCACCTATCCCCTCTCAGCATCTTACTTGATTCCCTTCCCCAACCCACCTACCTCCCTCCTCACCTGGTCTCCCCTATCACCTGCTAACTGTACTCTTCACTCTTTCCTCTCTCCCCATCTTCTTTTTCTAGCTTCTGCCCCTCTCATTTCCAGTCTCGATGAAGGGCACCAGGCCGAAATATCGACTGTTTATTCTCCTCTCCAGATGCTGCCTGACTTGTTGAGTTCCTCCAGCATTTTGTATGTATGTGTCGGTCAGGCATGCAGCTGAAGGGGTTAATTTGCTCACTGACGAATCTGTATCGCAGGAATAAATCTCACTGTTGCCCGTGAGGAGTTTGTACGTTCTCCCCGTGATGGCATGGGTTTCCTTCAGGGGCTTCACTTTCCTTCCACTGTCCAGAGACATACTGGTTGGCAGGTTAATCGGTCATTGTAAATTGTCCTGTAATTAGGTCTGGATTAAATCAGGGGATTGCTGGGTGGTAAGGCTCGAAGTGCCAGGAAGGTGAATTCTGTGCTCTATCACAATAAAAATAAATAATGAACCGGGAGCGAATTCAGAAATCTGTGGTGCAGAGGGATTTGGGAGTTCTCATGCTGGATTCCTTGAAGGTTAACTTACAGGTTGACTATGTGGTAAGGGAGATAAATGCAATCTTAGCATTCATTTCGGGGAGGGGGGCTGGAATATAGAAGCGAGGATGTAATGCTGAGGTTTTACAAGGCATTGGCCAGAACACACTTGGAGTATTGGGAGCTGTTTTGGTGTGCTGGCACTGGAGAGGTCCAGAGGAGGTGGATGAGGATGGTGAGGTGAGGAGGGTTTGAATGCTCCGGGCTTTACTCTACTCACTGGAGAACGCTCTGCTTATTGGAGTTTCGAAGGATGTGGGGGAGTCATTGAAACCTATTGAATATTGAAATCCCTTAACTGAGTGAACTTGGAGAGGATGTTTCCTATAATGAGGGAGCCGGCGGCCAGAGGGCACAGCATCAGAATTAAAGGATGTCCCTTTAGAATAGAGATGAGGAGGGATTTCTTTGCTCGAGAGTGGTGAATCTGTGGAATTCATTGCCACAGATGGTTTGGTGGCCAAGTCTTTGGGTATATTTAAAGTGGAGGTTGATAGGTCCTTGGTTGGCCAGGGCATCGAAGGTTACAGGGAGAAGGCAGGAGAATGGGGTTGATGGATAATAAATGAATAGTGGAGCAGACTAGATGGGCTGAATGGCCTAATTCTGCTGCTATGCCTTACGGTCTTCATGTGGCATTACCAGAAAAATGAAAACTTACAATCGGGATGGTGATTATGTAGAGTTTTAAGTTTTCCAGGGTGTTGCTTAGCAGTTTCTCACTCTCCTGTACGGTTTCTGATGTCTTTGCATTGCTGACGAACATGCAGGCACATCCTGCTCTATAGGTGGGGAATCAGAAAGAGGCAAGTAATTTATGTCTGTGCTTTACTAAAAAATGATTAATGTTTGGCGTGCTTAGCCAAGTCCTTGTGTCCTTGTGAGTCCTTGACACGTCTCACTCTCACTTTAGAGCTTCAAGAGTGTGGGTTCTAATTCTGCTCCTGAGATGTGGCCACAAATCGGAGACAGAGCTCAGACCACACTCCAGCACCGTGGGCTTAAATAGCACTCAGACAGGTTCAAATCCCACTCCAGAGATTTGTGCAAACATATCCTGGTTATGATCCAATCCAGTAGTCAAAGTAAATTTATTGTCGAAGTACGTATATGTCACCATGAACAGCTCAGATTCAGTTTCCTGTGTGCATTTACAGTGAAATAAAGAAATACAATAGGATTTAGAGACTGACAAACAACCAATGTGCAAAAGATGACAAATCGTGCAAATAAAAGAGTAAATAAATAAGTTTACTTGTGAGTAAACAGGTTGCAGAGTCAGTTCAGGATGAGGTCAATGAAGTTCTCCACGCTGGTTCAGGAGCCTGATGGCTGAAGGGCAGTAACTGTTCCTGAACTTGGTGGTGTGGGTACCTCCTCCCTGGTGGTGGCAGTGAGCAGAGAATGGTCTGGATGAGGGGGTGTTTGATGATGGACACTGCCTTCTTGTGGTAGCAGTCCACGTGAATGTGCTCAGCGGTGGGGAGGGCTTTGCCTGGACGGACTTGGCCGTGTTCGCTGCCTTTTAGCTCAGCAGCCTCAGATGGTCAAACCGGAATATCCATCATCACGTTCGGTGATACTGGAATAGGAATTGGCTTATTATTGTCACGTGTACCAAGGTACAGTGAAAAGCTTCTCATGCGTACTAATTTGTCTTATCGCACCAGGTTCAGGAACAGTTATCACTGTACAACCACCAGGCTCCTGAGCTGACGTGGATAACTTTAATCACAACTCTGAACTGATTCCGCAACCGACCGGTTCACTTTCACAAACACTTTGCAGATCATTCTCTGTATCAATATTTTTATTTGCATAATTTGCCTTCTTTTGCAATTTGGTCGTTTGTCAGTCATTGGTTATGTATGGATTTTGTTTGCAACTTGTATTGCCTTTTTTATTACCTGCAAATGAAACGCAAGATGGTATTTAGAAACAGATGGGTGCTTTGATAATAAATTATATTTTGACTATGATCATAACAAACAAACCACGACACAGTAATTGAGGAAGGACAATACAAGGTGCATTGTTCTGAGATCAGCTTCGAAATACGGATTATTACCGTCTGCCATTAAACAGGTGTGGCTGCTGGATTTCCATCTGGGTACAAATGGATCTTATCAAAAATAGTTGTCTTGTCCACTTCTACCTAAAATATCGTTTATCAACACGTTACATGTTGCAGGCAGATGGTCCAGCTCCACCGTATTGAGAGCTAACCAATCCTACAGTCGTGGCTCATTCCTTCAAGTCTTAACTGACGTCAAGGATTTAAACAATGGAGAGGGAGAGATTAAGTCAACTCTCAATTCTCCAACTCGTTGAAGAAAAATAATTTAAGTGTCATTTAATGTTTCATTGCAGCAAAATCGTGGCCCATTACATTCATGTGTGTGATGGGACAGTGTAGAGGGTGCTTCACTCTGTATCTAACCCGTGCTGTCCCTGTCCTGGGAGTGTGTGATGGGACAGTGTAGATGGAGCTTCACTCTGTATCTAACCAGTGCTGTCCCTGTCCTGGGAGTGTGTGATGGGACAGTGTAGAGGGAGCTTCACTCTGTATCTAACCCGTGCTGTCCCTGTCCTGGGAGTGTGTGATGGGACAGTGTAGAGGGAGCTTCACTCTGTATCTAACCCGTGCTGTCCCTGTCCTGGGAGTGTGTGATGGGACAGTGTTGAGGGAGCTTCACTCTGTATCTAACCCGTGCTGTCCCTGCCCTGAGAGTCTGTGATGGGACAGTGTAGAGGGAGCTTCACTCTGTATCTAACCCGTGCTGTCCCTGTCCTGGGAGTGTGTGATGGGACAGTGTTGAGGGAGCTTCACTCTGTATCTAACCCGTGCTGTCCCTGCCCTGAGAGTCTGTGATGGGACAGTGTAGAGGGAGCTTCACTCTGTATCTAACCCGTGCTGTCCCTGACCTGGGAGTCTGTGATGGGACAGTGTAGAGGGAGCTTCACTCTGTATCTAACCCGTGCTGTCCCTGTCCTGGGAGCGTGTGATGGGACAGTGTAGAGGGAGCTTCACTCTGTATCTAACCCAGGCTGTCCCTGACCTGGGAGTCTGTGATGGGACAGTGTAGAGGGAGCTTCACTCTGTATCTAACCCGTGCTGTCCCTGTCCTGGGAGTGTGTGATGGGACAGTGTAGAGGGAGCTTCACTCTGTATCTAACCCGTGCTGTCCCTGTCCTGGGAGTGTGTGATGGGACAGTGTAGAGGGAGCTTCACTCTGTATCTAACCCGTGCTGTCCCTGTCCTGGGAGTGTGTGATGGGACAGTGTAGAGGGAGCTTCACTCTGTATCTAACCCGTGCTGTCCCTGTCCTGGGAGTGTGTGATGGGACAGTGTAGAGGGAGCTTCACTCTGTATCTAACCCGTGCTGTCCCTGTCCTGGGAGTGTGTGATGGGACAGTGGGTGGGAGATTCACTCTGTATCTAACCCGTGCTGTCCCTGTCCTGGGAGTGTGTGATGGGACAGTGGGTGGGAGATTCACTCTGTATCTAACCCGTGCTGTCCCTGTCCTGGGAGTGTGTGATGGGACAGTGTAGAGGGAGCTTCACTCTGTATCTAACCCGTGCTGTCCCTGTCCTGGGAGTGTGTGATGGGACAGTGTAGAGGGAGCTTCACTCTGTATCTAACCCGTGCTGTCCCTGTCCTGGGAGTGTGTGATGGGACAGTGTAGAGGGAGCTTCACTCTGTATCTAACCCGTGCTGTCCCTGTCCTGGGAGTGTGTGATGGGACAGTGGGTGGGAGATTCACTCTGTATCTAACCCGTGCTGTCCCTGTCCTGGGAGTGTGTGATGGGACAGTGTAGAGGGAGCTTCACTCTGTATCTAACCCGTGCTGTCCCTGTCCTGGGAGTGTGTGATGGGACAGTGTAGAGGGAGCTTCACTCTGTATCTAACCCGTGCTGTCCCTGTCCTGGGAGTGTGTGATGGGACAGTGTAGAGGGAGCTTCACTCTGTATCTAACCCGTGCTGTCCCTGTCCTGGGAGTGTGTGATGGGACAGTGTAGAGGGAGCTTCACTCTGTATCTAACCCGTGCTGTCCCTGCCCTGGGAGTGTGTGATGGGACAGTGTAGAGGGAGCTTCACTCTGTATCTAACCCGTGCTGTCCCTGTCCTGGGAGTGTGTGATGGGACAGTGTAGAGGGAGCTTCACTCTGTATCTAACCTATACTGTCCCTGTCCTGGGAGTGTGTGATGGGACAGTGTAGAGGGAGCTTCACTCTGTATCTAACCCGTGCTGTCCCTGTCCTGGGAGTGTGTGATGGGACAGTGTAGAGGGAGCTTCACTCTGTGTCTAACCCGTGCTGTCCCTGTCCTGGGAGTGTGTGATGGGACAGTGTAGAGGGAGCTTCACTCTGTATCTAACCCGTGCTGTCCCTGTCCTGGGAGTGTGTGATGGGACAGTGTAGAGGGAGCTTCACCCTGTATCTAACCCGTGCTGTCCCTGTCCTGGGAGTGTGTGATAGGACAGTGTAGAGGGAGCTTCACTCTGTATCTAACCCATGCTGTCCCTGTCCTGGGAGTGTGTGATGGGACACTGTAGAGGGAGCTTCACTCTGTATCTAACCCGTGCTGTCCCTGTCCTGGGAGTGTGTGATGGGACAGTGTAGAGGGAGATTCACTCTGTATCTAACCCGTGCTGTCCCTGCCCTGGGAGTGTGTGATGGGACACTGTAGAGGGAGCTTCACTCTGTATCTAACCCGTGCTGTCCCTGCCCTGGGAGAGTGTGATGGGACATTGTAGAGGGAGCTTCACTCTGTATCTAACCCGTGCTGTCCCTGTCCTGGGAGTGTGTGATGGGACAGTGTAGAGGGAGCTTCACTCTGTATCTAACCCGTGCTGTCCCTGCCCTGGGAGTGTGTGATGGGACAGTGTAGAGGGAGCTTCACTCTGTATCTAACCCGTGCTGTCCCTGCCCTGGGAGTGTGTGATGGGACACTGTAGAGGGAGCTTCACCCTGTATCTAACCTGTGCTGTCCCTGTCCTGGGACAGTGTAGAGGGAGCTTCACTCTGTATCTGACCCGTGCTGTCCCTGCCCTGGGAGTGTGTGATGGGACAGTGTAGAGGGAGCTTCACTCTGTATCTAACCCGTGCTGTCCCTGCCCTGGGAGTGTGTGATGGGACAGTGTAGAGGGAGCTTCACTCTGTATCTAACCCGTGCTGTCCCTGTCCTGGGAGTGTGTGATGGGACAGTGTAGAGGGAGCTTCACTCTGTATCTAACCCGTGCTGTCCCTGCCCTGGGAGTGTGTGATGGGACAGTGTAGAGGGAGCTTCACTCTGTATCTAACGGGTGCTGTCCCTGTCCTGGGAGTGTGTGATGGGACAGTGTAGAGGGAGCTTCACCCTGTATCTAACCCGTGCTGTCCCTGTCCTGGGAGTGTGTGATGGGACAGTGTTGAGGGAGTTTCACTCTGTATCTAACCCGTGCTGTCCCTGTCCTGGGAGTGTGTGATGGGACAGTGTAGAGGGAGCTTCACTCTGTATCTAACCCGTGCTGTCCCTGTCCTGGGAGTGTGTGATGGGACAGTGTAGAGGGAGCTTCACTCTGTATCTAACCCGTGCTGTCCCTGCCCTGGGAGTGTGTGATGGGACAGTGTAGAGGGAGCTTCACTCTGTATCTAACCCGTGCTGTCCCTGCCCTGGGAGTGTGTGATGGGACACTGTAGAGGGAGCTTCACCCTGTATCTAACCTGTGCTGTCCCTGTCCTGGGACAGTGTAGAGGGAGCATCACTCTGTATCTAACCCGTGCTGTCCCTGCCCTGGGAGTGTGTGATGGGACAGTGTAGAGGGAGCTTCACTCTGTATCTAACCCGTGCTGTCCCTGCCCTGGGTGTGTGTGATGGGACAGTGTAGAGGGAGCTTCACTCTGTATCTAACCCGTGCTGTCCCTGTCCTGGGAGTGTGTGATGGGACAGTGTAGTGGGAGCTTCACTCTGTATCTAACCCGTGCTGTCCCTGTCCTGTGAGTGTGTGATGGGACAGTGTAGAGGGAGCTTCACTCTGTATCTAACCCGTGCTGTCCCTGCCCTGGGAGTGTGTGATGGGACAGTGTAGAGGGAGCTTCACTCTGTATCTAACGGGTGCTGTCCCTGTCCTGGGAGTGTGTGATGGGACAGTGTAGAGGGAGCTTCACCCTGTATCTAACCTGTGCTGTCCCTGTCCTGGGAGTGTGTGATGGGACAGTGTTGAGGGAGTTTCACTCTGTATCTAACCCGTGCTGTCCCTGTCCTGGGAGTGTGTGATGGGACAGTGTAGAGGGAGCTTCACTCTGTATCTAACCCGTGCTGTACATGCCCTGGGAGTGTGTGATGGGACAGTGTAGAGGGAGCTTCACTCTGTATCTAACCCATGCTGTCCCTGTCCTGGGAGTGTGTGATGGGACAGTGTAGAGGGAGCTTCACTCTGTATCTAACCAGTGCTGTCCCTGTCCTGGGAGTGTGTGATGGGACAGTGTAGAGGGAGCTTCACTCTGTATCTAACCCATGCTGTCCCTGTCCTGGGAGTGTGTGATGGGACAGTGTAGAGGGAGCTTCACTCTGTATCTAACCCGTGCTGTCCCTGCCCTGGGAGTGTGTGATGGGACAGTGTAGAGGGAGCTTCACTCTGTATCTAACCCGTGCTGTCCCTGTCCTGGGAGTGTGTGATGGGACAGTGTAGAGGGAGCTTCACTCTGTATCTAACCCTTGCTGTCCCTGTCCTGTGAGTGTGTGATGGGACAGTGTAGAGGGAGCTTCACTCTGTATCTAACCCGTGCTGTCCCTGCCCTGGGAGTGTGTGATGGGACAGTGTAGAGGGAGCTTCACTCTGTATCTAACGGGTGCTGTCCCTGTCCTGGGAGTGTGTGATGGGACAGTGTAGAGGGAGCTTCACCCTGTATCTAACCCGTGCTGTCCCTGTCCTGGGAGTGTGTGATGGGACAGTGTTGAGGGAGTTTCACTCTGTATCTAACCCGTGCTGTCCCTGTCCTGGGAGTGTGTGATGGGACAGTGTAGAGGGAGCTTCACTCTGTATCTAACCCGTGCTGTACATGCCCTGGGAGTGTGTGATGGGACAGTGTAGAGGGAGCTTCACTCTGTATCTAACCCATGCTGTCCCTGTCCTGGGAGTGTGTGATGGGACAGTGTAGAGGGAGCTTCACTCTGTATCTAACCAGTGCTGTCCCTGTCCTGGGAGTGTGTGATGGGACAGTGTAGAGGGAGCTTCACTCTGTATCTAACCCGTGCTGTCCCTGTCCTGGGAGTGTGTGATGGGACAGTGTAGAGGGAGCTTCACTCTGTATCTAACCCGTACTGTCCCTGTCCTGGGAGTGTGTGATGGGACAGTGTAGAGGGAGCTTCACTCTGTATCTAACCCATGCTGTCCCTGTCCTGGGAGTGTGTGATGGGACAGTGTAGAGGGAGCTTCACTCTGTATCTAACCAGTGCTGTCCCTGTCCTGGGAGTGTGTGATGGGACAGTGTAGAGGGAGCTTCACTCTGTATCTAACCCGTGCTGTCCCTGTCCTGGGAGTGTGTGATGGGACAGTGTAGAGGGAGCTTCACTCTGTATCTAACCCGTACTGTCCCTGTCCTGGGAGTGTGTGATGGGACAGTGTAGAGGGAGCTTCACTCTGTATCTAACCCGTGCTGTCCCTGTCCTGGGAGTCTGTGATGGGACAGTGGGTGGGAGCTTAACTCTGTATCTAACCCGTGCTGTCCCTGTCCTGGGAGTGTGTGATGGGACAGTGTAGAGGGAGATTCACTCTGTATCTAACCCGTGCTGTCCCTGTCCTGGGAGTGTGTGATGGGACAGTGTAGAGGGAGCTTCACTCTGTATCTAACCCGTGCTGTCCCTGTCCTGGGATTGTGTGATGGGACAGTGTAGAGGGAGCTTCACTCTGTATCTAACCCGTGCTGTCCCTGTCCTGGGAGTGTGTGATGGGACAGTGTAGAGGGAGCTTCACTCTGTATCTAACCCGTGCTGTCCCTGTCCTGGGAGTGTGTGATGGGACAGTGGGTGGGAGATTCACTCTGTATCTAACCCGTGCTGTCCCTGTCCTGGGAGTGTGTGATGGGACAGTGTAGAGGGAGCTTCACTCTGTATCTAACCCGTGCTGTCCCTGTCCTGGGAGTGTGTGATGGGACAGTGTAGAGGGATCTTCACTCTGTATCTAACTCGTGCTGTCCCTGTCCTGGGAGTGTGTGATGGGACAGTGTAGAGGGAGCTTCACTCTGTGCTTAACATATGTCACACCTTCTCTAGGAGCCTTTGACATCTGTGACTTTAAGTTACTGTGTGTCCCTTTGAGCAGCTTATCCGATGTTAGAACATTGGAGAGTTTACACGGACACAAACATCCCCGCGTCATCATCTAGGACATCTTCAGAATGCGGTCAAAAGTTAATAGCTGAAGAAAGCAGCATCCATTATTAAGGACCCTTGCCATCCAGGGCATGAACTCTTCTCACTATTACTGAGGGACAGGACCCTGAACACACACTCAACGATTCAGAGTCGGGAATTCTGAATGGACAACGAACTCATGAACACCACCTCACTATTTTTCTTTTACACCATTTACTAATTTTATTTTATCATGTAGTTTATTGTGTTTTTAATCCTCACGCTGTACTGCAGCCACAGGAGAAGTTAAGGACACATGTCAGTGATAGTGAATGTAATCCTGAAGAGGAGCGGCGTGGCTCAGAGCTCACTCACAGTATGACTGACGTGACGACAAACAGGGCCACGGTCAGCAGCCTCCTCCTGACGTCCATCGAGCCGGTCTGCTGCTGGTACATCTTCCCGCCACACCTCCCACAGCAGCGGCAGCAGCAGAAGCAGAGACCGATGAGCGGCATGAGGAGCAACAGCAGGATCCCGATGATGGCACACACAATGTAGCCGACCTCGTACTGAACCACCTGGGGGCGAGACAAGGTCACAGGTTAGAACGCGCGTCAGGAGACCGGGCCGAGACCCTTCGTCAGGACTAAAGAAGGAGGGGGCAGGGGCCCTATAAAGAAGGTGGGGGGAGGGTGGAAAACCAATCAGAGGAAAGATCAAGGGGTGGGGGAGGGGAAGCAGGAAGGGGATAGGCAGGAGAGGTGAAGAAGGAATCTAAGGGGAAAGCACTCTGGGTAGTAGAAGAAGGCAGAGTCATGAGAGAGGTGATAGGCAGCTGGAAGAGGAGACAGAGTGAAGGTGGGATGGGGGAAGGGAGAGGGAGGGAATTACTGGAAGTTGGAGAATTCGATGTTTATACCAAGGGGCTGGAGACCACCCATACGGTATATGAGATGTTGTTCCTCCAACCGAAGTTTGGCCTCATCATGGCAGTAGAGGAGGCCATGTATGGAATGGGATATCCGAGTGGGATGTGAAGCAGAGTTGAAGTGAGTGGCAACCGGGAGATCCTGTTTGTTGTGACGGACGGAGCGGAGGTGCTCGACGAAGCGGTCCCCCAATCTGCGTCGGGTCTCGCCGATGTAGAGGAAGCCGCACTGGGAGCACCGGATGCAATAGATGACCCCAACAGACTCACAAGTGATGTGTTGCCTCACCTGGAAGGACTGTTTGGGGCCCTGAATGGTGGTAAGAGAGGAGGTGTAGGGACAGGTGTAGCACTTACGCTTGCAGGGATAAGTGCCAGGTGGGAGATCTGTGGGGAGGGACGTGTGAACTAGGCAGTCGCGGAGAGAACGATCCCTGTGAAAAGCAGAGATGGGTAGAGAGGGAAAGATGTCCTTAGTGGTGGGGTCCTGTTGAAGGTGGCGGAAGTTGTGGAGGATAATACGCTGGATCCGGAGGGTGGTGGGGTGGTAGGTGAGGACAAGGGGAACTCGATCCCTGTTGTGGTGACGGGAGGATGGGATGAGGGCTGAAGTGCGGGAAATGGAGGAGATGCGGGTGAGGGCATCATTGATGACGGCAGAAGGGAAACCACAATTCATAAAGAAAGAGGACATTTGGGATGTCCTGGAACGGAAAGCCTCATCCTGGGAGCAGATGTGGCGGAGACGGAGGAACTGGGAATAGGGAATAGAATTTTTGCATTTGGCAGGGTGGGAAGAGGTATAATCAAGGTAGTTATGGGAGTCAGTGGGTTTATAGAAGATGTCAGTGGACAGTCTATCTCCAGAGATGGAGACCGAGAGATCGAGAAAGGGGAGAGAAGTGTCCGAGATGGACCAAGTGAATTTGAGGGCTGGGTGAAAGTTAGAAGCAAAGTCGATGAAATTGACGAGCTCAGCATGGGTGCAGGAAGCAGCACCAATGTAGTCGTCAATGTATCGAAGGAAAAGGTGGGGGAGCAGTACCAGTATAGATTTGGAGCATAGACCGTTCCACATAACCCACGAAGAGGCAGGCATAGCTGGGGCCCATGCGAGTGCCCACCCTTGGTCTGAAGAAAGTGGCGATAAGTATGTTTATGGGTAGGAGCAAACATGAATGTGTTAAGATACAAACTCCTGTGATGGAATTTACATGGGGTTACACACATTATTTTGGACAAGAAAGAAATACATGGAAATTATTATTCAACCACTATTATTACTAATTTTTTAACAACAATTATTATTACTTAGTTTAACAGTGTGGAATTACAATTGCACATAAATATCTATTTAAGTGCCTAATTATTTTTCTTTTAATATCATCTCAGTGTGTACTTGTGAATGTATAAATATATATAGATTTATACATATATAAAAAATGGAAAAGGCTTTATATGTAAAAAGAAATTATGTAATACTTGGGAATACCTTATCCAAATAAAAATAAAATTAAAAAAAAAGTAAAGGAGTGAAAATAATCAAAGAACCCACTCACCCTGGGCACTCTCTCTTCTCTCCTCCCCGGTCGGAGAGCAGATACAGAGGCCTGAAGGCCTGTACCACCAGGCTCAAGGGCATGTTCTATCCCACTGTTATAAGACAATAAAGATGGACTCCTCATCTCCCATTCTTACTTATCATAACCCTTCCACTTGATTCGTTTGACGGCACTGCAGATTGTACCTGTCATATTACCTTCAGCGTTCCGTTAACAGGCGATTCTGCAGATGCTGGAAATTCTAAAGGAACTCACCAGGTCAGGCAGCATCTATGAAGGGATTAAACAGCTGGTGTTGCAGGCTGAGACACTCCATCAGGACTGGAAAGGTAGGGGGCAGGAGTGAGGATAAGGTGGTGAGAGGCGAAGGAGTAAAACTGGTAGTTGAGGGGGAAGGAGAGATGAAGAAAGAAGAGGG
This sequence comes from Hemitrygon akajei, assembly GCF_048418815.1. Taxonomy (NCBI): domain Eukaryota; kingdom Metazoa; phylum Chordata; class Chondrichthyes; order Myliobatiformes; family Dasyatidae; genus Hemitrygon; species Hemitrygon akajei. The sequence continues at coordinate 12,664,159 of NC_133146.1, read as the reverse complement.
GAGAGGTGGAAGAGGTAAAGAGCTGAAGAAGAAGACAAGACAGTGGGCCACAAAAGAGAAGGAAGTGGTTTTCTGTCATCGATCTTGTTGAGGAAGATTGAAAATATTCGAGTTGGGTTTGGAGGAAAAGCAAAGTTTTCAGCCTCTCACACTGCTCCTAGAGAAGGTGTTTGTGTTTGACCAGTTTCCCTCTCTCTCCCCCCCCCCCCCCCCCCACCCCTCTTGTTTGCCGCTCCCGGAGAAGGTGTCTGCATGTGACGGTCTCTTGCTGTCTCTCGCCTGGCGCTCCCAAGGGAAGGTTCTTGCATCTGAGTGATCACGATCTCCCTCTCCCACAATGCTGTCAGCAGACGGTGCCAGAGCGAGGTTTAATCAATGCAAATTGTTGATTTGGACTCTGATTCAGGTTTGTGATGTGTTCCAGTTTTAGTTCTAGTCGCTCTCTTTTTGTTACTACTTGTGTGTGATTTTTGAATCAGGATGGCCTGCAGACAATGAACACTGAGCCAAACTGCAGGGAACTATGAGAAAAGATCTAGTAATTTCCCAGCATATATGACAAATAAACTCTTCGCGGCTTCCAGCCAGGTACAGGCATTAATTATAACTGACGTTTCGATGACGAACTCTGTCATCTTCATCAGGGATGATGCCTGGGCATATCTAGGCCGGTGGTATTTATAGCCCCGTTGTCCATCCCTCCTGATTGCCTAGTCCGCATCCAATCGTGTACTGAAATATTTCTCTTGATTTTGTGCTCTATAGTCTGTGTTTTTGTTTGTTCTTATTTTTTTCTTTTTCAGTATTTTTATTCAGAAGAAAAACAAGATTTACAGAGTGCAACACTTAGACACATCTCAACATGAAGTGTATATATTCATATATTGTAATAAAATTGATCAAAATGTTATAGCATATCACATAAAGGTATACCAGTCTGTAATCAAAAATTTAAAGATGGGTCAGACATCATAAAAGAAATTTTTTATATAAAAAAAGACAACCCCCTACCAACTACCAAAGAAAAAAGCTGATGGATGATAATAGATAATTAGAAAAAAAACATATTCGCTTAAGAAGAGAAGATAGAAATATACATAAAAGTCTGTGCACTGTTAAACTTTATAAATTGGAAAAGTAATTTAGGAAAGGTCCCCAGATATCATAAAAAGATTGTTTCGAATTTAAGACTGAGCAGCGGATCTTTTCTAAATTTAAATACAACATAATATCACATAGCCATTGAAGATGTGTAGAAGGGGTAGACTCCTTCCATTTAAGCAAGATTGCTCTCCTTGCTAAAAGAGATGTAAAAACTAAAACCTGTAGGTTAGGAGTATTTAAAGTTATATCTTCATCTGCAATAATACCAAACAAGGCAGTAAGGGGATTTGGGTCAAATTGGACCCTAAAAAGTTGTGAGAAGGTATGGAATACTTCCCGCCAAAACTTTTCAATTTTAGGACAAAACCAAAACATATGAATTAAAGAGGCATCAGCAGATTTGCATTTATTACAAAGTGGAGAAATGTTCGGATAAAACTGGACAGCTTCTGTTTAGAAATGTAAGCTCTATGAACCACTTTAAATTGTAGAAGAGAGTGACAAGCACAGAAAGATGATTTATTAACCCGTTTAAGAATTTTATTCCATCTTTCATCAGAAATCTGACAATTTAGGTCATCCTCCCAAGCTTTTTTTATTTTATCTAAAAAGTCTTCTCTAGAATCAATCAAAAAGTTATAGATACCGGTAATAGAGCCATTAGCAAAAGGTTTTAAATTTAAAAGATCGTCTAGTAAATTTTTATCAGGACCTATAGGAAAAATAGTTAATTGGAAACGTAAGAAATCTGTAATTTGAAGGTATCTGTAAAAATGTGTTTTTGGCAGTGCAAATTTAGTTGACAATTGGTCAAATGAAACAAGAGACCCTGAGATAAACAGGTCCCAAAAACACTTAATACCTAGTTCATCCCAATCCTTAAAGACTTTGTCAATCATAGAAGGGATAAAAAAAATTAGGGAGAATGGGAGATGATCATGAAAAATTCGCTAAACCAAAAAATTTTCTAAATTGAGACCATATCCTTAAACTTTGCTTAACAATTATATTATCTGTTGTTTTATTTGCTGAAAGAGAAGAGTATGATCCAAGAAGAGAGACAATAAAGGAATTTTTTACAGAATTAACTTCTAAGGAGACCCATGATGGGCAATCTTTACGATAAATATGATAGGACCAAAAAGTAATATTCCTTATATTGGCAGCCCAATAGTAAAACCTAAAATTGGGTAAGGCTAATCCACCCATCTCTTTATTTCTTTGTAGGTAAACTTTACTTAAATAAGCTTGTTTATTATTCCAAATATAAGATATTAAAATTGAAGCTAAAGAATCAAAGTAGGTCTTAGGAATAAAAATAGGTAAAGACTGAAAAAGATATAAAAATTTAGGAAGAATCTTCATTTTAATTGAATTAATTCGGCCAATTAGGGATAAAGAAAGAGGAGACCATTTAGGAAGTGTCTTTTTCACATAATTCAATAAAGGGTTTAAGTTTTCTTTAAATAAATTCTTGAAGTTTTTAGTAATTGTTACACCTAGATATGTAAATTGACTTGTAACAATTTGGAATGGAAATTTGACATTTGATGACATTAGGTCATTTAAAGGAAATAGCTCTCTATTATGTAAGTTCAGCTTATATCCTGAAAAATAACTAAACTGGGAAATTAAAGGAAGAACCGAAGGTAAAGAAGTTTCAGTGTTAGAGATAAAAAGTAAAATATCATCATAAAATTTCGTTCGTTCTTATTTTTGGGTTGTCCTCTATGCAATTTTGTGCTCTGGGGGGAGGGGATTTTGATGTTTGATGTTTTCCTTTAAAGGTGTTGATTTCATGGTTGTTCTTGTTTCGTGACGGTCAGTGTGGAGGATGAATTTCAGGGTTGTAGACTACATAGATACTTTGATAATAAATGTACTTTGAATCTTTTACGGTACCTTGATGTACTTGTGTATGGGAAAAAAACTGTCTGAAACTTCCCTCTTTAATCAAAAAATTGATTGCCATTTACCAAGGACAGCTCAAAGGGAGAATCATGGGCAAACTTGATGACTAGGTGATCATCTGGTGAAAGATCGTCAACCCAAATACTTCTCTCCACAGCTGCTGTCCAGGCTGACAAGTATTCCTAGCATTCTCCATTTTATTTCAGATTTCGAGCATCTGCAGTACTTTGATTTTCAACCCTGGGGTGGAGGGTGGGGTTTTTTTGCTCTCCTGAAGTTAGTTGGCTGAGGCAGCAAGATTACCAAAGACAGTTTCAATTTGCTTAACGCAATTCTACAGTAAATTAAAATTAATCCTACTGTTTTACTGAGGCAGCAAGAAGGGTAGAGTCCACAGAGGGGAGGCTGGAAGATGTAGAGGTGGGTACAATTACAACATTTAAAGAGACATCTGAGCAGGTACTTGGATAGGAGAGGTTTAGGGCATTAGGGATTAAGTTCAATTCAATGGGCTGACTCAGGAAGATTGCTGATTGACACGGAGCAGTTGAGCTAAGGGTCTGTTGCATGCTCTCTAACTCTGACACATCACTGCTTTTTCTTTGCCACGCACACCAAAATGCTGGAGGAACTCAGCAGGTCAGGCAGCATCAGTGGAAAAGAGTAAACAGACTCTCCTTCTGGACTGGAAAGGAAGGGGGAAGAGATCTGAAATAAAAAGTTTGGGGCGGGGCGAAGGGGAAGGAGGCAACATGGAAGGTGAAAGGTGAAGCCAGGTGGGCGGGAAAGGTCAAGGGCTGAAGAGTAAAGAAGTGGGCAACGGGAGAAGGGGGAGGAGGAGGGCAACCAGGATGAAGCGATGGGCAGATGAGAAGAAGTAAGGGGTTAGAGTGGGGATTAGAGGAAGAGCTGGGGGGAGCTGTGGGGAGAAGAGGAAATGTGCTTACTGGAAGGAGAAATTGATATTCCTGCTATCAGGCTGGAGGGTACCCAGATGGAATACAAGGTGTTGCTCCTCCACCTGAGGTGGCCTCATCTCGGCACAAGAGGGGGCCATGGATCAACACGTCCAAATGGGAATCAGAATCAAAATGTTTGGCCATCGGGACGTCACGCTTGTGGTGATGTCTCTTTTCTATCATGTTAACACCAATCAAGAGCTGCAGGACGAAAAGCTGTGCTAACAATGGCTCCGAAGGTTGTGATGTCATTCAAATCCTACATGGCTTTGAGTTCACTGGTTTTCCTAAAGGCAATTTGGAAGTCTGTGTATGATCGATAAGTATTCATCTTACAGTGGAATACGACAGAAAATAGGGCCAATTTTGAGAGAAATAACCAACACAAGGATATATTGCTTTTGGAGAAGGTGCTGAGGAGATTGACTGGGGTTTTATTTTGGGTTTCTGTGTTCCGTAGCTGCCTGTTAGGAGACGCATCTCAAGGCTTACGTATTTCAATAATAAATATACTTTGAACTAAGATGTTCCCTGAGAAGGAACATTTCATAAGACCATAAGAGAAAGGAGCAGAATTAGGCCATTTGGCCCATCTAGTTTGTTCAGCCATTTTGTCACGGCTGATCCATTTTCCCTCCCAGCCCCAATCTCCTTCCCCCTCCCCGTGTCCCTTCGTGCCCCGACTAATAAAGAATCTATCAACCTCTGCCTCAAGTACACCCACTAAATATTTCACTTTTCTGAGTGAGTGATTCCGGATAGGCTGGTGTAAACTCTCCTCTGAAATCCATCCAGCAAATTCTGCTAGCAGAGTTTAAAATGAGCTACAACACACACAAAATGCTGGTGGAACACTGCAGGCCAGGCTGCATCTATAAGGGGAAGCACTGTCGATGTTTTGGGCCGAGACACTTCGTCAGGACTAACCAAAAGGAAAGATAGTAAGAGATTTGAAAGTAGTGGGGGGAGGGGGAAATGCGAAATGATAGGAGAAGACCGGAGGGGGTGGGATGAAGCCAAGAGCTGGAAAGGTGATTGGCGAAAGTGATACAGAGCTGGATCTGCAGATTTCCTCGTGTTTGCTCTTTAAAATGAGCTGTCAGCATTTGGCTCTGGGCTGAACAGGGCCTCTGCAGTACCTCCGGGATGGAGAAAGGAATGGGGAGAAGGTGACTGGGAGACAGTGGCAGAATATAGCGTGCTGGAAGCTAGGTGGGAGGTGACAGGATCACAGAGCCAGAGAGAGATTTAGCACAGAATCAGTGCCTTTGACCCAGAAAGACCGCATTAACTGATAGCCAGTCTTCACACAAATCTGATGTTAAACCAGTTTTATTGTCTCCACATTTCTTGACTTGATGTACAAAGTGATAAGAAGCAGAGATCGAGTGGACATCCAACACCTATTTCCCCAGGACAGAAATGGCAAATATGAGAGGGCATAATTTTAATGTGATTGGAGGAACGTTTGTGGGGGCGGGGGGGGGGGGCAGATGTCAGAGTAAAGTTCTTTACACTGAGAGTGGTGGCTGCATGGGATTTGCTGCCAGGGTTGGTGGTAGACGCAGATACAGTCAGGGCGTTTAGGGGAAGTTCACAATCCTCCAGTGACTTGAGGAACGAGGACGGCCATCTCACCCAAAACATCCCACAGTCACCAGCTTCAGAGCTGAGTGTTTGTACCAGTGAAAGATTGATTGATTGCAACACACACAAAATACTGGAGGATCTCAGCAGGTCAGGCAGCAGCTGTGGAGGGGAATAAACTGTCAATGCAGGAATGGTGGTAGAGGCAAATACGTTCGGCAGATTTAAGAGACTGTTAGATAGGGACATGGGTGAAAGAGCAGTGGAGGGCTATATAGGAGGGAAGGGTTAGGTTGATCTTAAAGTAGGTAAAAAGGTCAGCACAGCATGATGGGCCAAAGGGCCTGCACTGTGCTGTATGTTCTAATCTCATCATTTACCTTCTAGCTTCAGACCAGGAATAATTTAGGGAGGCCAATTAACCAAGCTGAGTGCATGTCGTTGAGAGGGGACTGGAGCTCCTGGAGAGGTCATGCAGACTCCACACAGACAGCCTGTGGGTGATGTCGGGTAGCAGCTCTCTCTGTGCGTCATCAGTCCACAGTGGACTGGGATAGTTTGGTTCTGGCTCAATTAGACTGTTACATCAACTCGACAGTGCCATTGTTGGGTTGGCTCGGTAGTGGAGCGTGTGATGCTTTTCAGCGACCAGAGACCTGGGTTCAGTTCTGCCACTCTGTAAGGAAGTTGCTGAGTAGGTTTCCCCCCGCATCCCAAAGATATACGAGGTTCGAGTTAGTGACATCTCTCCCTCCCCCTCTCTCTATGCAAGTCCTTGAGTCAGGAGACTTGGAGATTCATCGAATCACATTCTCTGATAAATTGAACTATTGAAAAACCTAATAAGATTACGTTATCACTCTTACCTTCATGTAGCTGTTTTGGATTGTTTCGATGTTGCCTATGAGTGATTTGGCAATATCTACAAAAGCAAAGACAGTGTGCTTTAATATATCAGCATTCACCTTGCACACAGGTTCAAGAACAGTTACTTCCCTTCGAACATTGTGTTCTTGAACCAGCTAGCAAGGCACAAATCCCTGCAGTTCAACAACAAAGCACAGATCACTATGATGACCTGGATCATTCTGCAATAAAACAGGAGCAGGAGTTGGTGTTCAGTCCCATCGAGCCTGCGCCACCACTCAGTGAGATTATGACTGATCTGTCTATGATCTCCGCTCCTTTCACCTGCCTTCTCACCAATGTAGATGATACTATGTTGATTGGCCTCATCTCAAATAATAATGAGATGGCCTACAGGGAAGAAGTCATCACCCTGACACAGTGGTGTCAAGAAAACAACCTCTCCCTCAATGTCGCAAAAACAAGGGAGCTGGTTGTGGACTACAGGAGGAATGGAGATGGGCTCACCCCTATTGACATCAATGGATCTGGGGTTGAGAGGGTGAACAGCTTTAAATTCCTTGGCATACACATCACTGAGGACCTCATGTGGTCTGTGCACACCAGCTGTGTGGTGAAAAAGGCACAATAGCACCTCTTTCACCTCAGATGGTTGAAGAAGTTTGGCATGAATCCCCAAATCTGAAGGACTTTCTCCAGGGCACGACTGAGAGCATTCTGACTGGCTGCATCACTGTCTGGTATGGGAACTGTACTTCCCTCAATCGCAGGACTCTGCAGAGAGTGGTGTGGACAGCCCAACACATCTGTAGATGTGAACTTCCCATGATTCAGGACATTTACAGAGACAGGTGCCTAAAAAGGGACCAAAGGATCATTGGGGACCTGAGATCCCCCAACCACAAACTATTCCATTTGCTACCATCCAGGAAACGGTACCGCAGCATTAAAGCCAGGACCAACAGGTTCTGGGACAGCTTCTTCCACCAGGCTATCAGACTGATTAATTCATGCTGATACAATTGTATTTCTATACTATATTAACTGTTCTGTTGTACATACATTCAGACGGAGATGTAGCACAAAGATTTTTACTCCTCATGTATGTGAAAGACGTAAGAAATAAGATCAATTCAATTCAATAATCCTTAATTCCACTGTTAGTCAAAAATATATCTAACTGTGTCTTAAATATATTAGAATCAGAATCAGGTTTGGTATCACCAGCACAAGTCATGAAATGGGTTAAGCAGCAGCAGTAAAATGCAATACATGATAAAAAGGACTGTGTATATATTAAAATAATTAATTAAGTAAAAATTGGCACGTGGCCAAGTGGATAAGGCGTCAGACTAGTGATCAGAAGGTCGCTAGATTGAACCTCAGCCGAGACAACGTGTTGTGTCGTTGAGCAAGGCACTTAACCACACATTGCTCTGTGACAACACCAGTGCCAAGCTGTATGGGTCCTAATGCCCTTCCCTTGGACAACATCGGTGGTGTGGAGAGGGGAGACCTGCAGCATGGGCAACTGCCAGTCGTCCATACAACCTTGCCCAGGCTTCAGTCATCATCGAAAATCGATGGACAACCAAAGAAGAAGACATTAAAATTAGTGAGGTAGTGTTCATGGGTTTAATGTCCATTCAGAAATTGGATGGAAGAGGGGAAGAAGCGGTTCCTGAATCACTGAGTGTGTGTCTTTAGGTTCCTGTACCTCTTCCCTGATGGTGGCAATGAGATGAGGGCATCTCTTGCTTGATATGGGTCCTTAATGATGGACGCTGCCTTTTAAGGCATCACTCCTTGAAGGTGCCCTGGGTGCTATGGAGGCCAGTGCCCATGATGGAGCTGACCAAGTTCACAACTATCTGGAGCTTCATTCAATCCTGTACAATAGCCCCAATAATATATTTATTGAAGTAGCTTCTATTCTTCCCTGGACAGAGAATTCTACTACTTTCGGATTCTCCCTATCTCCTTCCTAAATCTATCCCTCCAGTTCTATGATCCCTAGTTCTAGGAAGTGGATCAATTTTCCTGTCTCTATCTTCTCTATCACTTTTATTATATTATGTTTCTGAGATCCTTCTGAATTTCAGCAAGTATTATCCCAGGTGACTCAATCACTCCACATAGGGTAATGCCGTCAACTCCAGAATCGACTCGTGGACCCATTCTGCAACGGCTCTGAAGCCAATACATCGATCCTCAAGTGAGGACTCATACAGTACTCAAGGTGAAGCCTTGCAAAACAGCTTGCTGCAATCTTCCTCCATAAAAACATGATCTGATCTTCCATTTTCCCTTCCAAAGTGGTCTACCTCAACTTTACCAATGTTGTACTCCATCTGCCAGAACCTTGTCCATTCATTTTACCCATCTAAACATCTCTGCAGACACTGCATAATTTGCTTTTGTTCCAATTGAGACTTTTCCAGCAAAGGTTGTGTAAAACCTTCATTTAATTTCTTGTGAATGCTGATTATGTGATGCTATTTTATTTACAGGTGTTAGGGCATACTCTAGAGTTAAGGAATATAGCAAATATTAATTTCAATAGCAGTTAGTCTTCAGATCTGAATGTGGATTGCAGATTGAGTTTAATATGCATCTCAGAACAATGGTGTTCTTGAACCTGCAGAATGGGGTCGATTGCAAACCGGGAAACACTCATTGACATGAATGTGGCTCAGAGACAATGGTGATTAGCAATCATTTTGGGTTTCTGAAGATCTAAGTGAAAATGATATACAGTTCAAAGGAAGTTTGTGGATACATTGTAACTACAGAATTGTCCTGTGTTACCTTTGATATTTAGGATTGAAAAATGTCATGTAATATTGGATTAGGTAGCCTCTTCTTCCAAGAGTGTCTCCAGTATGATGCCGGCTTGTTTTGCTGAACAATCTTCTATATCCACCAGTTTCAGTGTCTCTCAGTCACAACAGGCATCTCGTTTATTTATTTAGAGACACAGTGTGGAATCGGCCCTTCCAATTCACCCAGCAACCCAAGCCGAATCATAGGACAATTTACAATGACCCTACTAATCAGCAGGTCTTTGTACCGTGGGAGGAAACCTGAGCACGCGGAGGAAACCCACACGCTCACGAGAAGGAAAGTACAAGCTTTCTTACAGGGGAATTGATCTCCAAACTCAATCATTCGGTGAGCTGCAATAGGGTCACGCTAACCATGGCGCCCTAACGCATATACTAACGCTTATGAAGGTAAACTCGACTTTAGCAAGAGACTGCAGCAGCTGTGTCAACAAAAGTCATAATTGTTCAAACCACTAAACCAGATGGATCAGTGAGTACAGAAGTGGATGCAAAGAAGCTTCCAGGTGATAAAATGTAGCACAGTAGAGTGCAGGAACAGGTCCTTTGGCTCACTGTGTTTGTACTGAAGTGCTTCGGAAAGATGAGTGGTAACGTGGAAGATGGAATACAAGGACTATCCTGTTGTCTATTTTAGTGATTCTAGAAGGAAACATTGATGATTTTCTGATGGGCTACTGGAATGATATGTCTTACAAGCATGTGTTTGCAAGCATGTTACTATATTTACAAATTTTATGCAAATCAAATACTATGCGATTAAAATAAAAATATATTATACAAATTTTATGAACCTGCAGACACAACTCAACACCTTGGAACAGAATTTTTTCTTCTGCTATTAGGTTTCCTAATGGTCAATGAATCCATGAGCATTATTTCACTATTGTTCCGCTCTTCTTACAATACATATTTAATGTTCTAATATATATTTCTTATTGTAATTTATAGTACATCTTGTGTATTGCTCTGCACTGCTGCTAAAAAAACCCAACAAATTTCATTATATATCAGGCCACAAGGTACAGGGGTAGAATTAGGCCATTTGGCCCATCGAGTCTGCTCCACAGTCTGATCCCGTGGCTCAGAAGGATAGGGAAAGGAAGAGGATGGCAGCAGTGATAGGGGACTCTATAGTTAGGGGGTCAGACAGGCGATTCTGTGGACGCAGGAAAGAAACACGGATGTAGTTTGCCTCCCAGGTGCCAGGGTCCAGGATGTTTCTGATCATGTCCACGATATCTTGAAGTAGGAAGGAGAACAGCCAGAGGTCGTGGTACATATTGGTACCAACGCCATAGGTAGGAAAAGGGAGAAAGTCCTGAAAACAGACTAGAGGAGTTAGGAAAGAAGTTGAGAAGCAGGACCGCAAAGGTAGTAATCTCAGGATTACTGCCTGTGCCACGCAACAGTGAGAATAGGAATAGAATGAGGTGGAGGATAAATGTGTGGCTGAGGGATTGGAGCAGGGGGCAGGGATTCAGATTTCTGGATCATTGGGACCTCTTTTGGGACAGGTGTGACCGTACAAAAAGGACGGGTTGCACTTGAATCCGAGGGGGACCAATATCCTGGCAGGGAGGTTTGCTCAGGCTACTCGGGAGACTTTAAACTAGAATTGCTGGGGGGTGGGAACCGAACTGAAGTGATGGAGGAAAGGGAGGTTGGCTCACAAATAGAGAAAGTTTGGAGACAGTGCGAAAGGGAGGATAGGCAGATGATAGAGAAGGGATGTGTTCAGACCGATGGTTTGAAATGTGTCTATTTTAATCAAGGAGTATTATGAACAAAGTGGATGAGCTTAGAGCATGGATCAGCACTTGGAACTATGATGTTGTATGACTATGACCATTACAGAGACTTGGATGGTGCAGGGGCAGGAATGGCTACTTCAAGTGCCAGGCTTTAGATGTTTCAGAAAGGACAGGGAGGGAGGCAAAAGAGATGGGGGTGTGGCACTGTTGATCCGAGATAGTGTCATGGCTGCAGAAAAGGAGGAAGTCATGGAGGGGTTGTCTACGGAGTCTCTGTGGGTAGAAGTTAGGAATAGGAAGGGGTCAATAACTCTACTGGGTGTTTTTTTATAGACCACCCAATAGTAACAGGGACATTGAGGAGCAGATAGGGAGACAGATTCTGGAAAGGGGTAATAATAACAGGGTTGTGGTGGTGTGAGATTTTAATTTCCCAAATATCAATTGGCATCTCCCTAGAGTGAGGGGTTTAGATGGGGTGGAGTTTGTTAGGAGTGTTCAGGAAGGTTTCTTGACACAATATGTAGATAAGCCTACAAGAGGAGAGGCTGTACGTGTTACGGTATTGGGAAATGAACCTGGTCAGGTGTCAGGTCTCTGAGTGGGAGAGCATTTTGGAGATGGGATCACAATTCTATCTCCTTCACCATCGCATTGGAGAGGGATAGGAACAGACAAGTTAGGGAAACGTTTAATTGGAGTAAGGGGAAATATGAGGCTATCAGGCAGGAACGTGGAAGCATAAATTGGAAACAGATGCTCTCAGGGAAACATACAGAAGAAACATGGCAAATGTTCAGGGGATATTTGTGTGGGGTTCTGAGTAGGTACATTCCAATGAGACAGGGAAAGGATGGTATGGTGCAGGAACCATGGTGTACAAAGGCTTTTGTAAATCTAGTCAAGAAGAAAGGAAGAGCTTACAAAAGGTTCAAAAAACTAGGTAATAATAGAGATCTAGAAGATTATAAGGCTAGCAGGAAGGAGCTTAAGAATGAAATTAGGAGAGCCAGAAGGGGCCATGAGAAGGCCTTGGTGAGCAGGATTAAGGAAAACCCCAAGGCATTCTACAAGAATATGAAGAGCAAGAGGATAAGATGTGAGAGAATAGGGCTAATCAAGTGTGACAGTGAAAAAGTGTGTATGGAACTGGAGGAGATGGCAGAGGTACTTAATGAATACTTTGCTTCAGTATTCACTATGGAAAAGGATCTTGGCGATTGTAGGGATGACTTGCAGCAGACTGAAAAGCTTGAGCATGTAGATATTAAAGAAGAGGATGTGCTGGAGCTTTTAGAAAGCGTCAAGTTGGATAGGTCACTGGGATTGGATAGGATATACCCCAGACTGTGGGAGGTGAGGGAGGAGATTGCTGAGACTCTGGCGATGATCTTTGCATCATCAATGGGGATGGGAAAGGTTCCTAAGGATTGGAGGGTTGCGGATGTTGTTCCCTTATTCAAGAAAGGGAATAGGGATAACCCAGGAAATTATAGACCAATGAGTCTTACTTTGGTGGTTGGTAAGTTGATGGAGAAGATCCTGAGAGATACGATTTATGAACATTTGGAGAGGCATAATATGATTAGGAATAGTCAACATGGTTTTGTCAAAGGTAGGTTGTGCCTTACGAGCCTAATTGAAGTTTTTGAGAATGTGACTAAAGACATTGATGAAGGTAGAGCCGTAGATGTAGTGTATATGGGTTTTAGTAAAGCATTTGATAAGGTACTCTATGCAAGGCTTATTGAGAAAGTAAGGAGGCATGGAATCCAAGGGGACATTGCTTTGTGGATCCAGAACTGGTTTGCCCACAGGAGGCAAAGAGTGGTTGTTGATGGGTCATATTCTGCATGGAGGTCAGTGACCAATTGAGTGCCTCAGGGATCTGTTCTGGGACCCTTACTCTTTGTGATTTTTATAAATGACCTGGATGAGGAAGTGGAGGGATGGGTTAGTAGGTTTGCTGATGACACAAAGGTTGGGGGTGTTGTGGATAGTGTAGAGGGCTGTCAGAGGTTACAGAGGGACATTGATAGGATGCAAAACTGGGCTGAGAAGTGGCAGATGGAGTTCAACTCAGATATGTGTGAGGTGGTTCATTTTGGTAGGTCAAATATGATGGCAGAATATAGCATTAATGGCAATACTCTTGACAGTGTAGAGGATCAGAGGGATCTTGGGGTCCGAGTCCATAGGACACTCAAACCTGCTGCACAGGTTGACTCTTTGGTTAAGAAGGCATACGGAGCATTGGCCTTCATCAATCATGGGATTGAGTTTAAGAGCCGAGAAGTAATGTTGCAGCTATATAGGACCCTGGTCAGACCCCACTTGGAGTACTGTGCTCAATTCTGGTTGCCTCACTACAGGATGGACATGGAAACCATAGAAGGGGTACAGAGGAGATTTACAAGGATGTGGCCTGGATTGGGGAGCATGCCTTATGAGAATAAGTTGAATGAACTCGGCCTTTTCCCCTTGGAGCAATGGAGGACGAGAGGTGACCTGATAGAGATGTACAAGATAATGAGAGGCATTGATGGTGTGGACAGTCAGAGGCTTTTTCCCAGGCCTGAAATGGCTAGCACAAGAGGGTATAGTTTTAAGGTGTTTGGAAGTAGGTACAGAGGAGATGACAGGGGTAAGTTTTTTTTTAAACGCTGAGGTTGGTGAGTGTGTGGAATGGGCTTCCGGCGGCAGTGGTGGAGGTGGAAATGATAGTCTTTTAAGAGACTCCTGGATGGATACATGGAGCTTAGAAAAATAGAGGGCTCTGGGTAAACCTAGATAGTTCTAAAGTAAGGACCTGTTTGGCACAGCTTTGTGGGCTGAAGGGCCTGTATTGTGTTTTAGGTTTTCTATGTTTCTATATCATTATGGCTGATCCATGTTACCTCTCAGCCCCAATCTCCTGCTTTCTCCCCATCTCCTTTCATGCCCTGACCAATCAAGAATCTATCGACCTCTGCCTAAAATATTCATAAAGACAGCCCCCACAGCTGCCTGTGGCAACAAATTCCACAGATTCACTACCCTCTAGCTAAAGAAATTCCTCGTCATCTCCATTCTAAAAGGATGCCCCCTCTATTCTGAGTTAGTGTCCTCCGGTCTTAGACTCTCCCACCATAGAAACGTCCTCTCCTCATTCACTATGACCAGTCGATTGGTTTCAGTCATGTCACCTCTCACTCTTCTGAAGTCCAGTGAATACAGATCCAGAGCCATCAGACGCTTTTCATATGACAAGCCATTCAATCCTGGAATCATTTTCATGAACTTCCTTTGAACCCTCTCTAGTCCAGTTTCTAGAATGGTTCCGGAAGACTGGGAAATTGCAAATGTCACTCCACTCTTCAAGAAGGGAGACAGGCAGAAGAAAGGAAACTATAGGCCTTTGGTGTGTACACCATTTAGCCCAGGAGACTTATCTACCTCAGACCTTTCTGTTTCCCAAGAACCTTCTCTCTAGTTATGGCAAATTCACACAGTTCCTGCCCCCTGACAACTGGAACTTCACCACACTGCTAGTGTCTTCGACAGTGAAGACTGATGCAAAATACTTACTCAGTTCATCCACTATTTCATTGTCCCCCATTACTACCTCTCCAGCATCATTTTCCAGCAGTCCGATATCCACTCTTACTTCTCTTTTACACTTTGTGTATCTGAAGAAACTTTTGGTGTGCTCTTTATTATTGGCCAGCTTATTTTTGTATTCCATCTTTACCTTCTTAATTACTTTTTAGTTGCCTTCTGTTAGTTTTTAAGAAGCTTCCCAATCCTCTAATTTCCCATTAATATTTGCTCTAGTATGTACCCTCTCTTTGGCTTGTATGTTGGCTTTGACTTCTCTTGTTAGCCACAGTTGTGTCATCTTTCCTTTAAAATTCTTTTTCCTCTTTAGGATGTATATATCCTGTGCCTTCTGAATTATTTCCAGAAATTCCAGCCATTCCTGTTCTGCCGTCATCCCTGCTGGTGTTCGTTTCCAATCAATTCTGGCCAACTCCTCTCTCATGTCCCTTTACTCCACTGTAATACTGATATATTTGACCGGTTTCTTCTTCTCAAATTCAGGGTGAATTCGATCATATTATGATCACTTGCCCACCAAGGGTTCTTTTACCTCAAGCTCTCTAAATCCATTCTGGTTCATTGCACAACACCCAATCCAGAATAGCTGATCCCCTAGTGGGCTCAACCACTAGCTGCTCTTAAAAAGCCATCTCGTAGGCTCTCTAGAAATTCCCGTCCTGTAATCCAGCACCAAACTAATGTTTCCCAGTCTACCTGCATTTTGAAGTCCCCCATGACTATTGATACATTTCTCTTTTGGCAAGCATTTTCTATCTCCTGTTGTAATTTGTAGGCAACATCCTTACCACTGTTTGGGGGTCTATATACAAATCTTATCAGCGTACTTTGCAAATGGGGATCTGCACACAACACGCTCGTAGTTCCTTAGCTCTATCCACAATAATTCAACACCTTCTGACCCTAAGTCACCTCCTTCTAATGATTTTATTTCAATTTTTACCAACAGAACAACACCACACCCTCTGCCTTCCTTTCAATACAATGTGTATCCTTGGACAGCAAGCTCTCTGCTATAACTTTTCAGCCATGATTTCATGATGTCTGCAACATCATATCTGCTAATCTGCAAATGTGCTGTCAGTTCATCTACCTTATTCTGTGTACTGCACATATTCAGATACAATACCTTCAGTCCTGTATTTACCCTTTTTGATTTTGTTGCACCATGCTCAACCTTTTGATTACTAACTTTGTCTGAGATCTTACCAACATCTGCCTTCTCAACATCTCCACCAACTGTTCCAGCACTCTGGTTCCCATCCCCCTGCAACTCTAGTTTAAACCCCACTGTGCAGCATTAATAAACCTTCCCACTAGGATATTAGACCCCCTCCAGTTCAGGTTCAAACTGTCCCTTCTGTTCAGGTCCCACCTTCCCTGGTGTCATAAACAGTAATAAACCCATTCTGATTTATGTACAATGTAGAATTATGTGGAGGAACAGAGGGATTTTGTGGTCCAAGCCCATTGTTCCCTCAAAGTTGCCATGCAAGTTGATCTGGTGGTTAAGAAGGTATATGGTGTGTTGCCCTTTATTAGTCTGGGGATCGACTTCAAGAGCCAGGTTATAGCTCTATAAATCTCTGGTTAGACCACACTTGAAATATTTGTTCAGTTCTTTTCACCTCATTATAAGGAAGGATGTGGAAGACAGGATGCTGTCTGGAGTAGAGCACGTGTCTTGTGAGTATAGGTTGAACGAGCCAAGATGTTTCTGTCTGGAGCAAAGGAGGATGAGAAGAGAGTCGAGATGATAAGAGGCACAGGTAGAGTGGACAGCTAGCACCTTTTTCCTGGGGCAGAGGGACATACTTTTAAGGTGATTGGAGCAAAGTACAAGGGAGGTTTCAGAAGTAGGTTTTTTGTAAAAAAAAAAGCACAGAGGGTAGTACGTACATGCCAGAGTTAGTGGCGGAGACAGATACATTTACGACTCTTAAAAGAAAAATGGAGGGCTATGTGGGAAGGATGAGTTAGACTGATCTTGCAGTAGGTTAAAAGGGTCAGTGGGCGAAAGGGCTGGCACTGTGCTGTAGTATTCGATGTTCTACAATATTCTTATGGTCATAGAGTCAAAGAAAAGTACAGCACAGAAACAGGCTCTTCAGCCCTTCTAGCTGTGTTGAATCATTTAAGCTTCCTAGTCTTTAGTGTGGTAGTGGACTTTAGGAGATCTAGGCCTCATATGGAGCCAGTGATCATTAATGGAGAATGTGTGGAGCAGGTTAAGACCTACAAGTATCTGGGAGTACAGTTAGACGAGAAGCTAGACTGGACTGCCAACACAGATGCCTTGTGCAGGAAGGCACAGAGTCGACTGTACTTCCTAAGAAGGTTGGCGTCATTCAATGTCTGTAGTGAGATGCTGAAGATGTTCTATAGGTCAGTTGTGGAGAGCGCCCTCTTCTTTGTGGTGGCGTGTTGGGGAGGAAGCATTAAGAAGAAGGACGCCTCACGTCTTAATAAGCTGGTAAGGAAGGCGGGCTCTGTCGTGGGCAAAGTACTGGAGAGTTTAACATCGGTAGCTGAGCGAAGGGCGCTGTGTAGGCTACGGTCAATTATGGATAACTCTGAACATCCTCTACATAGCACCATCCAGAGACAGAGAAGCAGTTTCAGCGACAGGTTACTATCGATGCAATGCTCCTCAGACAGGATGAAGAGGTCAATACTCCCCAATGCCATTAGGCTTTACAATTCTACCGCCAGGACTTAAGAACTTTTTAAAAGCTATTATTAATGCTTTTTGAGATAGTGATTTAGATGCATATCATATTTTTTTTACTGAGTTAAGTATTGTATGTAATTAGTTTTGCTACAACAAGTGTATGGGACATTGGAAAAAAAGTTGAATTTCCCCATGGGGATGAATAAAGTATCTATCTATCTATCTATCTAGTCTCATCCACCTGCACCAGGACCATATCCCTCCTTAGCATCACACACCTTTCCAAACTTCTCTTGGATGTTGAAAGCTCACATGGACCACTTGTGCTGGGAGCTCGTTCTTCACTCAGAGGGTCGAGAGAGTGTGGAAGTTTCCCCTCATGTTCCCCTTAAACTCTTCACCTTTCACCCTTAACCCATGATCTCTGGTTGTAGTCGCACCCATCTTCAGTGGAAAAATTCTGCTTGCATTTACTCCTCAATTTTGTCTACCTCTATCAAATCTCCTCTCCATCTTCTATGTTTCAAGGAAAAAGTCGTAACCTATTGCAATATTTCCTTATAACTCAGGTCCTCCAGACCCGGCAACAGCCTTGTAAAATTTCTCGGTATTCTTTCAAGCTTATTTATATTTTTCCTGCAGGTAGCTGTCCATAACTGTACACAGTCCTCCACAGTAGGACTCACCAATGTCTGCTCTGGGTGAAAACAGATGAAGATGAATAAAGCAGGGTTAGTCAATCTGAATATGGTGCCATGGAGTTCAATGCAAGCTGACTAATCGCCAGTACAAAACCAGGCTGCTGAACATCAAAAGAACAGAAAAGGCAGCAGGCGGTACCGCCAGTGGGAACTGCCCAGCCCATCACGGGCACAGCCCTCCCCATCACTACAGGAGGCACTGTCTCATCAAGCCAACATCTATCCTCAAGGACCCCCACCATCCAGGCTACGCACTACCGCCGTCAGAATAAACATGAACAGTTCTGCAGATGCCGGAAATCCAGAGCTCCACACACAAAATGCTGGAGGAACTCAGCCACTCAGGCAGCATCTGTGGAAAAGAGTAAACAGTCAACGCTTCAGGCCGAGACCTTTCTTCAGGACAGAAGTGGAAGCGTGACGATGCCTGAATAAAGGTACAGAGCCTGAAGTGCCACACCACCAGGTTCAGGAACAGCAGCTTTCCTACAACCAACAGGTTCTTGAACTGACCTGTATAACACTAACCCCATCTCAGCTACTAACACCAAGGAGCAACTCTTGTCCAGCCGCGGACCATTGTTTACACTAAATGTGTGTTTTGCACAGACTTTTTTTCTTCGCTTTCTGCTATAAATCATCACCTGTGTGGTGCCCATGATGTTGCTGCAACTGTCCAATTCTACCTGTACCTCACCGTACTTCACACATGACAATAAACTCAGCCAGACTTGCATTCCAACTCCAAGGCAGGCAGATGCAATGTTTGCGCTCACTTCAAGTGGACTGGAATACGAAAGCAAGAATGTAACCCTGAGGCTCTTTAGAGCTTTGGTCAGACAGGACTTGGAGTACGGTGAGTAGTTCTGGGCCCCAAATCTAAGGAAGGATGTGCTGGCACTGGAGAAAGTCCAGAGATTCATGAGAATGATCCCAGGAATGAAAGGGTTAACATATGAGGAGCTGGACCTGTATTTGCTAGAGTTTAGAAGAATGGATGGTGGGATCTCATTGAAACCTATCAAATACTGAAAGGTCGGGATATTGGACATTGAGAGGAAGTTTCCTATTGCAGAGAAGTCTAGGATTGGAGGGCAGAGCCTCAGAATACAAGGATGTTCCAATGGGAATTTTGTTAGCCAGAGGGTGGCGAACCTTTGAAATTCATTGCTACAGATGGCTGTGGGGGCCAAATTATTTCAAGTGGTTGACAGGTTCTTAGACAAGGAAGAGGGAAGATGACAGAATACAAAGGTGGGGGAAAGAGAGGGAGGGGGAGGGCAGGTAGAAGGTGGTGGTAAAGTTGGGGATGTGGGAAATGTAGAAAGGCTGGAGAGGAAGGAATCTGAAAGGAGAGGAGAGTGGACCATAGGAGTAAGGGAAGGATAGGTGCTTGATTAGTAAGTGTCAAAGGTTAAGGGGTAGGAGGCAGGAGAATGGGGTTGAGAGGGAAAATAAATCAGCCAGGATGCTATGGCAGAGAAGAATTAAAAGGGCCAAATGGCCTGATTTTGGTCTTGTGCCTTATGGTCCTAATTTTCTTTGTGGAGAGACGGAAGGGCGTCGAGCTGGAAACTGTGACAAAACAGATTGTTTTAGACAAACAGGAATTGTGGCTGTAAAGCAGTGCCAGCCAGCCGGATGAGGCGAAGGCCGACAGTCTCCCAACTCCCGAGCGCTTAAGCTGCGCCCTGGCCGGGGGCGACCCCCGCTCGTGCCGCGCGAGGCGAGGCCGGAGGGAGGGGAGAAAGCGGGAGGGTAACCGACCGGAGAAGAAGCCTCCCGTTTGTAATTAATACCATTGCTCAGAGAAATCGTTCTGCTTCACAATGCTAGTGTTCCCTGTGAAAAGGGTATCAGGTAAACGGATTCATTTAACAATGGAATATAGGGATCATCCCGTTACGGAAGCTGCAATACGCAAACACCAAGTTTAGCAGTAGCGAATGAGCGGGTACAGTTCGGGCTATAGTTTACTAATTACAGAGAATTTAACCTTGCCATGCCTAGCATTCCAGCACAGTTCCTCCCCACCCCCGAGTCACAAATAAAGAAAGCAAATAAAGAAACGACATTTGTTTCTTCTTCTCCAGCTGGTGCAGAGGGAGAAGAACCAGTTCCCGCTCAAGTGATCCGCTTTTGTTTGTCACCTGTACTGTACATGGAAAGCAGGCCAATGCAAATCGTAAACACCAGCGTGACAAGTTGTCATCCCTGCGGCACTCTGCTCGTCCCGTCCCGTCCCTTCCGTGCAAGAAGGCAAGACAGCGGCCATTCTTCATCAAGAGTTTGAGGGGAGTTGGTACGCGCAAATTCCGACAGATGTACGGCGGAGGGCATTTTAACTGGCGGCATCACCGTCTGGCCTGGGGGAGGGGGCTACTGAACTCGGTCAGCTCCATCACGGGCGCTAGCCTCTGTAGTATCCAGGACATCTTCAAGGAGCGGCGTCCATCAGTAAGGACCCCCATCAACCAGGACATGCCCTCTTCTCATTGCTACTGTCAGGGAGGAGGTACAGGAGCCTGAAGGCACACACTCAGTGATTCAGGAACAGCCTTACCATCTGATCTCTGGGTGGACATTGAACCCATGAACACTATCCTGCTACTTTAAAAAAATATATATTTTTGCACTACTTGTCTAATTTAACTATTATGCCTATTTACTGTAATGCACAGATGTTACTCTATTATTACTGTAAGAATAGCAACGTGCCGCTGCCGCAAAGCTAACAAATTTCACGACATAGGCCAATGATATTCAACCCGATTCTGATATCATTTCAACTCTTTGTAACCGGTTATCGATTCGTTCTAACACACTTCTTCCCATATAATTTACGCACCACCTTCCAGGTGCAGCCTTATTCAATGGTTTATACAATGCTCGAAATCCACAGATGTCACGGGGAGACAGAGTGGTGAGAAGGGCATTTAGCACGCTGCCCCTTGTCAGTCAGGGCATTGACTGTAGGAACCAGGGCAGAAGTCTACACTCTGTGTGGCTACACTCGGGTAACGTGTACAGCTTCAGTCACTTTCTTGTAGGGAAGGTGCGGTTACACTGGAAAGGACGGACACAGGATTTACAACGACGTTACCGGGGACGAGAGCCTGAGTTATAGGGAGAAGTTGTTTAATCCTTTTAACAGAGGAGAATGAGGGACCTTATGGCGATGTTTACACTGATGAGGTATGGGTAACAATCTTTTCCCCCAGGGTTAGGGGAATACAAAGCAAAGGGCATAGGTTTAGGGTGAGAGGGTAAAGATCTACTAGGGACACGAGGAACAACTTTTTCCCCACAGAGGGGGAGTACATGGAATGAGCTGTCAGAGGAAGGTACAATAGTGCAATTTCAGAAGTACAGAGGGGAAGTGCCTGGAGGGATCTGGGCCAAATGCAAGAAATTGGAATGAGCAATGTGGTCGGCATGGACTTGATGGGCTGAATGGCCTGTGTCTGCTGTATCAATTCGAAAGAGCATTACAGGAAGTAGTTGTGAGAATGGGGTTGAAACAATAGCAGCAATGCTGAATAGTGGGGCAGACTTGAAGGGCCGAATGGCCTAATTCTGCTCCTGTGTATTGTGGTCTTATAATAGGTTACAATGAAATAATGACCAAAAAAACCATAAAGACAGAAAAGATTAAGTAAGGTAAGCTAGCCAATAATACAAAAGAGGGTTTTTCTCTCTCCCAGGTATATAAAGAGTAAAGGTGAGATGAGAGTGGATACCAGACTACTGGAAATGACATTGGAGAGGTGGCAATGGGTGACAAAGAAATGGAAGATGAATGTAATAAATGTTATGCATTACTCTTCGCTGTGGAAGGTGCTAGCAGAATGCCAGAAATTTGAGAGTGTCATGGGCAGAAGTGAATGTCGTTGCCATTACTAAGGAGAAGGTGCTTGGGAAGTTGAAAAGTCTGAAGTGTAGAATTAATGGGCCGAATGGCCCCCTTTACATATGGAAGGAAATATAAATTATACGTCCTGGTCAGGATGGTGTGTGTGACTTGAAGGGGAATCTGTAGGTGGTGGTGCCATCAAGTGCTCTGTGCTGCTATCCATCTTGGTGATAATAGTTGGCTTGGGCAGTGCTGCTGAAGTGAAATGGACTTGAAACTGCAGTTTAGTTGGTACCTGACGCACCCCACAGACCCAGTGATCCTCTGGTGGAGTGATAGAGTGAGGAGCACAGCGCGGCCTCCACTGCCCTCCTCTAGCATGTTACCTCACACTTTCCTCAAACAAATTCCAATTGCCTCCCAACACATTCTCACAAGAGAATACCAGTAAGATCGAAAGACTGCAGAGAAAATTTACGAGGATGTTGCCAGGCCTTAGGGAAGGGCCTGAAACATCAGCTGTTCATTCCCCTCCACAGATGCTGCCTGACCTGCTGAGTGCCTCCAGCAATTTGCATGTGTTGCTGCAGCTTTTTCACTTTGTCGTCACCAGGACGTTGCCTGGGATGAAGTGTTTGAGTTACGAGGAGTGACTGGAGAGGTTAAGTCTGATTTTTGTGGAAGCCGAGAGAAGCCAAGATGCTTTTTATTGTCATTTAAACATAAACTGCTGATACAGTACACAGTAAAAATTAAAGAACGTTCCTCCAGGACCCTGGTGCTACATGAAACAACACAAAACTACACTAGACTATGTGAGACAACACAAAAACTGCACTAGACTACAGACCTTCACAGGACTACATAAAGTGCACAAAACTGTGCAAGGCAGTACAATAATTAATAAACAAGACAATAGGCACAGTAGAGGACAAATTACAATATAATAATAAATGATGTAGATGTCAGTCTAGACTCTGGGTATTGAGGAGTCTGATGGCTTGGGGGAAGAAACTGTTGCACAGTCTGGTCGTGAGAGCCCAAATGCTTCGGTACCTTTTCCCAGATGGCAGGAGGGAGAAGAGTTTGTATGAGGGGTGCGTGGGGTTCTTCACAATGCTGTTAGCTTTGTGGGTGCAGCATGTAGTGTAAATGGCAGGAAGAGAGACCCCGATGATCTTCTCAGCTGGCCTCACTATCCGCTGCAGGGTCTTGCGATCCGAGACAGTGTTCGAGGAAGAGAAAGTTAGATCGGGGAGACACCAGGAAACTACTGTCCAAATTGGGGAATAGCGGCTCCCCAGATTTCGGGGCAGCACAATGCTTCATAGCACCAGGATTCAGTTCCAGCTGCTGTCTGTAAGAAGTTTTTTTAATTCTCTCCATGACCGCTCCAGTTTCCTCCCACACCTTAAAGAAGTGCAGTTAGTTGTTTAGTTGTACACATAGGTGTAATCGGGCAGTGCGGGTTCTTGTATCTCAGAGATACACAAGACCAAAGGACACGGGATTAGAAGAGGACCTTTGCCACCTAGGGAGTGTCGAGTACCTGAAATGTACTCAGGAGAGAGTGTTGGAGGCAGAATCGCTGACTGCACTTAATAATAAGTGTCTGGACGAGCCCTTGAATCACCAGACACTGAACACACACAGCAATATACTGGAAGAACATAAGAGATAGGAGCAGGAGTAAGCCAATCGGCCCCTCAAGCCTGCTCCGCCATTCAACAAGATCATGGCTGATCCATAAATATACTAGTCAATGCAGGCCAAATGGCCTGCTTCCCTGCTGTACTAACCCCAGAACTCTGCAGCCTTCCCCTTTAATACCCAGCCGGCTCGCCATCTCACCTGTAGGGAAGGGGTTGGGCTGAACGATATCGAGAAAGCCGTGCACCATGTGGTAGAGCACCGACAGCCCGCCTGCCTCGACCTCCGAACCGCGGACGTACTGTGCCTCCGGGAGGCTGCTGGTGTTCCCGACATTCTGGATGCAGTCTTGAACAGAAGCAGCAGTCCGAAAGAGGGCAAGCACTGCCAACACCAGCAGTTCCCGTCGGAAAGCTGCCAGGAGCCCAGGGAAAGCCATGCCCACCACTGAGGAATCTTTCCACACTCCACTACGTCCTCCCCTCTTGCTCCCAGAAGTGTTGCTTTCAGATTGCAATGCCTGGTTCACGGTGTTGGGCAGGATCCTGATTCATGCACTGAAAAAATAAGTAAGTGTTACTAAGCAATAAAAGTTTATTTCCTCTTCCCACATTTGCATACTATTTACAATTGACTTCCCCTTTACGTCTGAATTTACATGTCTATTCACAAAGTAGTATCGATAACAAGGTGATTATTCCATTTCTCCCAAGGAGTTCCTCCCTTAATAGAGAATGCCTGAGCATAATTTTGTTTAGGATGGGGAGGCTGATGCATAGGCAACCACCACAAGAGTCCTTGACAGACTGTGGTCGGGGTCCGGTGGCATGGAGGGCAAGATGATTGGGAACCTTTCACTGCCCTTGTGAGGTGTCACCGTCTTCCACCAGCCTCCATTATTTTGGTCTAGGATGGATCGCTCTTAGACTGGAGCCTCCCAATTGACCTTACCGCCTTGGGTGACCCTACCAGGAGCCAAGCTCCAGATGGCGTTGCTCTTGGGATCTCAAGAACTCGCAAGCTTCTCCAGCCCGACAAGGTGGTGCCCATTGGGGAAGGTTCAGAAAGCAGGGCAATGGGACAGGGGAACATCTGGTAGAGTGCCTGCCTCACAGGATCGCGGCTTCCATTCCCAGCCTTTGGAGCCGTCAGCGTGGAAGTTGTACGTTGTCACACTGACCGGATGGGTTTCCTCCCACGTCCCAAAACATCCCTGCAGGTTGGTGGGTTAATGGGCCATTGTAAGTTTCCCCAAGAGCGGAGGTGAGTGGTAAAGTCTATGAGGGTGGAGTTGCAGGAGGCTCGGGAGGTGGGATACAGGGAGAATGGATTGCTTTGCAAGCCAGCATAGGACTAAGGAGCCAAAATATCCTTATTTATTCACCTGGAGATAGAATGCGGAACAGATCCCTCCAGCCCAATGAGACACACAACCTAATTTAACAACAGCCTAATCACAGGACAATTTACAATGACCAGTTAACCTACTAATGGGTACACCTTTAGACTGTGGGAGGGAACCAGAGCACCCGGAGGAAACCCACACACTCACAGGGAGAACGTGCAGATTCCTCACAGGTGGAACTGGAATCGAACATCCAAACATCGATGCCCTGAGCTGTCGTGCTAACCACCATGATACTGTGGTGCTCCTTCATAAAGAAATATAGAATCCATTTCTCCAAGGAATGGGAACAGCCTCCGGCAAATGTATTTTAGGTAAAGTCAAGGTTATTATCGTAAGCACATGCACACAGAGGCGCAATGCAGAAACGCAACGGCTTCACGAGTACACAGCATCAGTTACACACAAAAAAAACAGAAATCAAACATAAATAGTGTACAGTCTTTTCAAGAAAGAACTCAGGCAGAGCAGAAAAAAGTCCAAAGCGATCAAAGTGGTGATTAGAGTTGAGCCGTTTGGTTCCACAACCAAATGGTTGAAGGGGAGTGGCTGTTCTTAAACCTGGTGTTGTGGGACTTCAGGCTTCTGTGCCTCCTGCCCGATGGCTGTAGTGAGAAAGTGGCGTGGCCCGGATGGTGATTAAAGATCAAGATTAACTTTACATTGTCACATGTACCCAGAAACATAGAGTGAAATGCATTGTTTGCATCAACGACCAGCACAGACTAAGGATGTGCCGGGGGCAGCCCGCAAACACGCTCCCATGCTTCTGGCACCAACGTAGCTTACCTACAGCTTACAAACCACTCGATGAGGGTATTGTCTGCTTGAGGCAGTGCCTCATTTACGAAGGGGTAGTGCAATCGTAGTTTGTGCAATCTGGAACTTAAAGGGATCAGGTGGGTAGCAGTTGAGGTTTTTAACCTTGTTATTAGGAACAATTCCTGCTGTGGGTAGTTTCCGGCCAAGGCGACAGAGACTATAAATAAATGAAAATCAGGACAATCTACAAGTGCTGGAGATCCGATCATTTACTGTTTAGGACATAGAATATTACATCACAATGCAGGCCCTTTGGCCTGTCCTATTGTGCTGACTTTAGAACCTACTCTAATATCAATCTAAATCTTCTTTCCCACATTGCCCACTGTTGGCACGGTAGTGTAGTGTTTAATGTAATGCTATACAATATCACCAACCTGGGTTCAATTCCCACTGCTTTCTGCAAGGAGGTTGCACGGTCTTTTTGAGACCGCCCTGTTTTCCTCCAGGTGCTCTGGTTTTCTCTCACATGAAAACGACGCACGGGTTAACATTAGTAAGTTGCGGGCGTGCTACTTTGGCGCCGGAAGAATGGTGACACTTGTGGGCTGCCGCCAGCACATCTCTGGACAATGGTGGTTCTTATGGCAAACAATGCACTTCACGGTATGTTTCAGTGTTCCAAAGTATATGTGACAAATAAAAGCTAACTTACACTATAAATCTCCATTTTTCAATCATCACATGCCTATCAAAGTCTCTTAGATATCCCTAATGTACCTGCCTCATCACCTTCTTTGACAGAATGTTCCATGCACACACACACCACTCTCGGTGTAATATAAAATCTACTTCTGATAACACTGCTTTACTTTCCTTCAATTACCTTAAAATTCTGAGGAAATGTCTCAGACACGACTGGTCAACTTCCCGCAGATGCTGACTGCCCTGCTGGGTATTTCTGGCAATATCTGTCTTTTAGAAGTGAGGGGAGGGACCATTTTTATGCAAGGCCATAGTTTAGAACCAGGCTGAACTGAGAATTCAAAATTAAAGATCTATAGGAGTTTCATACCTAACCAGGATGTAGATACGATGAAACAATGAAGGGTCTCAGCCCGAAACGTTGACTGCTCGTTTCAACGGATGCTGCCCGACCTGCTGAGTTCATCCAGCTTGTTTGTACATGTTGAAAGAACCTATTAATCTCTGTCCTAAATATAACCATTGACTTGGCTACACAACTCTCTGTGGAAAAATTTTCACAGATTAACCACCGTCCGGCTGAAATCACTCCTCGTCTCAGTTTTAAAGGGATGTCACTTTATTCCGAGGCTGTGCCCTCAGATCCTGGGCTCTCCTACTAAAGGAAACATCCTCTCCATATCTACGCTTTAGGCATTTCAATATCTGCTAGGTATGGGATCCCACTCCCTGCTCCTGAAGCCCATCGGGTACAGGCCCGGAAACAAAGGCACTTCATCTATTAAACCTTTTGTTCCTGGGATTATTCTTGTGAGCCTTCCACCCCTCTGCAAGGAACACCACCCCCCACCCCTCCCTCCGCACCACCATCTCACCTCTGACCGGGCAACACACACAAAATGCTGGAGGAACTCAGCAGCTCAGGCAGCATCTATTGAGAGGAACAAACATTTGGCAATTCAGGACGAAACAATTCATCTGGTGTTTACCTTTGACCAACCCTTCCCTTCGCTGTTCACCAGCCCCTCCCTTTACAGCCACCAGCAAACCACCCCTCCTTCCTCCCCCAATTCCTTCATCACAACTCACCTTCATCCGCCTGGCTTCCTGTTAGGAAGCACACTTGAAACACTCACATTACTCCATCTCATCTAACTATAAACACCAAGAAACAATGCTAACAAGACCCTAGACACATTATTCTCTGGTCCCATTGTGTGGGGTCAGCCTTCTATCTCATTTTCCAGCCAAACAAGAGGGCTGAACTTCCCCCCGCGTTTCCTAATACACCCACAGGATTTGTTCCAAACACAACTTTGATCCAAACTCTCATTCCCTTAGCTCTTCTTGGGCTGTTAAAGAATAATAACTTTGACCTGAAAGCAGTAGGTAATCTTAAAGGTAATCTTTTAAAAAAAGCAGCACTCACAACTTCAGCTGTGCTCAGCACGAACCCGAATTATTTGTTCCCTTGGTAAATCAATAACCTTGGAGATTTCTTGTTCGGAGTTTTGGAAACTAGTATTTTGTTTCACTGGGCACCAGTTTCTTCACAATCTCTGGAAGAAGGTTGCATAAACTAAATTTTTAAAAAGTGAGATAGAATTAAAGTTCACTTACTGCTTCCTTTCATTTGTTGGTTATTCAGTGGCTACTGTAGCTAAGCCACGTTTCGTTCTAATCTTGATAATATGTTTCCTGTATTCACACGGATAGCTCAGATCACAGCAACATGCAATCTATGACGTGATATTAGTTGGGCTCTGCCTTTTTTTTAATATATCCACCAGGCATATTATAAAGTGCTCAGAACTAACCAGGGATTCTTGAGAATGGCTGAAGTCAAAATTAAAATTAGAGTAACAGAGCAATACAGCAGGGATACAGGCCATTCAGCCCACCAGTCCATGCCAACCCATCTTGTCCAAATTTTCTGCATTTGGCCCATATCCCTCCAGTCTCCACCTCTGCAAGCACCTATCCAAGTGCTTCTTAAATGATTACTATCGTACCTGTCTCAACCACTTCCCCTGGCAGCTTGTTGCATACTCCCACCATCCACAACATGAAGAAGTTTCCACTCAGGGCCCTCTTAAACCTTTCCTCTATCACCTTAAACTTCTGCCCCTAGTACTGGACTCCCTACCCTGGGGAAAAGACCATTACCATCCACCTTATCTCTGCCTCTTATAGTTTTAAACTCTTCTATAAGGTTGCCCCTCATTCTCCCACGTTCCAAGGAATAAATACCTAGCCTGGCCAATCTCTCCCCATAAATAAGGCTTTCTTGTCCTGGTAATTTTCTCATAAATAATTTCTGCACACTTTCCAGTCTGACCACGTCTTTCCGACAATAGTGTGACCAAAACTCTATAGGATACTCCAAGTGCAGCCTCAACAATGACATTGTATATAGAAACTTAGAAACATAGAAAACACACAGCACAATACAGGCCTTTCGGACCACAAAGCTGTGCTGAACATGTCCCTACCTTAGAAATTACTTAGGGTTACCTATAGCCCTCTATTTTTCTAAGCTCCTTATACCTGTCCAGGAGTCCCTTAAAAGACCCTACCATATCCATCTCCACCACCGTCACCGGCAGCCCATTCCACGCGCTCACTCACTCTCTGCATAAAAAACTTACCCCTGACATCTCCTCTGTACCTACTTCCAAGCACCTTAAAACTGTGCAATCTCGTACTAGCAATTTCAGCCCTGGGAAAAAGCCTCTGACTATCCACATGATCGATGCCTCTCCTTATCGTATACACCTCTATCAGGTCACCTCTCCTCCTCTGTCACTCCAAGGAGAAAAGACCGAGTTCTCTCAACCTATTCTCATAAGGCATGCTCCCCAATCCAGGCAACATCCTTGTAAATCTCCTCTGCACCCTTTTTATAGTTTCCACATCCTTCCTGTAGTGAGGCAAACAGAACTGAGCACAGTACTCCAAGTGGGGTCTAACCTGGTCCTATATGGCTGCAACATTACCTCTCAGCTCTTAAACTCAATCCTGCGATTGAAGGCCAATGCACCGTATGCCTTCTTAATCACAGAGTCAATCTGCGCAGCTGCTTTAAGTGTCCTATGGACTCGGACCCCAAGATCCCTCTGATCCTCCACAATGCCAGGAGTCTTACCATTAATACTATATTCTGCCATCATATTTGACCTACCAAAATGAACCACCTCACACTTATCTGAGTTGAACTCCATCTGCCACTTCTCAGCCCAGTTTTGCATCCTATCAATGTTCCCGCTGTAACCTCTGACAGCCCTCCACACTATCTACTACACCCCCACCCTTTGTGTCATCAACAAACTTACTAACCCATCCCTCCACTTCCTCATCCAGGTCATTTATAAAAATCACAAACAGCAGGGGTCCCAGGACAGTAGAGAAGAGGAAACTGAGATGGTGTGGCCACATAACAAGATCAAGTGGACTCTCAAAGACCATTCTTCAGGGAACTGTGCAGGGGAAAAGAAAAAGGGGCAGACAGAAGTAATGGACAGACAACATTGCAGAGTGGAACGGAGAGAACTTTGCTGCAACCCAGGCACTTGTCCACAACCGTGAGAGATGGAGGCAACTGGTGTAGCACTCATCTCTACAGTGCCCCTACATCCCAGGCAGGTTGTGGGATCTGTAACGGTAACCGTAAGGTAACATTTGTTTTATGTGTTGAGCATGATACCTGTTTTGTCATTACACCGTGGTCCGGAGGAACGTTGCTTCGTTTGGTTGTATGTATGTACAGTCAGGTGACAATAAACTTGAATTTGTACAACTGCACCATAATGGCCCAGTGCTTACACAGAGTGCCCTGACTGATAGTGTTGGCGCGTGGCCTAGTGGGTAAGGCATCAGTCTAGTGATTTGAAAGTCACTGGTTCAAGCCTCAACTGAGGCAGCGTGTTTGTGTCCTTGAGCAAGGCACTTAACAACACATTGCTCTATGATGACACCGGTGCCAAGCTGCTTGGGTCCTAGTGCCCTTCCCTTGGACAACATCAGTGGCATGGAGAGGGGAAGGCTTGCAGCTTGGGCAACTGCCAGTCTTCAATACAACCTTGCCCAGGACTGCGCCCTGGAAACCTTCCAAGGCGCAAATTCATGGTCTCACAAGACTAACGGGTGCCTATTCTATTCTATTCCTGACTGATGAAGGCGAGTCTATTAAACACCTTTTTCCACCACCTACAAGACCATAAGAACGTAAGACACAGGAGCAGAATTAGGCTATTCAACCCATTGAATCAGCTCTGCCATTTCATCATAGCTGATCCATTTCCCCACAACCCCATTCTCTTGCCTTCTCCCTGAAACCTATCATGCCCTAACTTATCAAGAACCTATCAACCTCAATCTTAAATACACCCGATGACCTGACATCCACAGCCGCCTGTGGCAATGAGTTCCACAGATTCACTGCTCTCTGGGTAAAGAAATTCCTTCTCACCTCTGTCCTAAAGTTGTGACGTACATCTGTTCTGAAGTTGTGTCCTCTGGTCCTAGACTACTCCGCTATATGAAACATCTTCGCCATATCTACTCTCTCTAGGCATTTCAACATAGGCTACAATGAAATCCCCTATTGTTCTTCTAAAATTCTAGCGAGTACATGGCCGAGAGCCATCAATCACTCCTCATACAACAAGACAAACTTCCTGTGCATCACTCAAAAACTTCAAATATACCATGGAGAGCATTCTGACAGGCTGCATCACCGTCTGGTAGGGAGGAGAGGGGACGACTACTGCACAAGTTTGCAGTAAGTTGCAGAAACTTGTAAAATTAGTCAGCTCCATCACAGATACTAGCCTCCATAGTATCCAAGACATCTTTAAGGAGCAGTGCCTTAGAAAGGCGGCATCTGTCATTAATGACTCAGGACATGCTCCTTCTCATTGTTACTGTTGGGAAGGAGGTACAGAAGCCTGAAGGCACACACTTAACGATTCAGGAATAGCTTCTTCACCTCCGATTTCTAAATAGACATTGGACCCATGAACATCTCCTCACTCCTCTTTTATTTCTGTTTTGTTTTTGCACCATTTGTTTTAACTATTTAATAGACACATCCAGTGCCTATAAAAAGTATTCACTCCTCATGGAAGTTATCATGTTTCATTATTTTACAACATTGAATCATAGTAGATTTAATTTGGCTTTTTTGACACTGATCAACAAAAAATACTCTTTCATGTCAAAGTGAAAACAAATTTCTACAAATTGGTCTAAATTTATTACAATTATTTTTTTCAATTGATTGCGTAATTACTCACCCCTTTCAAGTCAGCACTTCATCAATACACTTTTGGCAGCAATTGCAGCCTTGAGTCTGTGTGGATATGTCTCTATCGGCTTTGCAGATCTAAACACTGCAATTTTTCCCCATTCTTCTTCACAAAACTGCTCAAGCTCTGTCAGATTGTGTAGAGATCGTGAGTGAACAGCCCTTTTCAAGTCCAGCCACAATTTCTCAAGACTCTGACTTGGCCACTCCAGGACATTAACTTTGTTGTTCTTAAGCCATTCCTATCTAGCTTTGGCTCTATGCTTGGAGTTAATGTTTTTTGAAAATCATTTCTTCTCCCAAGTCACAGTTCTCTTGCAGACTGCATCAGGTTTTCCTCCAGGATTTCCCTGTATTTTGCTGCATTCATTTTACCCTCTACCTTCACAAGCCTTCCAGGGCCTGGGTCAGTGAAGCATCCCCACAGCATGATGCAGACACTGCCATGCTTCACGGTAGGGATGGTGTGTTTTAGATGATGTGCGGTGCTTGGCTTACACCAAACATAGTGTTTAGTCTGATGGCCAAAAAGCTCAATTTTGGTTTCATCAGACCATAGAACCTTCTTCCAGCTGACTTCAGAGTCTCCCACCTGCCTTCTGGCAAACCCTAGCTGAGATTTCATGTGAGTATTTTCAACAGTGGTTTTCACTTTCCCACTCTCCCATAAAGCTGTGACTGGTGAAGCACCCGGGCAACAGTTGTTGTATGCACAGTCTCAGCCACTGAAGCTTGTAACTCCTCCAGAGTTGTAAATGTCTATTGGTGTCCATAAGACATAGGAGCAGAATTAGGCCATATGGACCATCAAGCCTGCTCCACCATTCAATCATGGCTGATCCTTTTTTTCTATCTCCTCCTCAACTTCAGCTCCCGGCCTTCTCCCCATAACCTTTGATGCCATGTCCAATCAAGAACCTATTAATCTCTGCCTTAAATACACCCAATGACCTGGCCTCCACAGCTGCATGTGGCAACAAATTCCACAAATTCACCACCCTTTGGCTAAAGAAATTTCTCCACATCTTGTTTTGAAAGGGCGCCCCTCTATCCTGAGGCTGTGCCCTCTTGTCCTAGACTCTCCCACCACGGGAAACATCCTTTCCACATCTACTCTGTCTAAGCCTTTCAACATTCGAAAGGTTTCAATGAGATCCCCCCCTCATCTTTCTAAATTCTAGTGAGTACAGACCCAAAGCCATCAAACGTTCCTCGTATGATAACCCTTTCATTCCCAGAATCGTCCTTGTGAACCTCCTCTGGACCCTCTCCAATGTTTATTTTCTACATATTTTCCAAGATAAGGGGCCCAAAACTGTTCACAATACTCAAGGTGAGGCCTCACCAGTGCCTTATAAAGCCTCAGCATCACATCCTTGCTCTTGTATTCTAAACCTCTTGAAATGAATGCTAACATGGCATTTGCCTTCTTCACCAGTGACTCAACCTGCAAGTTAACCTTCAGGGTGTCCTGCACAAGGACTCCCAAGTCCCTCTGCATCTCAGGTTCCTGGATTTTCTCCCTGTTTAGAAAATATTCCACTCATTTGTTTCTACTACCAAAAGTGCATGACCATGCATTTTCAAACCCTCAGTGACCTCCCTCACTAGTCCCCTTCTTGCTTGGTCTCTCAGTTTTTGAGGACAGCCTGCTCTAGGCAGATTTACAGCTGTGATGATTGTCTTAACTGTGATTGATTGATGGCTCTGTCTGTCTAAGTAGACAATGGGTGCACCCGGTTTCGGACTGGGCACAGACCTGGGCGATGAATATGGAGATCCTAGGCTACCCAGACATCAAGAGCCCCTTCTCGGCCTTGCGGATGTGGTCCAAAAGGAATGTGAAGTAGTACATTTGGCATCAGTTTGGCTACGGGAGCTGCTGGGAGGTGACGTGATAGGTCATCCAATTGCCTTAGGAGTGGCATTACTACCACAGGTAGTGGGTAGTGGCTCCATATGTCACTATTACAGGGTGTGACGACCCTGCCTTACACAAGTTCTGGGCTCAGCTGGCTCTGGCTGACAGCACCCGGTATGGGCCCGTATCCAGGGTTACGGATCCCACTGCCTTGTGGGTATCTTCGGGAGAAGAGAAGGTGAAGGAGTAAACTCTACACAAATCCGGAGTGTCTTAACTGTACTCTAAGGGATATTCAGTAACTTAGAAATTTTCTTGTATCCATCTCCTGACTTGTGCTTTCCAGTAACCTTTTTTGGAGTTACTTGGAGTATTCTTTTGTCTCCTTGTTGTAATTTTTTTTGCTGACTCGCCAGCTTTTGGACCTTCCAGATCCAGGTGTATTTTACCTACAATCAATTGAAACACAGGTTATCTCCATTTAACCAAATATATAACTTCTAAAACCAATTGGCTGCACCACTGATGATTTGGTGTGTCATATTAAAGGGGGTGAATACTTACCCAATCAATTATTTTGTGGTTTTATATTTGTAATTAATTTAGATCACTTTGTAGAGATTTGTTTTCACTTTGACACGAAAGTCTTTTTCTGTTGATCAGTGTCAAAAAAGCCAAATTAAATCCACTGTGATTCAATATCGTAAAACAATAAAACATGAAAACTTCCAAGAGTGGTGAATACCTTTTATAGACACTTTATATGCTTGTTGTAAATCAGTTTTTTTCTCTATATTTATCATGTATTTCACTGTACTGCTGTTGTAAAGCTAACAAATTCCACAAAGTATTGTATGCCTGTGTTATTAAACCTGATTGTGATGCTAGTGAACTGTGACCTTGTACCCCTCCGTCCCTCTGTCCCTTCCCACTCCCTTGTGCCCTAACATTCATAGTTTAGGTATTATGTTGATTTGACTTTCCAAAATGCATCACCTCACACTTATCTATTGAATTCCATTTGCCGGTCCTCAGGCTTCCTTCCTATCTAACAACGATGAGCTGGAGTACACAAAGGAGATGGAGTTCAGTAACATGGTGCCATGCCGACGACCTTTCCTCAAACAAAGGAGCTGGTCAGTGGCTTCAGAAAGGTGGGAGGGGGGTGCACATGTTCCTGTCTACATCAGTGGTGTTGGGAGGGTTGAAGGGTTCAAATTCCTAACTGTGAACATCACCAACAGCCTGTCCTGAAGGACCGTGTTGGGGCACTGGAGAGGCAACTGGATGACCTCAGGTTCATCCGGGAAAACAAGAGTTTTCTGGACAGGACCTACAGCGAGATCGTTACACCGAAGATACCGGAAGAGAGAGGTGGGGGGGGGGGGGTGACGATGAGGAAGGGATGGATGCTTGAAGTACAGGAAACCCCGGGGGATGTGCCTCTTGAAAACAGGTTCACCCTCTTGGCAGCTGTCGGGACAGAAGACACTGCCGGTCTGAGAGGCGGACAGGTCTGCAAGTCAAAGATTGGCATTGAAGCAAAGCCGAGGAGACAGACGTTAGGCAGAGCCGTGGTAGTAGGGGACTCCATACTGAGAGGGTTTCTGCAGCAACAGGCGGGATTTAAGGATAGTGTGTTGCCTCCCTGGTGCCAGGATCCAGGATGTCATGGACCGACTGCAGGGCATCCTCAAGGGTGAAGGTGAACAGCTGGAAGTGGTAGTGCATGTCGGCACAAATGACATCGGGAAGAAGAGGAAAGAAATTCTGCAGCGTGACTTCAGAGAACTCGGAAGAAGGCTGAAAAGCAGGACCTCCAGGGTGGTTATCTCCGGTTTGCTTCCAGTTCCTCATGCCGGTGAGGGCAAGTACAGGGAGATAGGGGATCTGAATGTGTGGCTGAGGAGCTGGTGCAGGAAGCAGGGATTTAGATTCTTGGACCACTGGGATCTGTTTTGGGGTAAGGATGAACTGTACAAAAGGGACAGGTTGCACCTTAACAGGTGGGGGACCAGCATTCTGGCAGGCAGGTTTGCCACTGCTACACGGGTGTGTTTAAACTAAGTGGGGGGGGGGGGGGGGAGGAGACGAACTGGAAATATAAGGATGGAGTTAAAGGGAAAGAGAAAATAAGAAAAGTTAAGAAAGACAACAGAATTAATGGGGCAGAAAGCTCAGGAAGGGATCGGAGAGTATGGCCAAGTGAAATAGGGACCAATGTGAGAAGTGAAGGGAGTAAAGGATTAAAAGTATTATATATGAATGCATGAAGTATAAGAAATAAAGTGGATGAGCTTGAGGCTCAGTTGGAAATTGGCAAGTACGATGTTGTAGGAATAACAGAGACATGGCTGCAAGAGGACCAGGGCTGGGAAATGAATATTCAAGGGTATACATCCTATCGAAAGGACAGACAGGTGGGCAGAGGGGGTGGGGTGGCTCTGTTGGTGAGAAATGAAATTCAGTCCCTTGCGAGGGGTGACATAGAATCAGGAGATGTAGAGTCAGTGTGGATAGAACTGAGAAATTGTAAGGGCAAAAAGACCCTAATGGGAGTTATCTACAGGCCCCCCAAATAGGGTGCAAGTTGAATCAAGAGTTAAAATTAGCATGTCGCAAAGGTAATGCTACAGTTGTTATGGGGGATTTTAACATGCAGGTAGACTGGGAAAATTAGGTTGGTACTGGACCCCAAGAAAGGGAGTTTGTGGAGTGCCTCCGAGATGGATTCTTAGAGCAGCTTGTACTGGAGCCTACCAGGGAGAAAGTAATTCTGGATTTAGTGTTGAGTAATGAACCGGATCTGATAAGGGAACTCGAGGTAAAGGAGCCATTAGGAGGTAGTGACCATAATATGAAAAGTTTTAATCTACAATTTGAGAGGGAGAAGGGAAAATCGGAAGAGTCAGTATTACAATTGAACAAAGGGGACTATTGAGCCATGAGGGAGGAGCTGGCCAAAGTTGACTGGAAGGATACCCTAGCAGGGATGACAGTGGACCAACAATGGCAAGTACTTCTGGGAATAATACGAAGGTGCAGGATCAGTTCATTCCAAAGAGGAAGAAAGATTCTAAGAGGAGTAAGGGGCGACCGTGACTGACAAGGGAAGTCAAGGACAGTATAAAACTAAAAGAGAAGTATAACATAGCAAAGATGAGCGGGAAGCCAGAGGATTGGGAAACTTTTAAAGAGCAACAGAAGATAACTAAAAAGGCAATATGGGGAGAAAAGATGAGGTATGAAGGTAAGCTAGCCAACAATATAAAGGAGGATCGTAAAAGCTTCTTTAGGTATGTGAAGAGGAAAAAATTAGTTAAGACCAAAGTTGAGCCCTTGAAGACAGAAACGGGTGAATTTATTATGGGAAATAAGGAAATGGCAGACGAGTTGAACAGGTACTTTGGATCTGGCTTCACTAGGGAAGACACAAACAATCTCCCAGATGTAATAGTAGCCAGAGGATCTAGGGTAATGGAGGAACTGAAGGAAATTCACATTATGCAGGAAATGGTGTTGGGTAGACTGGTGGGACTGAAGGCTGATAAATCCCCAGGGCCTGATGGTCTGCATCCCAGGGTGCTTAACGAGGTGGCTGTACATTGGTAATCATTTTCCAATGTTCTATAGATTCAAGATCAGTTCCTGTGGATTGGAGGGTAGCTAATGTTATCCCACTTTTTAAGAAAGGAGGGAGAGAGAAAACAGGGAATTATAGACCAATTAGCCTGACATCAGTGGTGGGGAAGATACTGGAGTCAGTTATAAAAGATGAAATAGCGGCACATTTGGATAGCAGTAACAGGATCGGTCTGAGTCAGCATGGATTTACGAAAGGGGAAATCATGCTTGACTAATCTTCTGGAGTTTTTTGAGGATGTAACTAGGAAAATGGACAAGGGAGAGCCAGTGGATGTAGTGTACCTGGACTTTCAGAAATACTTTGATAATGTCTCACATGGGAGATTAGTGGGCAAAATTAGAGCACATGGTATTGGGGGTAGGGTACTGACATGGATAGAAAATTGGTTGGCAGACAGGAAACAAAGAGTAGGGATTAATGGGTCCCTTTCAGAATGGCAGGCAGTGACTAGTGGGGTACCGCAAGGTTCGGTGCTGGGACTGCAGCTATTTACAATATACATTAATGATTTAGATGAAGGGATTAAAAGTAACATTAGCAAATTTGCAGATGACACAAAGCTGGGTGGCAGTGTGAAATGTGAGGAGGATGTTATAAGAATGCAGGGTGACTTGGACAGGTTGGGTGAGTGGGCAGATGCAGTTTAATGTGGATAAATGTGAGGTTATCCACTTTGGTGGCAAGAACAGGAAGACAGATTACTATTTGAATGGTGTCAAGTCAGGAAAAGGGGAAGTACAATGAGATCTATGTGTCCTTGTTCATCAGTCACTGAAAGTAAGCATGCAGGTACACCAGGCAGTGAAGAAAGCTAATGGCATGTTGGCCTTCATAACAAGGGGAGTTGATTATAGGAGCAAAGAGGTCCTTCTGTAGTTGTACAGGGCCCTGGTGAGACCACACCTGGAGTATAGTGTGCAGTTTTGGTCTCCAAATTTGATGAAGGACATTCTTGCTATTGAGGGAGTGCAGTTAAGATTAAGATTATTAAGGGATTGGACACGCTAGAGGCAGGAAACATGTTCCTGATGATGGGGGATTCCAGAACCAGAAGCCACACTTTAAGAATAAAGGGTAGGCCATTTAGAACGGAGTTGAGGAAAAACTTTTTCACCCAGAGAGTTGTGGATCTGTGGAATGCTCTGCCCCAGAAGGCAATGGAGGCCAATTCTCTGGATGCTTTCAAGAAAGTTAGATAGAGCTCTTAAAGACAGCTGAGTCAAGGGATATGGGGAGAAGGCAGGAACGGGGTACTGATTGTGGATGATCAGCCATGATTACAGTGAATGGCAGTGCCAGCTCGAAGGGCCGAATGGCCTACTCCTGCACCTATTGTCTATTGTTTATTATCGTAGAAAGCTTTCTGGCTGTTGGCAAATTGGCTTGGTCCAGCAACTGCTCTGCACGTGATCGCAAGAAACTGCGAAGAGCTGTCAAGATTGTTTGAGGTCATTTGTGGTACACAAGTATAAAGAAGAACAAAATAGTTGTTACTCTGGACCCGATGCTGCACGATAAAACACAATAGGATAAAAACAGAATAGTAAAAAAATATATATATAAGATACATACATGCATACATACAGTGCTGTGTAAAAATGTTGGGCACTTACATATAGCTAGGATACCTAAGACTTTAGCACGGTGTTGTAGTACCTTTAGGTGTTGCACTGTACTGCTGCCACAAAGAAAGACAAATTTCATGACATATGTGAGTGATGGTAAACCTGATTGGGTCACCATTATGAACTGAGGGTGGGTTGGAGACAGGGAGAGGGGAATCATGGTTAGGAAAGGGGGAAGGGAGAGGGGAGAGAGTGGGAAGCACCAGAGAGACATTCTGTAATGATCAATAAACCAATTGTTTGGAATCGAATTGTTTTGCTTAGTGTCTCAGTCTGGGCACATCTGTACCTGTGGGTCACCTTCTCTGTCACCTCTCCCACCTCCAATGGCATTCCACCTTAGCCATTCCCAACATCCTTTACTCTCGCCAGATTTACAAACTCGCTGTCTATTCAACATTGACAAATACAGTTCTGTGCAAGGATCTTAGGCACTCTAGCTATATATGTCTAAGACTTTAGCACAGTACTGTAGATTAATATATGGCTTGCAGATGGAAGATCTTGCGATCCAGTCCTGACGAAGGGTCTTGGCCCGAAACGTCGACTGTACTTCTTCCCATAGATGCTGCCTGGCCTGCTGCGTTCCACCAGCATTTTGTGTGTGTTGACTGTAGCTTGATTGTAGGTCCATAAAGTGACTCTAGGCACAGGAGTGTCTGTACATGACTCTGACAGGAAATAATAAATTAGTGGTGGGTGGGGATGTGGAGGGGTGGGTTAGTGGGTGGAGATGTTGATCACTCACTGCTTGGGGAAAGTTTCTGTTTTGGAGTCAGGTGGTCCTGGTGTGGATGCTACATAATCTCCTCCCTGATGCTGAACACATCTCAGCATATTACAGAAACCATCTTCCCCTCCATAGACTCGGTCTAGACTCGGAGCAGCCAGTACAATCAAAGACCCGACCCACCCTGAACATTCTGTCTTCTCCTCTCTCCCATTGAGCAGAAACTACAAAAGCACATACCACCAGACTCAAGGACAGCTTCCACCCTACTGTATAACAGATTCTTGAATAGACCTCTTGTACAATAAGATGGATTATTGGCCTTACAAACCACCTCGTTATGATCTGACACTTCATCATTCATCTGCACTGAATGTTTTTGGTAGCTCTCACACTTTATTCTGCGTTGTTACTGAATTTACCTTGTACTCTCTCAATGAACTGCCTAATGATTTGATCTGTATTAAATGTGAGACAAGTTTTCCAGATGTATCTTGGTGCATGTGACAATAATAAGCCAATTCCAAACCAATAATTGATCAAGATCCACTGCCGTAATCTACAGTAATGTTCTTCGCTGTCAGCAACACTTCCTAATTGTGTGTCATCCATTGGTAATGATGAAATGTTCCTCGGGCTTCCGTCCTTGACGGATGGAAGGGAAGGACAGAATGAAAGGAGGGGGTGGAGGAAAGGAGAAAAGTGAGGGAGATTATACCCTGTGAAGATAAAGGTTAAAGGTTAACTTTATTTGTCACATGGACTATATCGTAACAGAGTGAAATGTGTCGTTTGCATCAAATCAAATCAGCAACGATGGTGCTGGGGCAGCCCACAAGTGCTGCCACACTTCTGATGCCAACTTTGCACGCTCACAACTTACCAACCCTAACCCGTACATCTTCGGGAATATGGGAGGAGGATGGAGCACCTGGAGGAAACCCAAGTGGTCACATAACTCCGAGGATCATTGACGTACATTAGGATTTTGGGATCTAAGTCCATGGTCCCTGAAAGGAATGAGACAAGTGTATAAGGTGGTGAAGAAGGTGCACAGAATACTTGTCTTCATCTGTCAGGGCATAAAGGTCATGTTAGTAAGGGTGTCCATGTTTACATAAAGAAGGCAAGAGAATGGGTTTGAGAGAATGGGTTCCATAATCACGTGGAGGAACAGACTCAATGGGCTGAATGGCCTAATTATGCTCTGATGCCTTATGGACTTACATAACTGTTATGTATTAAATGCTTCAGTAATATTTGAGTGAACTTTCATATATATTGTTTGGCCAAGCATTCATGTTTGTTTTATTCATTACGGTTATATGTATAAATATGTGAATTGCATACATCATCACGTTACCATGTGATATGTATGTGTATTGTTTGAAGTAAATTCATAGTTATGCTATGTTATGTTTTGTAGCTTCAAAACATTAAACTAACTCAAAGGAAGCCAAGGGAGCTCGGAATGCAGGGCTAACTTTAATGTAATTTAAACTGCAATGTGTCTGGAGAAGGAGCAGAAGGAGCTTGATACTACTAGCTCTACAGAGAGGTTAGTAGAAATGTACTTGTTTTCCTGGAGTGACAGAGGCTGAGGGTACGTTTTATCTCAAGGTGCAAATGTCAAATATTAGAAGACAAGCGTTTAAGACGAGAGGAAAAAAAGTTTAAAGGTATGTGAAGCAGGCTTTTTTTTACTCAGAGTGGGGGCAAGTCACAGAGGGTTTTCAAGACAATGTCTTTAATACCTCCTTTTGCAACTGGATCCTCGATTTCCTCACTTGCAAACCCCTGTCAGTTCAGATTGGCAATAACACCTCCTCCACGATCACCATCAGTACAGGTGCACCTGTACGAGGCTGTGTGCTCGGCCCCCTGCTCTACTCACTTTACACTTACGACTGTGTGGCTAAGCACAGCTCCAATGCCATATTCAAATTGGCTGATGACACCACTGTCAGTGGAGAGGTTGTGGAGGCAGATTTGATAAGACCGCCGATAGTCAAGAATCAAAAGGTTGAGCATGGTGCGACTAGTGTATATTTCAATGCAAGAACTATCGTAGGGAAGGCAGATGAGCTCAGGGAATGGGTCAACACCTGGAATTATGGCAAAATAGCCAAAGCAAGATTTGATTGTGGGAGGAGTAGGACTGACTGCTCAATAATCCGGGTTCTGTTGCTTCAGACATGACAGAGCGGGAGGGATTAAAGGGGGAGGTGCTACTAGTCTGGGAAAATGTCATGGCAGTGCTCCGTCAGGACAGAGTGGAGAACTCATCTAGTGACGTGCTATGGGTGAAACTGAAAAATAGGAAAGGTATGACCACATTAATTGGGCTATATTAAAGACCACCCAACAGTCCTAGGGATTTAAAGGAACAAATTTGTAAGAGATCACAGACTGTTGCAAGAAACATAAGGTTATTATTGTAGGTGATTTCAACATTCCACTTATTGACTGGGAATCCCACACTGTAAAAGTACGAGATAGGATCCAGTTTGTCAAATGTGTTCAGGAAAGTTTCCTTCATCAGTACATAGAAGCCCTGACAAGAGAGCATGCAACATTGGATCTGCTATTAGGAAATGAGACAGGGCAGGTGAAAGGAGTTTGTGTAGGGAAACACTCTGCACCCAGCGACCACAATGCCAATAGTTTCAAAGTCTGGTCCGTGGGTTGAGATTCTAAATTGGAGAAAGACAAATTTTGATTAATATCAGAAATGATCTTGCATGTGTGAATCCGGACAGGCTGTTTTCTGGCAAAGGTGTACTTGGTAAGTGGGAGGCCTTCAGAAGTTAAATCTTGAGAATACAAAGCTTGTATGTGGCTGTCAGAATAACAAATACAGATAACAGCTGTAGGGAATCTTGGTTTTCAAGGGATATTGAAGCCCTGGTTAAGGAGGCGCATAGCAGATATAGGCAGGTAGGAGTAAACGAGGTGATTATGGAGAGCAAGAAATGCAAGGGAACACTTAACACAGGAATCAGGAGGGTTAAAAGTTGCTCTAGCAGACAAGGTGAAGGAGAATCCAAAGGAATTATACAGATATGTAAGAGCAAAGGGATTACAAGGGACAAAATTGGCCACTGTACAGCCACTCCAGGACGCTCATATCAAACCCCTCTAACTGGCTGAAAGGAACCATCATCATCCTATGGGATGGATAGCCAGAGAGAGAGAGATGGGAGACAAATGCAAAAATTGTCAGGGCCCTAGCAACAATTTTTAAATCATCCTTAGTGACAGGAGAGGGACCATAGGATTGGAGGATAGCCAATGTTAAGAAAGGTTCTAAACTTAAACAGAAATCAAGAAATAATGGGCCAGTGAGTCTGACACCAGATGTATGAAAGTTATTGGAAGGTGTTCTAAGGAACCAGATAAATATATATTTAGATAGGCATGGACTGGTTAAAAATAGTCAGCTTGGTTTTGTGCATGGTAGGTCATGTCTAACCAATCTTCTAGAGATTTTTGAGAAGTTTCCATGAAAGTGGATCAAGGCAAGGCAGTGGATGTTGTCTACATGGACGTTAGCAAGGCACTTGACAAGGTCCCGCATGGGAGGCTGGTCAGAAAGGTTGTCACTTGGCATTCAAAATAAGGCAATAAATTGGATTAGACATTGGCTTTATGGGAGAAGCCAGAGAGTGGTAGTAGGTGGTTGCCTCTCTAAACGATATTGTGGTCAACTGTATCAGTAAAATTGTGGATGACATCAAGATAGCCAACTGGTGGTGTAGTGGCATCTGTGCTGGACTTCGAGGTGAGGGGTCCCGGGTTCGAATCCGGCAGGCTCCCTGAATGGCATCCGTGATGGGTTGAGCATCGAACTGGCAACTCAGCCTTGTAAGTAGACAAAACAGACAACAATGCTAAAGAAACAGCAAGGCCACCACTGGATGTGCCACAAGACATGGAAAGGAAGAAGCACAACCAAGATTGGAGCTGAAGAAGGTTATCATGACTTGCAAAGGAATTGGCATCAGCTGGAAAAATGGGTTGAAAAATGGCAGACGAAACTGAATGCAGAGAGGTGCAAGGTATTGCACTTTGGTAGGACCAGCCAGGGTAAGACTTCTGCAGTGTATGGTAGGGCAGTATGGGGTGTGAGAGAACAAAGGGATCTGGGAATACAGGTCCATGATTCGTTGAAAGTGACATCATAGTTAGATAGGGTCATAAAGAAAACCTTTGGCACATTGGCCTTTATAAATCAATGTATGAGTACAGGAGATGGG
This sequence comes from Hemitrygon akajei, assembly GCF_048418815.1. Taxonomy (NCBI): domain Eukaryota; kingdom Metazoa; phylum Chordata; class Chondrichthyes; order Myliobatiformes; family Dasyatidae; genus Hemitrygon; species Hemitrygon akajei. Next base: position 12,620,367 of record NC_133146.1, on the reverse strand, counting down.
ATATTACGTTAAAGTTGTATAAAACATTGCTGAGGCCTAATTTGGGGTACTCTGTGTCATTTTGGTCACCTACCTACAGGAAAGATGTAAACAAGGTTGAAAGAGTACAGAGAAAATTTGCAAGGATTTACTGGGTCTAGAGGGCCTGGGTTATAAAGAAAGACTGAATAGGTTAGGATTGTATTCCTTAGAATATAGAAGATTAAGAGGAGATTTGATAGAGGCATGCAAAATTATGAGGGTATAGATAGGGTTAATGGAACCAGGCTTTTTCCACTGAGGTTGGGTGGGAATAGAACCACAGATCATGGGTTAAGGGTGAAAGGTGAGAAGTTTAAGGGGAACATGAGGGGAAACTTCCTCACTCAGAGGGTTGTAAGAGTGTGGAATGAGCTGCCAGCAACATAGTGCATGCGAGCTCAATTTCAACTTTGGATAGGTACGTGGATGGTAGGGGTATCGAGGGCTATGGTCCCGCTGCAGGTTGATCGGAGTAGCCAGTTTAAATGGTTTCAGCATGGGCTAGATGGGCTGAAGGGCCTGTTTATGTGCTGTACTTCTCTGTGACTCTATGATAAGAGGCACGATTGAGTGGTGGGCAGCCAGAGTCTCTACTTCCCGGGGTGGAAGCGCCTAATACGAGGGATCATAATTTTAAGGTGTTTGGAGGGAAATATAGGAGGCACATTTTATATACTAAGGACCATGGGTGTGGGAAAATCCTGCCAGGGATGCTGGTAGAGGCAGACACATTAGGAACATTTAAGAAACTCTTAGGCACATGGATGAAAGAAAAATGGAGGACTAAGAAGGAGGAAAGGATTAGATTGATCTTAGTATAGGTTAAAAGACTAGTATAAATTAATCTTAGTATAGGTTGAAAGATTGGCACAAGGTTTTGGGCTGAGGGGTTCGTACTCCTCTGTAGTGATCCATGTTCTATGTTGAAGGGAATGAGGAATAGGAGGAAATAAAGAAGAGAGACAGAATGAAAGAGGGCTGGAGAGAAATGAGGATGGGAGGAAGGGTGGAGGGAAGAAAGAACAAGAGACCAGAATCATCAAGTCCTTCTCTCTCCATCAAAGCCACCCGGACTGCTGAGTATTTCCAGCACTTTGTGTTTTAATTTCACATTTCCCACGCCCACATTTTCGCCGATATCCATTCTGAAGCTGAGAACTTGTGCAGTTCACTGTCCAGCTGAACGTGCAGCCCGGCGCTCTCTGCAATGTTCCTCACCGACACAAGGTGTCCAAAAGCTCAGGTCCTACACGGGCACAAAGAGGCACCTGCCGTGGTCATTCAAAATTGAAGTCATGTTTACCGTGACGGGCGCAAATACACGTATGCCCAGAACAGTGAAAAGGTTACTTACATCATCACAGGCACATGGTATCAGAAATGCAACAGTCACAAGAAAGACGTAAAGTAAACATAAATTATACAAAGTTGTACAAGAGAGAACAAAATAGGAAGTAAAAAAAGAAGTCAATTGTAATACAAAGTGGTCAAACTGGTCACAGAGAGTGTTGCCATAGTGATGAAGTGACTGTAATGTGTTTCTTTTGTTTTTTAAAAACTGTTCTTTTGTCTTTTTATGCTGCCTTGGATTTGGAGTAATAATCATTTTGTTCTTGTTTACACTGATGTACTGAAGAATGACAGTAAACAATCTTAAATCTTGAATCTTGAGTTGGGTTGTGTCAGTTGGTCCAGTACTGATGGTTGAAGGGAAGGTGCCATTGTTCCCAAACCTGGTGGTGTGGGACTTCAGGTGTCTGTACTTCCTGCCTGATGGTAGCCGTGAAGACATGGTATCCTGGATGAGAGATGTTGCCTTCTTGAAGCAGCATCTCCTGTAGGTACTTCCGATGGTGGGAAGGAAGTGCCCGTGAAGTCTTGGGCAGAGGTCACGATTCTCTGCAGCCTCTTGAATTGAATTGACTTTATTTCATACATCCTTCACATAAATGAAGAGTAAAAATCTTAAAGTTACATCCCTGTCTAAATGTGCAATGTATAGTAATTTATAATATTTAGTATGTACAACAGGACAGTCAATACAACATAGAAAAACATTTGAATCAGCATGAATTAATCAGTCTGATGGCCTGGTGGAAGAAGCTGTCCCGGAGCCTGTTGGTCCTGGCTTTTATGCTGCGGTACCACTTCCCAGGTGGAACAGTTTGTGGTTGGGGTGACTTGCGTGCCCAATGATCCTTCTGGCCCTTTTTACACACCTGTCTGTGTAAATGTCCTGGATAGTGGGAAGTTCACATCTACAGATGCGCTGGGCTGTCCGCACCACTGTCTGCAGAGTCCTCCGATTAAGGGAGGTACAGTTCCCGTACCAGGCAGTGATGCAGACTGCCAGGATGCTTTCAGTTGTGCCCCTGTAGAAAGTCCTCAGGATTTGGGGGCCCATATGAAACTTCTTCAACAGTCTGAGGTGAAAGAGGTGCTGTTATGCCTTTTTCACCTCACAGCTGGCATGTATAGACAGGGTTGCATTCCTATGCATTTGAATGTCACCATTTCTCCATTGATGTTTGCGTTAAACCCTGAAAACCCCTCCCCAGTGGTACTTCACCAGAAGACAGCGGTTCATCTGCCCTTAGGCATGCACTATAAACCCTGGTTTTGCCATGACTCCCACTTTCTAAAATATTACTTGAGATCAAGGTGAATCAATAGAGCTGTACAAGAGGCAGAGATCAAGCAGAAAGTGGTGGAAATAGATAATACAAGACGGGATCATTTTAAGGTGTTTGGAGGAAAGTATGGAGAGGATGTCAGAGATAGGTTTTATTTACACCGAGAGCAGTAGCTATGTGGAGCACACCAGAGCTGGTGGTAGAGGCAGATACATTAGGAACATTTAACAGACTCTTAAGTAGACAAATGGATGAAATAAAAATAGGGGGATATGTGGGAGGGAAGAGTTATATTGATCTTGGAGTAGGTTATAAGGTCGGTATAGCATTGTTAAAATACCTCAATTTGAACACCGAACTTCCACTCAAATAAATGTCTGGATAAGACCAATTTTCTAATGTACTCTAGCGCACAGGCTGCAGTTCATAACTCAGTTTGTGGAACATAGATTCATGGAGTTATAGAACATAGAACTTTGAACTGTGCAGAACAATAAAGGTCCCTGGACCCTCAATGTTGTGCTGACTTTTGAACCTACTCCAAGGTCTATCTAACTCTTCCATCCTCCATAATTCTTCACAGTTATTTTGGCTTATATACCTCTATCAAGTAGCCTCACGTCCTCCTTTGCTCCAAATGGCAGAGCCCTCGCTCGCTCAACCTGCAGCCAAGCCCTTTTGAGCAACTGGTCCAGGTGTCTCCCTGAGCCGGTTCCACTTTGTTATTCACCAGGCTCCTGAACCAGCATGGATAACTTTGCTCAATGAGTCCGAACAATGGTCTCATTTTCAAAGATTCTACAGCTCATGTCCTCTGATTGATTTATTTATTTATGTAATTGTTATTTCATTCTCTTAAATATGATATTTGTTCTCTTGTTGTGGAATGCCTCTCTTCTTTTGCACATTGGTTGCTTGTCAGTCTTTGTGAGTACTTTATCCCTGATTCCGCTGTGAATCAGATTGTATATGGTAACATATACAGTATGTAGTTTGATAATAATTTACTTTGAACTTTGAACTTATTTGCATTTGGCACAGATCCCTCTAAACCTTTCCATCGGCTAGCACGGATCCTGCTAATAAACCGAAGAGTTCCGGAGGTAAGACTAAAGCTTTGAACACTCAACTGCCGGTAGGAAAAAGACCGCAAAAAAAAAGATTAAAAAGATAAAACCGCACCACCAGCAAATTGGAGACCCCTTAGTCCCGCCTGGGTCCCCGGCAGATATGGTAATCAGAGAGACCAGAGATGATCGTTGTGCGGTAACATTCAGTAGTGATTTGTATGAGTGGTCACATGGGGATTGGCTGTATGGGGGAAGTTTTAATTTGAGACTAATCCAGTACTGGGAGGATGCCACCCGAAATGGGGACGGCGACCCAAATTGGGAGGCTGATTACATGTAAAGATGCTTTAAACGATGTAAGGAGGTGGCTAAAAGACACCAACCTCCAAAGAAAAAGGAGATTAAGCAGCCTGAAACAGAGAAGGCTGGGGTTGAAATGAAACCTGCCACAGGACTTTACCCACAACTCCCCGTACCGGCCAGTGCCCCAATGACACCCAATAGTGAAATAGATGATTTAATAATGATGACAACTGCCTTGGGACGACCCGCATCCACTTCTTACAACCCCCATGCCAGAAGTTCAGGCACCTGACACCCCCAGGGGACAGACATCACTGTAACGAGAGAAGGGTCTCAGGAAAGAGGAATTGAAGCTGAGGGAGCTGAAGGAAGTGTTAGCAGTACTAGAGATGATTAAAAAAAAACACCTGAAAAGGCAGGAAAAGAGGAAAACCAAATGGAGGATAAGCTTTTTACCGACACCTTCATTATATCTAAAGGAGCCCCATTTCCCCTGCTGGGTCCGCAGACCCTTTGTAAATTAGGGGCAACACTGCACTGTACAGCTGAAGGTATGGACATGGAGATTCCTCAAATTAGGATCCCTCAGATGCCAAAATGAATGAATGGGCGAGAAAAGGACAGTTCAGAACCCATACTGTACTGCTGGCAGCTGGATAGCAATCTCTGTGCTTGGCAGGTTCAGAGACTGCATGACACAGCGATAGGACGAGCCAACCCTCTACGTGCAAAGTCTGCAATACTTGATTAATAGCAGCCGGGAAAGAAGCAGCTCCGTTGCACGATCTGTTACACCCGCACTATGATCAGGCTGTGCACTCTTATTTAAACAGTAACACTGAAGGCAACACCGTCTGTGTATTTCGGTCCCGAGGGATGAGGGCTCCTGGTAGACTTAGTGGAAAAAAGGATTCCAACTAGGGGACTCCCCAATGCCTCATTTGACAGTGGCCATAAAACCACCAGCAAAGCCTAAAGATATCGGGACGATGATAAAACGATTGGCGAAAGAAACCAAGGCTGTCTATACTATAGCTCTGCCGTTACTGGGACAAGAAGCCCGAATAAGAATTCTTTAATGAAAAGGAGGGGAGAAATATGTTAAAGTCTGAGAGCTGGGAAACATCCTTAGAAAAGCAACCAGCACCAGCAGAAGACCCTCTACTTCCCCCTAGAGCCTTAGAGAGGGTACAGGGAACCAATGGGCCCAACATAAAAATCATGTGGGAAAGGCCCAAACAGCTCCGGAGCATAAAGTTACTCTAAGAAAAAAGAATGTGCCACTGCCCTGTATTAAACAGTACCGTGTGGCTACTGAAGCTGTAGCAGGTATCGCTACAGTAATTGACTCATTGCAGCAAGGGGTGCTGGTGAAGACACAAAGCCTGTGTAACACCCCTATATTACCTATCCCAAAAACGGGCCGGAGAAATGAGCGGCATTTTGTGCAGGACCCAGGAGCCATTAATAAAATAGTCATCCCTATTGCCCTGCTGGTGGCCGGACACCAACATTATGCTTACTTCTATACCTGTGGGTGCTAGTACCTTTACCGTAGTCGATCGGCGCTCAGCATTTTTCTCCACACCTTTGCACAAGGATAGCCAGTATTTATTTGCCTTTACTTATAAGAATGAGCAATATACGTGGACACGTCTGCTCCAGGGATATACTGAAAGCCCCGCAGTTTATGCTGAAGTGGTTAAAAATGATTTGACTGAATGCCAGCTGTCTGAATATTCCACGCTGATTCAGTATGTAGACAACATCCTGAGCTTCTGCCACAGGGCCACAATGTCTGACAGATTCTTTAACACTCTTTACTTTATTGTCACCAAACAATTGATACTAGTGCATACAATCATCACAGCGATATTTGATTCTGCGCTTCATGCTCTCTGAAGTACAAATTGAAGTAAATATAATAAAAATTTAAATTATAAATCATAATTAGAAAATAGAAAAGGGAAAGTAAGGTAGTACAAGTCAGGTCCGGATATTTGGAAGGTATGGCCCAGATCCAGGTCAGGATCTGTTCAGCAGTCTTATCACAGTTGGAAAGAAGCTGTTCCCAAATCTGGCCGTATGAATCTTCAAGCTCCTGAACCTTCTCCCGGAGGGAAGAGGGACAAAAAGTATGTTGGCTGGGTGGGTCTTGTCCTTGATTATCCGGGCAGCACTGCTCCGACAGCGTGCAGTGTAAAGTGAGTCCAAGGATGGAAGATTGGTTTGTGTGATGTGCTGGGCTATGTTCACGATCTTCTGCAGCTTCTTCCGGTCTTGGACAGGACAACTTCCATACCAGGTTGTGATGCACCCTAGAAGAATGCTTTCTACGGTGCATCTATAAAAATTAGTGAGGGTTTTAGGGGACAGGCCAAATTTCTTCAGCTTTCTCAAGAAGTAAAGGCGCTGGTGGGCCTTCTTGGCAGTGGACTCTGCTTGGTTAGACCAAGTCAGGTCATTTGTGATATTCACCCCAAGGAACTTAAAGCTTTTGACCTGTTCCACCTGCACACCACCGATGTAGATGGGGTTGTGTGGTCTGCCACTCCTTCTGAAGTCAACAACCAATTCCTTCATCTTGCTGACGTTGAGGGATAGGTTATTGTCTTCGCACTGTTACGAAGGATGAACAACTCTGATGGGCAGAAGGGTGCAGAGTTGCCCATGCCCCCCCCCCTTTTGGAGAATCAGAAACCGTTACTATTTCGATGCTGCTAACAAGGAAGTAAGAGAGAAAGATAAAACATGCCATGACAGTTGTTACTGATAACAGCTCATCAGAGAGAATGAGAGAGACACAGATAAGAGGTAAACAAGTTGGAACATCTGCTATTGCTAAGAGAGGAGAGGAGCCATTGATTTACTGTTATTGACTTTTGGAGAAGGATTGTTTAGTTGGTACTATTCTATTCATTGAAATTCTTCAGTGGACAGCTGGAGTGGGCTGGTTTGATGAGCTAAGCCATTCAAAACTGATTGACACTTGAAACCCCGTGAGAGGGGATAAAAGTGAGGTCTGGGGTGACACCACTGAGACGCACCAGGAGACACACTAGTGAGCATCAGACACCCACGAGAAAGTGTGGGGCATTGGAGACCGAACGAAGGATCGGTAAATTTTAACTCATGGTGTTTATAGCGAGGCCAGTGGGGGCTTGTGTGTGTGTCCACCCTTGCCTGGGTGACGAGTCCACCGTGGAAGAATGGTCTAGCTAAAGGACGGAGAGGTCATACTTGAATGGCCACAGCAATAACACATCGATGGATCAAGATCGTAAAGGAAGGTTGGCAAGTCAATAGCTGTTACTGTTTGCGCGCTCTCTTTCTCTCTCTCTCCAACAATTACAACACATCGACCAACAACTACCTCAGCCTGCATGAACTGAACTGAACTTTATATTTCCATGTAACAATTCATTATCCCCTAGACAACGATAGGGCTTGTTTATTATTGATTACTATTATACCCACACTTTTAGGTTTAGTATTGCTAACGTATATTATCTGTATATTTGCATTGATATTGTTTTGTATATTTTTACTAATAAACACTGTTGAAAATAGTATCACCAGACTCCAAGGGACACTTCTTTGCTGGTAAGACACCCAGTTACGGGGTACGTAACAGCACCATGCCACCAGGTTCTTAATTTCCTCTCTGTACTCAGACTCATCATTACCCAAGATACGGCCTACAACTGTGGTGTCATCCAATCGCTCGAAGCACTTCATAGCAATTGATGTCAGAGCCACAGGTCGATAGTCATTCAGGCATGCCACCTTGCTTTTCTTCGGCACCAGGATTATCGTTGCCTTCTTAAAACACGAGGGGATCTTAGACTGAAGCAGGGAGCAATTGAAGATGTCAGCAAACACTCCAGTTAGCTCACTTGCACAGGCCCGGAGAACCCGTCCCGGGACGCCATCTGGGCCCATCGCCTTCCTTGGATTTATCTTCAGGAAGGCCCTTCTAACGTCCTCCTCGGTGACGATGAATCTCGATGCCACCAGGTCTGGTTCATCCGGAGGGGGCGGGACGCTCCTCTTCTGTTCGAATCTTGCGTAGAATATGTTAAGTTCATCAGGAAGAGAAGTGCTACAGTTACTGATATTCCCAGCCTTTTCTTTGCGCCCAGTGATCTCATTTAGACCGAGCCATAGCCTACTGGCATCCCTCTGGTTAGCCTGGGCTTCCAACTTGGCTTGATATTGCCTCTTGGTGCCCTTAATGGCCTTCTGGAGTTCACGCCTGGATTCCAGGTAGCGACTGGTATCCCCGAACCTAAAAGCCACTCCTTGAACTTTTGGCGAGAAGAGAGCACAGTGTATCTGTGGAGAAAATGCAGTTTTGCCAAGAGACTGTCCAGGACCTTGGATTCCAGCTCAGTAAAGGTCGGCAAAGTTTGGGAAGGGATCCAATAAAATCAATAAAGAAGATCCCAGTCCCCAAAACAAAAGATGAAGCCACACTCAGGTTGGAGGAACAACATCTTATATACCATCTGGGTAGCCTCCAACCTAATGGCATGAACATTGACTTCTCTAACTTCCTTTAATGCCCCTCCTCCCTTTCTTACCCCATCTCTGATATATTTAGTTTTTCCCCCTCCCCTTTTTTTTCTCTCTCTCTGCCCATCACCCTACCTGTCTCCATCTCCCTCTGGTGCTCCCCTTCCCCTTTCTTTCTCCCTAGGCCTCCCGTCTCATGATCCTTTCCCTTCTCCAGGTCTGTATCCCTTTTGCCAATCACCTTTCCAGCTCTTAGCTTCTCCTATCATTTTGAATTTCCTTCTCCCCCTCCTACTTTCAAATCTCTTACTATCTTTCCTTTCAGTTATTCCTGACAAAGGGTCTCGGCCCAAAACGTTGACAGCGTTTCACCCTGTAGATGCTGCCTGGCCTGCTGTGTTCCACCAGCATTTTGTGTGTGATGCTTGAATTTCCAGCATCTGCAGATTTCCTCGTGTTTGCAAAAAATGACATTCTTTCTTTCCTGGGCATGGTAGAGCACTGTCAACAGTGGATTCCCGAATACCAGGAGAAGGATGCAGTAATGCGTTCTGCTACATTGAAAATGGAGCCCCTCACCATGGAATAACACCCGAAAGGGAGAAAGCCTTCCATGACCTAAATGTAATGGTAGAAAAATCTATTCCTGTTGTATTGGATCACCCGTGTACTGTGATAGTACCCCATGCTGTAATGCTGCTGTTCAATTCAGCTGCTACTCAGCATTTTACCACGTCCAGAAGGACAAGTTATGAGCTGGTTCTTCCCCCTTGATCCAACTGTACGTACAAAAGATCTCCGGCTGTTAATCCAGCTACTTTTGTTCTGTTACCATCTGCACCGCAGGATGGGGATGACCACGACTCTCCGCTCGCAGTGGAAGCCACGACTACTCCCTGACCAGATCGGAGAAGCGAACCTGTGGATAACCCTGATTTAATTCTTTTTCACAGATGGCTCTTTGCACCGCCCAAGAGATGATCTGTTGCTGGCAGAGTGTGCCTCGTAACTCCCCACGAGGTAGCAGAAGCTTACGCCTTGACAACAGGAGCATCAGCGCAGGTGGCAGAACTCTATGCCGTCACCCGAGCCTGCTTGCATCTTGGCCAAAGGAAAAGCTGCCAATGTTTATTCTGACTCACGTTATGCGTTTGGGATAGCACATGACTTTCAGCAATTGTGGAGAAATAGGGCATTTATCACCTCCTCGGGGAAGGCGATTAACCACTTTGTACTGAACCTTTTAGAAGCTATACAGTTGCCACAGACTGTAGTAATAATTAAGTGCGAGGCACACACCTCAGCCGAGAATGAGGTCTCCAAGGGGAATCGGTTTGCAGACATGGTAGCAAAACAGGTGGCCCTTTAGTGACAACCTGTGCCACAGACCCCTCGGGTTGAATCGGGAGGGAAGGAGCTCCCTGTGTGTATTGACCTCCAGCAGTCGCAGGAAACCCAAAATCTTGCCTCACAGCAAGAGAAATGTGCCTGGTGCAATTTTGCATGTTACCAGAATACCGGGCTATGGCGTCACCCAGATGGCCGAGTAGTTTGCCTGCATAGTTTAATTTTGCCCCCGGCTCGCCTGGCACATGACCAGGCTCATATGGGCAAAGGAGGGACGCAGCATGCCATCGCTCAGTATGCCTCTGCAATTTGACTTTGTACTTATGCCTGTTGAAAGGAGGTTTAAAGGTATATCAGTAACAGTAGACATGTTTTTCAGATGGGCGGAGGCCTATCCAACCAGGAGGAAGGATGCAGAAACTGTGGTGAACAAATTGATGAAAGAAATTATATCTGGGTTTGGAATTCCTCTAGGGATAAATAGCAACAGGGGGAACCCATTTTACAAATACATTAGTGCAGGGACTGAAGCCTTGGGGTTCCAGTGGAAATTGCATATCCCCTGCCAGCCTCAGTCCTCGGGTATGGTGGAAAAAGCAAAGGGGGAAATAAAAGCGGCTTTGACAAAAGCTTACACGAGGAAATCTGCAGATGCTGGAAATTCAAGCAACACACAAAAAACGCTGGTGGAACGCAGCAGGCCGGACAGCATCTACAGGAAGAAGCTCTGTCGACATTTCGGGCCGAAACCCTTCGCCATTAGTCCTGACGAAGGGTCTTGGCCCGGAACGTCGACAGTGCTTCTTCCTATAGATGCTGCCTGGCCTGCTGCGTTCCACCAGCATTTTCTGTGTAGGTCGTTTGACAAAAGTTTGTCAGCAAGAGGGTCTTGGACGGCCAGAGGCAGTGCCTATAGTAATATACACTCTGTGAAATCAGAAGAATAGAAATACAGGACTTACCCCTCATGAAATTTTGAGGGGACGGCCTATGACGACAGGACCTAAGCCTCCCATGACCCCAGAAAAGGTAGCGCTAATACGGTATGATGAGAAGATAGATAGATAGATAGATAGATACTTTATTCATCCCCATGGGGAAATTCATCTTTTTTTCCAATGTCCCATACACTTGTTGTAGCAAAACTAATTACATACAATACTTAACTCAGTAAAAAAAAATATGATATGCATCTAAATCACTATCTCAAAAAGCATTAATAATAGCTTTTAAAAAATTCTTAAGTCCTGGCGGTTGAATTGTAAAGCCTAATGGCATTGGGGAGTATTGACCTCTTCATCCTGTCTGAGGAGCATTGCATCGATAGTAACCTGTCGCTGAAACTGCTTCTCTGTCTCTGGATGGTGCTATGTAGAGGATGTTCAGAGTTTTCCATAATTGACCGTAGCCTACTCAGCGCCCTTCGCTCAGCTACCGATGTTAAATTCTCCAGTACTTTGCCCACGACAGAGCCCGCCTTCCTTACCAGCTTATTAAGACGTGAGGCGTCCCTCTTCTTAATGCTTCCTCCCCAACACGCCACCACAAAGAAGAGGGCGCTCTCCACAACTGACCTATAGAACATCTTCAGCATCTCACTACAGACATTGAATGACGCCAACCTTCTAAGGAAGTACAGTCGACTCTGTGCCTTCCTGCACAAGGCATCTGTGTTGGCAGTCCAGTCTAGCTTCTCGTCTAACTGTACTCCCAGATACTTGTAGGTCTTAACCTGCTCCACACATTCTCCATTAATGATCACTGGCTCCATATGAGGCCTAGATCTCCTAAAGTCCACCACCATCTCCTTGGTCTTGGTGATATTGAGACGCAGGTAGTTTGAGTTGCACCATATCACAAAGACACTGAAATACGCACAAGCATTGTGTCAGGAGGCAGGGAAATTGTATGAGAGGGTCCGGCAAGCCCAAGCACCTTTAACTGAAGGTAACGTGCATCAGTTTAAGCCCGTAGATAGATTATATGTGAGATCAATGAATAAAGGTTCTTTCTCTCCCAGGTGGAAAGGCCCCTACCTAATGCTGCTGACGACCCGTACAGCCGTTAAGGTGAAGGAGAAACCTGACTGGATCAATGCCAGCAGGTGCAAGTTGCACCACGACGACGACGAAATAAAACACTGAAAAAGTGACATCTTACCCGAGAGAGAGAGGAACGGCACTGAGAACCAAGAACCAGGTGTTATTGAGAGACTGGAAAATAAATCTATTCTAACCTGCACCTCATGTTATATACATAGTGACTGACTATTAACAAAATATATACTCAATAGAGGACTAACATGAAGGAAGTAGTGGTAATAATCATATTGGGGGTGGGATTGATTGATTACCTAACAGTGTCAGAGGGCAAGTACAAAGAAACAGGGAAGTGGAGAAGTATTACCCTGGGAAGGAGGGGCCTGAGCGTTAGTGGGGAAAGAATGTTGCACCTACGTACCCGATGCTTCAGAAAATATGACCCATGTGTGAGAACTTCTGACCCAGTTGCGAGATGGAATGCATAGACTGAACTCTCAAGCCCCTCCAGAAGGCTGGGATTTCTTTAGGTGGGTTAAATCAGTGTTAGCAGAGGGAACATTTTCCTGGCTACAGCCCCTCTTTTACGGGCTCATTGCCCTGGTCTGCTTAGCAGTGGTAGGTCATTGTGTCAGACAACTATGCATTCGCTGGGTCTGCGCCCGTACAAAGTCAAAGTCAGGGGAGACAGTAGCATTACTCTATGTGCAATCACACATCACGGGAGACGGGAAAGAAAGAGTATAGTTATGATGAAGAGGCATGTTGTACTTATATTCCCAATGCCACAGAAAACATAACTGACTTAGGCCAGCACATGATGGAGAAGGTTAAGGAGATTGGAAAGGTGGGAGAACAGCTGAAAAACTTCAACAGTGGAGGATCTTGGTGGGAAGGAATATGGGGATGGTTTTCTGGCTGGGGAAGCCAGATAACGCATAGAATAATTATGGTGGTAATGATATGTGTTTTAGGGTGGAGCACTGAGGTTGTGCTGTTATCAGTTGATAAAGAGGACTTTGTCCGGCCCCGAGGGTGTCCCAATGATATCCCAGATGGTAAAAGCTAAAGCTAGCAAGGAGCACTGGTGGGGTGAAGAGGTGTACCCGGGGAAGGAAAGACCCTAAGGATATGAGCCCCCTTATGAGGAAGAGGAGGAAATACCACAATAAGAAATGTTAATCTAGAAGATTAACAAGGAGGGAACTGTGGACGAAAATAGTAAGACATTGTGATGAACGCTAAGGAGTTAATAACCTTCTTCTAGTCTGTGAATTCAAAGTCTGTAATCACTTGTCTGCAACTAATGTACACTGTGTGACTGAAATGTGCTTTGTAGACGGGATGGGAAAATAACTATGTCTATGCTTCCTTGTTCTAAGAATCATCACATGTCTGCCCTTGGGAAAGCCCGATATACTGTCCTGAGAACTAACACTTAAGAAAATGTATAACCGCTCAGGGACATATAGTGCAGCTTCGCTATTCTAACGAGTTGTAGTTGAAGTTCCCTCCTTTTTCAGATTTAAGTGCTTCATGTCACGTACTCCTGGGGTATAAATAAGAGTGTGATCCATTGCTGAGCAGAGTCTCAAAACTCTGCTTTAGGTGTCTGGGCTCTCCGTGATATCATGTAATAAAACCCTTTAGTCTGAAACAATTCTCTGAGTCGGCCTGATCTATTCTGACTGCAGCTCCTGAGATTTCTTTCCATAGCAGGACCTACAAATACCTGGGGGTGCATCTGGATGACAGACTTGAGTGGAACACCAACACAGAGGCTGTGTACAAGAAGGACCAGAGTCGCATCTACTTCCTGAGAGACTGAGGTCCTTTGGAGTGTGCAGGCCTCTCCTTCACATGTTCTACCAGTTTGTTGTCCAGTACAATCTTCAATGCAGTGGTGTGTTGGGATAATGGCATCAACACAGGAGATACCAACGGGCTCAATACACTGATTAGAACGGCGGGCTCTGTTATAGGAGTCAAACTGGACACACCGCAGGCTGTGGTAGAACAAAGGACCCTATGGAAAATCCTGGCAATTCTGGACAATGTTTCTTACCCTCTGCATGCCACCTTGGCTAAACAGAGGAGCACTTTCATTAATAGAGTAAGACAACTGTGCCACTCCAAAGAGTGCTATATGAGGTCATTCTTACCCTTAGGCTCTATAATGAGTCAACCTATAGCCGGGGAAGTGATGAACCCCTCCTGTTAGACTGTTTGAGATAACTTATTTTTATTCTTACAACTTCCCTTCTAATATTTATATCTGTGCACTTGCAATGCTTTGGGATCAATAAAGAATCTATCTATCTATCTATCTATTGATTATGAATCAGTGACTTTTAAACCTTGTAATGGTGCCCACCTCTTCACCTTCCCCCAGAAGTTTGCTCCTCAAAACCACGACCCTCTGTTGGGAAAACCTTCCTCTTAGGAGCTTTCTAAAACATTCCCTTCTCAAATTAAGCCCTACCCGGAGGGTGTAGGGGGAACGGGGAGGAAGATTGTGACAATTCAATTTGTCTATGCTTCTCATAATTTTATAAATTTATTTAAGGTCACCCCTCTGCTGCCTTCACTCCAGCGTAAAACAGCCCTGGCCTGTCCACTCTCTAACTCAAGCTCTTCAGTTTAAGCTGCTCAATTTACATACATTTGGTCTATGTCTCTCTAAGTCTTTCCTACCCCTGCTCCTGTCCACATGTTTCTTAAACATTGTAATTGTTGTCACTTCTACCATTTCCTTGACATAAGATCATAAGACATAGAAGCAGAAATTAGGCCATTTGGCCCATCGAGTCTGCCCAACATTCAATCATGGCTGACCCTTTTTCCCCCTCCTCAACCCACTCCCCAGCCTTCTCCCCATAACCTTTGATGCCATTTCCAATCAAGAACAGATCAAGCTCTGCCTTAAATATACCCAATGACCTGGCCTTCACAGCTGCCTATGGTAATAAATTCCAAAAATTCACCACCATCTGGCTAAAGAAATATCTCCGTATCTCTGTTTTAAATGGACACCCCTTATCCTGAGGCCGTGCCCTCTTGTCCTAGACTCCCCCACCATGGGAAACATCCTTTTCACATCTACTCTGTCTAGGCCTTTCAACATTCAAAAGGTTTCAATGAGATCCTCCCTCATCCTTCTAAGTTCCAATGAGACAGACCCACAGCCATCAAATATTCCTCTTATGATAACCCTTTCATTCCCGGAATCATGCTTGTTAACCTCCTCTGAACCCTCTCCAATGCCAGCACATCTTTTCTTAATGAGGAGCCCAAAACTGTTCACAATGCTCAAGGCGAGGCTTCACCAGTGCTTACAAAGCCTCAACATCACATCCCTGCTCTTGTATTCTAGACCTCTTGAAATGAATGCTAACGTTGCATTTGCCTTCCTCTCCATCAACTCTACCTGTAAGTTAACCTTTAAGGTGTTCTGCACAAGGATTCCCAAGTCCCTTTGCATCTCAGATTTTTTAATTTTCTCCATAGTTAGAAAGTAGTCTGCACATTTATTTCTACTACCAAAGTGCATGACCATGTATTTTCCAACATTGTATTTCATTTGCCGCTTTCTTGCCCATTCTCCTAATCTGTCTAAGTCTTTCTGCAGCCTACCCATTTCCTCAACACTATCTACCCCTCCACCAATCTTCACATCATCTGAAAACTTGGCAACAAAGCCATTTATTCCATCATCTAAATCATTGATATACAGCATAAAAAGAAGCAGTCCCAACACTGACTCCTGCAGAACACCATTCGTCACTGGCAGCCAACCAGAAATGGATCCTTTTATTCCCACTCGCTGCCTCCTACCAATCAGCCAATGCTCTAACCATGCCAGTAATTTTCCTGTAATGCCATGGGCTGTTAACTTGGTACGCAGCCTCACGTGTGGCACCTTGTCAAAGGCCTTCTGAAAGTCCAAATATATAACATCCATTGCATCCCCTTTATCTATCCTACTGAATCTCCTCAAAGAATTCCAACAGGTTTATCAGGCAAGATTATCCCTTAAGGAAACCATGCTGACTTTGTCCTATCTTGTCCTTTGTCATGAAGTAATCCATAACATCATCCTTAACAACTGATTCCAATATATTTCCAACCACTGAGGTCAGGCTAACTGTCTATAATTTCCTTTCTGCTGCCTCCCTCCTTTCTTAAAGAGTGGAGTGACATTTTCAGTTTGCCAGTCCTCCAGAACCATGCCAGAGTCCAATGATTTTTGAAAGATCATTGTATTATTTCTCCAGCCTCATTTTCTAGCGGTCCTATATCCACGCTCAACTCTCTTTTATTTTTTTACATACTTGAAAAAGCTTTTACTATCCACTTTGATATTGTTTGCTAACTTGCTTTCATATATCATTTTTCCCTCCTAATAATTCTTTTAGTTGCTCTCTGTACAGATTTAAAAGCTTCCCAGTCCTCTGTCTTCCCACTAATTTTTGCTTTGTTATATGCCCACCCTTTTGCTTTTACACTATCTTTCACTTCCCTTGTCAGCCACAGTTGTACTATTTTGCCATTTGAGTATTTCTTTGTTTTTGGAATACATCTCTCCTGCAACTTTCATATTTTCCCCAGAAACACGCACCATTGCTGCTCTGCAGACATCCCTGCCAGCAGCTCCTTCCAATTTACTTTGGCCAACTCCTCTCTCATACCGCTGTAATTTGCTTTAGTCCACCGAGATAGTGCCACATCAGACTTTACTTTCTCCCTGTAATACCCTGAGAAAGGTTTCACTGCTAACTTAATGGTCTTTCTGTTGCAGCAGTGTTTGGGTTATGGTTAGAGATAACGGGTGCTTTGGAATGTGAGCCGTCCAATCAGGGGACCAGGTTTTTGTGTTGTGTGCCTGACTCCGGTGTGAGCTGGGGTCTTCCGTTTGGGAGGAGACAAAGACACTGGAGAGAACCGGTCGTAGGGTTTGACCCGATGGGGGACCGTGATTCGATAGAGCAGGGTACCAGGGTCTACTGAGGATCGGAGAATATGACTTTTGGAAGGGTTGAGCTCCAAGTTGTGCACATTTGACTTTTTAATTATAATGGGCCCTTCTTGTTTTCTTTATTTTCTTTGCTAATCCTTTAGTTAATCTAAGATTCACAAGTATAATTCCTTTAATCATATGCAGTGTGCTGTTATTACTTGGCGCTGAGTTGTAACAGGTTAGCAAATCACACAGCATCCATACAAACGAGGGTTTGGGGTGGGAGAGCCATTCCAATCTCTTGGGTTTGGCGGGACCAGAGTGTGTATTCCCTAGACATATGCAGCAAGGAAACCAGGTGAGTTTCATCCTTATCAAATTTCAAGTTGAACTCAATCACTGCTTCCTAAGGGTTCTTTTACCTCAAGCTCCCTAGTCACCTCCAGTTCACTACATAACACCCAATCCAGTATAGCTGATCCCCAAGTAGGCTCAACAACAAATGGCTCTAAAAAGCCATCTCATAGGCATCCGACAAACTCACTCTCTTTGGATCCATTTCCAACCTGACTTTTCCCATGTTGAAATCTCCCATGACTATCATAACATTGTCCTTTTGACACGCCTTTTCTATTTCCCATTGTAATCGGTGGTCCACATCCCAGTCACTGTTGGGAGGCCTGTATACAACTGCCATCAGGGTCCTTTTACCCTTGCAGTTTCTTAACTCAACCTACAAGAATTCAACATCTTCCAATCCTATGTCACATCTCTCTACTGATTTGATTCCATTCTTTACCAGCAGAGCCACGTTACCCCCTCTGCCTACCTTCCTAACCCTCCAATATAATGTGTAACCTTGGACATTCAGCTCCCAACTACAGCCATCCTTCAGCCACGATTCAGTGATGGCCACAACATCATATCCAACAATTTGTAAAAGTGTGACAAGATCACCCACCTTATTTCTTATACTCTGTGCACAGAGATATAACACTTTGAGTGCTGCATTTGCTACCATTTTTGATTCAGCATCCCTAATGCACTGATACTCACCCTGCTGGCTACAGTTATGTCCTATCATCCTGACAGTCTGACTGCATGCTATTTTTACTTTTCTTTTACCATCTGTCCTATCCCGAGTCCATCAGTTCTGATCCCAACCCCTACCAAATTAGTTTAAACCCTCCCCAACAGCTCTAACAAACCTGCCCAAGAGAATATTGGTTCCCCCCGGGTTCAGGTGCAACCCGTCACTTTTGAACAGGTCGTACCTCCCCCAGAAGAGCTCCAATGATCCAAGAACCTGAAGCCCTGCCCCCTGCACCAGCTTCTCAGCCACACATTAGTTTGCCAAATCGTTCGGTTTCTACCCTCACTGGTGCCTGACAACAGTGAGTTCCAACTGTAGCTAGGTATCCAATAACTCAATTAAAGTGTCAAGGGTCACCAATAAAGAAAAGACGATAAGCAAATATTTCTTTCAAACATTTTTAAAAGGCATTCAGGCAATCTGCAGTAATTAACGTACAGTAAAATGACCCTGAAATCAAACCACCTTTACCTCTAGACCATTGTTGCTTCTGAGCTCAATGAAGGCAGAAACAATTAATGGTATCAGTGTAATTAAAGAGATTACCAAATAATTGTGACTACAGTAATCCAAGATGGAGCATTATATGTCAATTTGATATATTACACAACAAGGAAATAACCTTCACTGCTGGCAATCATGTTATTGTATTGAAGTGAAAAGCTGCAGATGCCAGAAACCTGAAATCAGAAACTCTCAGCGGGTCAGGTGGTGGCTGTGGAGGGAGAATCGGAATTAATGCTTCAACTTCCCCATTGTTGTTAGAATTATGAACCGATCATCTCTTCCGCAACTCCTTCCCAGTGTGCTGCTATGTTCCTGAGCCTCTAACTCTGTCTCGTTCTCTTATAGTCTCTTTTACCATTCTTTGGCCGCTACTTCAGATTTCACTAAATCTGATGTAGTGCAATAAGGGACGTTACGGTAGCCCGGTTACTTTAATTTTATAGAGAAGTACAGCACAGAAACAGGCCTTTTGGCCCGTCTAGTCCATGCTGGAACCACTTAGACTGCCATCTCCCGTCGGCCTCCACCAGCCCTCCATATCCCTATTATCCATGTACTTATCCAAACTTCTCTTAAACGTTGAAATCGAGCTCACAAGCACTCCATGCACTGGCAGCTCATTCCATACTCTCACCACCCTCTGAGTGACGAAGTTTCCCCTCACGTTCCCCTTAAACTTTTTACTTTTCACCGTTAACCCATGACCTTTGCATTTAGTCTCACCCAACCTCAGTGGAAAAAGCCTGCTTGCATTTATCCTATCTACACCGCTCATCATTTGCATACCTCCATCCAATCTCTTCTCAATCTTCTATGTTCTAAACAATATAGTCATAACCTATTAAATCTTTTTTTATAACTCAGGTCCTCCAGACCCGGCAATATCCTTGTAAATTTTCTCTGTACTCTTTCAACCTTATTTACATCTTTCCTGTAGGTAGCTGCGTTGGCACGTGGCCTAGTGGATAAGGCATCGGTCTAGTGATCTGAAGGTCACTGGTTCGAGCCTCAGCTGAGGCAGCGTGTTGTGTCCTTGAGCAAAAGGCACTTAACAATACCGGTGCCAAGCTGCTTGGGTCCCTTCCCTTGGACAACATCGGTGGTGTGGAGAAGGGAAAGCTTGCAGCTTGGGCAACAGCCAGTCTCCCATACAACCCTGCCCAGGCCTGTGCCCTGGAAACCTTCTCCTGTAAATCCCACCTCCTGTACTCATAATTCTGATTTATGAAGGCCAATGTGGCAAAAGCTTTCTTTACAACCCTATTTGCTTGTGATGCCACTTTCAATGAATTATGGACCTGCATTTCCAGATTCCTTTGCCCTACCATTCACTGTGTGAGACCTACCCTGGTTGGTCCTACCGAATTGCAACACCTTGCACTAGCAAATTCCATCTGCCAGCTTCCATCCTATTTTTCCAGCTGATGATTGCAGATCCCTCTACAAGCCATGATAGCCTTCCTCACTGTCCACTACACCCCCAATCTTGGCGTCATCTGCAAATTTGCTGATCCAGTTAACCACATTATCATCCAGATCACTGATACAGATGACAAACAACAAACAACCCAGCACTGATCCCTGCGGCACTCCACTAATCTCAGGTCTCCAGTCAGAGAGGCAACCCTCGACTACCACTCTCTAGCATCTCCCACAAAGCCAATGTCTAATCCAATTTACTACCTCATCCTCAATGCTGAGTGAATGAACCTTCTTAACTAACCTCCCATGCAGACCTTGTCAAATGCCTTACTAAAGCCCATGTAGGCAACAACCACTGCCTTGTCTTCATCAACTTCCCTGGTAACTTCCTCGAAAAACTTTATAAGATTGGTTAGACACGACCTACTAGGCACAAAGCCATGCTGACTATCCTTAATCAGTCCATGTCCATCCAAATATTTATATATCCGGTTCCGCAGAATAACTTCCAATAACTTTCCCATAACTGATGTCAGACTCACCAGCTGATAATTTCATTGTTTGTTTAGAGCCGTTTGTGACTGAATGAGCTGAATGACATTGGCTATCCTCCAATCCTCTGGTACCATTCCTTTTGCTAAGAATTATTAAATATCTCTGGTAGGGTTTTGGCAATTTCTGCACTTGCCTCTCACAGGGTCTGAGGGAACACCTTGTCAGGCCCTGGAAATTCATCCAGCCTGATTTACCTCAGGGTAGCAAAGACCTCCTCCTCTGTAATCTGCGCAAGGTCCATGAATTTAATGCCACTTTACATCACTTCTATAGACTCTGTGTCTGTCTCCTGAGTAACTACAGACACAAAGAATGCATTTTAGATCTAACATAAGAACATAAGAAATAGGAGCAGGAGTAGGCCATCCGGCCCATCGAGCCTGCCCCACCATTCAATAAGATCATGGCTGACCTGTCCGTAAACTCAGCTCCATCTACCTGCCTTTTCCCCATAACCCTTAATTCCCTTACTATGTAAAAACCTGTCTAACTGTATCTTAAATATATTTAGTGAAGAAGCCTCAACTGCTTCCCTGGGCAGAGAATTCCACAAATTCACCGCTCTCTGGGACAAACAGTTTCTCCTCATCTCTGTTCTAAATCTTCTCCCCTGAATCTTGAGGCAATGTCCCCTAGTTCTAGATCTCCCCCATCTGCTTTGGCTCCACACATGGATTACCAATCTGATCTTCCAGAGGACCAATTTTGTCACTTGCAATCCTTTTGCTCTTAACGTATCTGTAGAATTCCTCAGGATTCTCCTTCATCTTGTCTGCTAGAGCAACTGCATGCTATTTTTTAGCCCTCCTGATTTCTTTGTTAAGTGTTCTCATGCATTTCTTTACTCCATCAGCACCTCATTTGTTCCTACCTGCCTCGACCTGCTATGTACCTCTTTTTTCTCTAAACCAGGGCCTCAATATCTCTTGAAAACCAAGGTTCCCTACAGTTGTTATCTTTACCTTTCCTCCGTTAGGTCACCCCCCCCCCCCACCCAAAAGTATCCAAAGTGATATACCTGTTGATGAGGGGAGACAATCGGGGGTACTCTGCATTGGCTCCTTAACCCCTTCCCCTTCCTGATTGTCACCCAGTTTCCTTTGTCCTGCACCTTGTAACAACCTCTCGATATCACCCACTCAGCCTCGCAGATAATCCAGAGTTCATCCGGCTCCAGCTCTTTAACGCAGTTCGTCAGAAGCTGCAGCTGGATGCACTTCTCACAGCTGTGGTCGCCAGGGACACTGGGGATCTCCCTGCCTTCCCACATCCCTCAAGAGGAGCATTCCACTATCCTGCCTGGCATCTCCGCTGTCCTAGCTGAGCAGATATAAAGAAAGGAAGGGGGAGAAAATCTTTACCTAGAGCATTTTTTTTGCTTTGTCTGACTGAAGCCTCAAGATCGCCACTCTAACTGGCCACTCCTACTACAGCCACTGCTCTTGCCCCTGTCTTTCTTTAACTTGCTCTTGCTAATCAATCCCAAACACTGACTGGTCACTGGCCAGCGCTCCATTTTATTTTGCTTAAAGACACAGTGTGGAATAGACCTTTCATCCAACAGACGTCCAATCGCATCATCCAACAAACCCCGAACAACCCCCCATGATTAAACCTTAGCATAGCTTAATCACAGGACAATTTACAATGACCTATTAACCCACAGTCTTTGGACCGTGGGGGGAAACCAAAGCACCCAGGGGAAACCCATGGGGGGAGAACATTCAAACTCCTAATAGAACAGTCGATTTGTTGAGATTAAATAAGAATGGTTTGCTAATGCCTTACAAGGCATTGGTCAGACCACATTTAGGCCATTGTGAGCTGTTTTGGGCCCCATATAAAACCATAGACCATAAGACAATAAGACATAGGAGCAGATTCAGCTTTTCACCCCATCTAGTCTGCTCTGTCATTCCATCGAGGCTAATTTATTATTCCTCTTAACCTCATTCTCCAGCTTCTCCCTGAAACACCCTGACTGACCAAGAACCTATCATATAGGCATCCGTTAGTCTTGTGAGACCATGGATTTGCGCCTTGGAAAGTTTCCAGGGCGCGGGCCTGGGCAGGGTTGTATGGGAGACCGGCAGTTGCCCAAGCTGCAAGCCTTCCCCTCTCCACACCACCGATGTTGTCCAAGGGAAGGTGGGCACTGGGACCCAAGCAGCTTGGCACCGGTGTCGTCACAGAGCAATGTGTGGTTAAGTGCCTTGCTCAAGGACACAAACACGCTGCCTCAGCTGAGGCTCGAACCAGTGACCTTCAGATCACTAGACCGATGCCTTACCACTAGGCCACGTGCCAACACAAGAATAAGAACCTATCAACCCTCAGCTTTAAACCTACCCAACAATTTGGCCTCCACAGCTGTCTGTGGCAGTGAATTCCACTAATCCACCACCTTCTGGCTAAAGAAATTCCTCCTCATTTCCATTCTAAATGGACATCCCTCTGTTCTGATACTGTGCCCTCTGGTCCTAGACTCTCCCACTATAGGGAACATCCTCTCCATGTCCACTCTCTCTAAGCCTTTTAATATTCAACAGATTTCAATGAGATCTCCTCCCCCCATTCTTCAGAACTCCAGTGAGTACAAGCCCAGAGCCATCAAATGCTCCTCAGGGGTTAACCCTTTCATTCCTGGGATTATTCTTGTGATCCCAGGCCAGCACGCCTTTTCTTAGATAAGAGACCCAAAACTGCAACAATACTCTGGCCAGCACCTTAGAAAGCCTCAGTATTACTTCCACATTTTTATATTCTAGTCCTCTTGTTATGACCCCAGCCCCCTCCTTTGTGAGATTCGCAAGAGCCCTAGTCAAGGGGGGGTCAAATGACCCAAGAGAGGGAGGGAGACGTGCTTCGGTGGACCCATCTATAATTACCCAGTTACTGGGGAACGTAACACTCTCAAAATGAATATGCTAATGTTTTTGGTCAGCTTACCTTCATATTTCCTCTTTTCCCTCCTTACGGCTTTTTTAGTTGTCTTTAGTTACCTGTTGGTTTTTAAAAGCCTCACCATTCTTTACATTACATTGCTATAGCATGATGAGGTTCTGCATAGGGAGTTCAGGGAGTTAGGTGCTAAGTTAAAGGGCAGGACCTGCAGGGCTGAGATCTCAGAATTGCCACATGCTGGTGATGCACCATCAATAACTCACTCTGAGACGTAAAGACGAGATATCGGCTTTTATTGACTGGAAGAAGGAACAAGCAGTGGTTGACCACCATACTACATCCTGGAGACAGAGAGGCCGGGCTCAGACCTCAATCGCCTTTATACCGGGGTCTGTGGGAGGAGCCACAGGAGCAGTCAGCGGGGGGCGTGTCCAGACAGGTATATGTAATTCACCACAGCTGGTGAGGCCAGAACTAGGAAGATTATACAGTTTAATGTGTAGCTGAGGAGTTGGTGTAGGAGGGAGGGCATAAGATTTTTTGATCATTGGGCTCTCTTCCAGGGAAGGTGGGACCTGTACCAAAGGGATGGAGTGGGGGACTGATATCCCAGCTGGAAGGTTTATTAATACTGCACAGTGGGGTTTAAATGAGCGTTGCAGGGGAATGGGAACCAGAGTGCCAGGAGAGTGATGGGGGCAGATGTTGGTAAGACCTCAGACGAAGACGGGAATCAAGAGGTTAAGCATGCTCCCTCGCACCCTAAAGCAGGCAAGTGCAGAAGTTGCCAGGGCAAAGATATTCAAATCATTCTTAGCAACAGGAGACATACCAGAGAATTGGAGGACAGCCAATGCTGTTCCAGTGTTTAAAAAAGACTTTAAACAGAAACCAGGAAATTAAATTGGTGAGTCTGATATCAGCTGTAGGAAAGGTTTTGGAAGGTATTCTAAGGAACCAGATATAGACAAGGACAGATTAAGGTTAGTCAGCATGGCTTCACATTTGGTAGATCATGTCTATCCAATTTTTCGAGTTTTTCAAGGAAGTTACCAGGAAAGTTGCACCACAGGTTCCAACACACTAGTCTACTGCTACACTATGATAAGGAATTCCTGTTCTTCCTTCTCAAGACCACATTTTGGCAAGTCGGATCATTTGGCTGTACTCTTGCTACCTGCATACATACAGTCCCCAAAAAGAAAGGCTCCGGAGATCAAGATAACCGAGAGGCGGCCGTGGGAGGCTGAGGAACGGTTACCGGTTTGCCTTGAGTCAGTGGACTGGGTCGTGTTCGAGAACGCATCTGAGGACCTGAATGACTACTCCAGGGTTGTTACAGACTCTATTAAAACAGCTGTGGACGAGTGTGTCCCTACAAAATCGTTCAGGCTTTTCCCCAGTCAGAAGCCCTGCATGAACAATGAAATCTGGAACCTGCTGAGAGCCAGATCAAAGGCATTCAAGTCCGGAGATCAAGAATGCTACAAGCAGAGCAGGTGTGATCTCTGGAAAGCCGTCTCTCGGGCGAAGTGGCGATTCCAGACTAGACTGGAATCAACGGCCGTAATGCCATGACCTCCTACAAAGTTCAATCTTATGACATGGGCAACAGCAGAGCTTCACTTACAGGTGAGCCGAATGTCTTCTATACTCGCTTTGACCACCAGAACAGAGGAGAAACATCACCTCTCCCCATGTCTCCCGATGATCCTGTGGTCTCAGTATCTGAAAATTACTTGCGGGATGCTTTCAAGAGAGCGAATCCAAGCAAAGCATCTGGTCTGGACGGAGTGCCTGGCCGAGTACTGAAGCCCTGTGCTGACCGACTGGCTGCTGCGTTCACAGACACCTTCAACCTCTCGCTCCGGCAGTGTGCGGTACCCACCTGCTTCAAGCAGGCTTCAGTCGTACCAGTGCCCAGGAACGGCGTGGTAACCTGTCTAAGTGACTATCGCCCAGTGGCACTTACATCCCCAGTGATGAGGTGTTTTGAGAGGCTGGTGTTGAAGCATATCAGCTCCTGTCTGAGTGACGATTAGGATCCACTCCAGTTTGCCTACCAAATCAACAGGTCCACAGCAGATGCCACCTCATTGGTTTTTCACACAACCCCAAAACATCTGGACAGGAAAGATGCACACACCAGGATGCTCTTTATTGATTACAGCTCAGCATTTAACACCATCACACCCTCAAAACTAAATAGTGAATTCCAGTCCTGGGCCTCAATGCCCCCGTCCCCTGCTCCTGCAGCTCGGAAATCACCCGAGCCCTCTTTAGATTCGTCTGGGGATCCAAGATGGAGCGAGTCAGATGGGCCACCATGCACAAGTCCCTGGACAACGGGGCAAAACCAGTCCCAATGTCACCCTCACCAGCTTCCTGCGTGGCTGCATCAGGTTGTGTGTGGAACCCAAATACGTGGGCACTAAGTAACACTATGAGCCCAGGTTCTACCCGTCGCCCTGGCTACGAAGGCTGGGTCTGGCCCCAGTCAGCAGAAACGACTTTAGCCTCCCGGAGTGATCCAGCATGGCCCTGCATGCCGCGAGCCCAGGCCTGTGTCCATAAGGGGGAGGAGGAGCCAGTGAGATGGGTCTGACCAGCGCTGTGCCGACCCTGCCGTGTGCCATGGAGCGACCTCTTCCACCGGCGTGGCAAGGGAGGCCACGTCCAATACAGCCATCGGGAAAGGCCGAGCTGGGGGGTGTCACCCGAGACCTCCAGCAGAATCCCTCCGAGTGGGCCGCTTGGGTGAAGAGCGCGGTTTATATCATCGGCCTGGAGCTGCTGCCCCGCTGGGGGGCCCGTGTGGATGTGCCGGGGGCAACACTCTACCTCAGCATTGACGTTGTGGCTCTCCGGCAGGAAGCAGATCAGGCAGGCACAGCAACAACGACCGCCGGTCTCACAGCGGCGCAGTGCAACACCGCGGAGCCGGGGCAAGCGGAGGCAGGTGGCAGGTGGCAGGTGGCAGCGGGGTAGAGCTCCCCACCATTGACCAGCAGCGGTGCAGCAAGCAGGTGAGTGATCCCGTGCAGGGCCGTATCTACGGAAAATAGCGCCTATGGCAAGCACTGAAATTGCGCCTCTGACCAAACATCTGACACCCATCTTTTAGATAACTTTACCATAATATCAGCTCAAAAATATAAGTTGAGCTCGTTAATCTTTTAATTAACGAATGATGTCACTACATGGAAATTATAATTGCACCTTACTTGCTTTCACTGACGCAAATTGGTCTATGATGTGATCAAAGTCAGTTTTTTCAGTTCCTTCTCTTTCTACACTCAGCAGAGCAAGATCACATAGTCTGCCTTGACCCATGGAGGCTCTCAAATACGGAAGTATTAGTTTTAACTCGCTGAATGATCTCTCACAGCTGGAGATGGAAACTGCGATGGTTAGCATTATTTGAATAGCAATGCGAAGATTGGGGAAGACGCTCTCATCTCCATACTGAACAATAAATTTAAGAAGCTCTTCAGGTCTTGATACTTTCATGTTGACCTGCCTTGATAGCAACGTCCTGCAATCCAAAATTTCTTCATATAGCTGCTGTCCATCAGCATCAGAGCTGTACAAATCACCCAAATTTTCACACTTCTTCTTTAGGTTGTTACTGTCGGCGCCGTAACTCAGTCCCTCGACATCGAGAAGGAACCCAAACTTGACGTCAGTGTCGTGCAAACGAGCGAACCTTTCGTCCATTTCTCTGCGAAGACGGTCGAGTGTTCCCTTCATGACTCTCCCCATTTCCTCCTTAGCTGTTAACCGAGCGTCTCTCGAGTTCTCATCAGCCACTCGTTTCTTTCGTCTCTGATGTCTTTCAGCTCCACTTTCCTTCTTCTGCGTGAAGAAACGTTTCATGGTCTTCTTACACAACGCTCTGAAATAAGGCCATCCTAGTGCTTCTCACCCATGGCAATCAAAGACAGATCATACATCTGAAGAAAACGCTTTTTTCACTCTCCGAGGATGGCTTGTCTGACTTTAACAGAAACCGCTCAGTGGCGCCCAGGGCATGTGCCATACCTTAGATACGCCACTGATCCCGTGCTGGCCCACGTAAGAGGGTGGCTGAGTGTGGGACGACGGCCAGAGCGGCCGAAGGTGTCTGCCCTGAATCGGGAGACGGAAGCCCTGTGCCCTCAGTGGGAGGGAGCGCGGGAGCTGCGCGACAGGGCCCATTTCCAGTGCCGGCGATGACAGACACCTCCTGCAGCTGCTGGGCCCCCGGGGGCTTCGCACCGCGGCGCTGCGCGGGCTGGCGGGGGCCGGCCGTTTCAGGGTTGCAAAGGCGTTGGGCAGGCTGCGCGATCGCTTCTACCGGCCTGGGTACAGGCAGGACGCGGAGCCGTTCGTGCCCTGCTGCAAGAGGCCGGGCCGACAGACCAGGGTGCCAGCGCGGCAATATCTGGTGGGAGCCCCAGTATGGGTTTACGGGCCCGCCCAGAGGAAGGGTGTATCCCTCAAGCTTGGAAGCCACTGGATGGGGCCGGGGGAGGCGCTCGACTACTCCTCCGGTGTGGTATACAGGGTGCGCTTGCCCCGAGCAGCGGAAGGCCGTCGTGCTGGGACTGGCTGGCACCTCATCGGTCCTCGACCACCACTGACCCAGCGCGGCTGATGGAAGTAAGTAACCATCCGGGTGCCCTGCCTCTTGCCTCACCGAACAGAGTGCCTCCCCAGGGGGTGGAGGTGATATAGACACCCCACTGCCCCCAGGCCGCTGTGTTGACCACCCCCGGCAGCATTGGACTTTGCTGGGGGCGGCTGACCCCTCAACTGGGGGCAGTGTGGCACTCTGGGATCATGGTCAACGGCTTGTCGCACATTCCAAGTGGGCAGCGCCGCTCATTGTTCTGGCTTGTGGAATGATGGTGGGACGTTCAAGTTCATTCATTGTTACACTTTAGCTCATGTTATACAGCTGTCCACTTTTTGAGTTTGTGGGTCACCCTGACTGTAACTGGGGTGCGTAATAATCATCTCCCACGTGACCGGGTTCTCGCTGAGTGATGGCGCTCTCCGTGTGCCTGTGCTGACAATAAAAACGGCAGTGGAGAAAACGAGCTCTTCCCGTCTGTCGCTATGGACAGAATGCTCACCGCAGTATGTGATGCACCATCAATAACTCACGCTGAGACTTAGGAAGTGAGATATCGGCTTTTATTGACTGAAGAACAACACTACATCCTGGGAAAATGAGGGAGAGCAGCAGACCACAGTCGCCTTTATACAGGGGTCTGTGGGAGGAGCCACAGGGGCAGTCAGACAGGTATATCTAGTTCACCACAGTATGTACGTGGGTGAATGACGATTGACCTTTGACGAATCTGAACTTGATGATATGCAGGGTTGCAACATTAAGTTGAACTTTGGGTGCTGCACTACTGCCGCAATATCGGGGGTGTTTAACATCAGAGTATGGGAACCAGGATAAATGTCGTCTGAGGCCACAGGCTGCAACCTCAGCACCGGTTCTCGACTCCCTGTCCACTCATAAGAGTATAGCCAGTATCTGCTAAACTCCGTGTACAAGTTCAGTTTCAGAAACGTACAGGGAAATGCCTCATTTGCATTAAACAATCAGTACGAACCCAAGATATGCTGGAGTTTCACCACGCATTCCGGCACCAAAACAACGCGCCCAAAATATTTCCAAATGATATCGGAGTAATGGGCCATATCTCAGATGACAATGAATCAGAGAACATAGAGAGCTTAATAACGTGGAGTCTTGACAACAGTAACTCTCTCCATGTAATTAGAACGAAAGATCAATGGTCATTGATTACAGGAGAGTGTTGCAGTATGCATGCTGAGTTATCAGTGATGTTGAGTTTTATTTACGTATTCAGTTACGGGATGTGGGCGTCGCCAGCTAAGCCACCATTTTTTGCTCGTCCCGAGTTGCCCTTGAGAAGGTGGTGATGAGCTGCCTTCTTGAACCGCTGCAGTCCCTGAGGTGTAGGGACACCCACAGTGCTGTTGGGGAGGGAATTCCATGATTCTGACCCAGTGACAATGACAGAACGGCGATATGTTTCCAAGTCAGGATGCTGAGTGACTTGGAGGGGATTTCCAAGTGGTGGAGTTCCCAGGTATCTGCTGTTCTTGTCCTGCCAGATGGTAGTGGTCGTGGGTCTGGAAGGTGCTGCCTTGGGAACTCTGGTGTGCTGTTGCAGTGCATCTTGTCGATCGTACACACAGCTGCAACAGTTCGTCGAAGGTGACCTCTCAATCAACCTTGTTGAGATCGCGAACTTTAATTGTCTACACGCACTGCCGTTCATTGATGGCGTTTACACGGTATTCTACATTGCAGGGTTGTATTTTACTGATAAGTGGGCTTGTTATCCTGTATGTGTAAGGACTAGCCCTGAGGAAGCTTTCTCGACTATTTACATTCATCAGGAAGAGGCATTGCTGCTGGTGCAACTCAGCGGGGCGGAGTCCGGGCTGGAGTCAGTGTGTCACAAAGTCCAGACTGGAGTCGGTGTGTCACAAAGTCCAGTCTGGAGTCGGTGTGTCACAAAGTCCGGGCTGGAGTTAGTGTTTCTCAGACTCCTGGCTGGTGTCAGTGTGTCACAAATTCCAGTCCGGAGTCGGTGTGTCACAAAGTCCGGGCTGGAGTTAGTGTTTCTCAGACTCCTGGCTGGTGTCAGTGTGTCACAAATTTCAGTCCGGAGTCGGTGTGTCACAAAGTCCGGGCTGGAGTTGGTGTTTCTCAGACTCCTTGCTGGAGTCAGTGTGTCACAAATTCCAGTCCGGCGTCGGTGTGTCACAAAGTCCAGTCTGGAGTCGCTGTGTCACAAAGTCCAGTCCGGAGTCGTTGTGTCACAAAGTCCAGGCCGGAGTCGGTGTGTCACAAAGTCCAGACTGGAGTCGGTGTGTCACAAAGTCCACACCGGAGTCGGTGTGTCACAAAGTCCAGACTGGAGTCGGTGTGTCACAAATTCCAGTCCAGAGTCGCTGTGTCACAAAGTCCAGACTGGAGACTATGTGTCACAAAGTCCAGTCTGGAGTCGGTGTGTCACAAATTCCAGTCCGGAGTCGCTGTGTCACAAAGTCCAGACTGGAGACTGTGTGTCACAAAGTCCAGTCTGGAGTCGGTGTGTCACAAAGTCCAGTCTGGAGTCGGTGTGTCACAAAGTCCAGACTGGAGACTGTGTGTCACAAAGTCCAGACTGGAGACTATGTGTCACAAAGTCCAGACTGGAGTCGGTGTGTCACAAAGTCCAGTCTGGAGTCAGTGTGTCACATAGTCCAGTTTGGGGTCGGTGTGTCACAAATTCCAGGCTGGAGTCGGTGTGTCACAAAGTCCAGGATGGAGTCGGTGGTGCCCCTGCTGTTCGCTCGACAGAAGTCAGGCTGTATTGTTGTTGATTATAGAATTCTCTGGCTTTAATTGCTCTGGTCTGGACACTTTTTTTTGTGTGGCTGTATTTTACTGATAACTTTATGTGCCTGCTACCTTGTACGTGCTGTGTGTGCTTTCTGCTGTGAGTGACTGTTGCATCTTGTTCCCGGAGTAACACTGTTTCTGTTGGCTGTATTCATGGGTATTCACGTATGGTTGAATGGCAAACTTGAAGGGAATTGTTATTTTTTTTAATGTTGTTCTATCTCAATGCATTGTGTAATGATTTGATCTGTTAACAAACTGAAGGCATGTTTTTCACTGTACATTGGTACATGTGACAATAATAAACTGATAGCTATAACAATATGACCGGATTGCACAAAAATGAACTTTACTTTCTCATTCTAATTGATCTCCTTCGTGTAAGGGTTGTGCGTAATTTATGTCTACTTTCTGCTTTTCTTCTGAATGCGGAATCCAGACTGGAGTCGGTGTGTCACAAAGTCCAGACTGGAGTCGGTGTGTCACAAAGTCCAGTCTGGAGTCGGTGTGTCACAAAGTCCAGACTGGAGTCGGTGTGTCACAAAGTCCAGTCTGGAGTCGGTGTGTCACAAAGTCCGGGCTGGAGTTAGTGTTTCTCAGACTCCTTGCTGGTGTCAGTGTGTCACAAATTTCAGTCCGGAGTCGGTGTGTCACAAAGTCCGGGCTGGAGTTAGTGTTTCTCAGACTCCTTGCTGGAGTCAGTGTGTCACAAATTCCAGTCCGGAGTCGGTGTGTCACAAAGTCCGGGCTGGAGTTAGTGTTTCTCAGACTCCTTGCTGGTGTCAGTGTGTCACAAATTCCAGGCTGGAGTCGGTGTGTCACAAAGTCCAGGATGGAGTCGGTGGTGCCCCTGCTGTTCGCTCGACAGAAGTCAGGCTGTATTGTTGTTGATTATAGAATTCTCTGGCTTTAATGGCTCTGGTCTGGACACTTTTTTCTGTGTGGCTGTATTTTACTGATAACTTTATGTGCCTGCTACCTTGTACGTGCTGTGTGTGCTTTCTGCTGTGAGTGACTGTTGCATCTTGTTCCCGGAGTAACACTGTTTCTTTTGGCTGTATTCATGGGTGTAAGAAGAGAAAGGGTTAAGGTTAGACTGTGCTAAGATCTAAGCTTACAAAACATATGCTGACACATTGCTAAATAAGGATATAAGATTCTTGCAAAACTGTATAGGTACAATCTGTACCTTGTGGTAATCATGAAGAACTAAAAAGGAGTCATTAAGCTAGGAGCTGAGAGCGGAGGTGGATGGAACAGATGGAGATAAGCTGTACTCTTGTGGCTAACTCCAAGGCCGATGAGTGTTTGAAAACTTGGCAGACATGGCTCTGCGGATGGCTAACTCCAAGGACAGAGGA
Source organism: Hemitrygon akajei (assembly GCF_048418815.1). Taxonomy (NCBI): domain Eukaryota; kingdom Metazoa; phylum Chordata; class Chondrichthyes; order Myliobatiformes; family Dasyatidae; genus Hemitrygon; species Hemitrygon akajei. The sequence goes on along the minus strand of NC_133146.1, from coordinate 12,588,223 downwards.
TATGAGAAAATGTGTATGTGACCCCCGAAATGTACAAGCCTGTGGGGAGGGGGAGAGTGGAGCTGACTATGAATAATTGTAGGAACGATACAGCAACTGAGGGACACGTGATAACCTACTTGAAACTGTATAAAAGGAAATGAAATGTAATGCTCTGGGCTCAATACTGCTGGAGCAGTTTTGGGTCCGACTCTGCAGACTCGTGAAAAATAAAGCTTTGCCGCTTTGCAGTTTGCTGAGACTCAGAGTGTAGGATTATTTCTGACAGCTGGGGGCTCGTCCGGGATCCCCACTCCGGTCGTGGAGGGCGAGAGGAAGGACATCGGAGAAGGTGCACCCTGCCGAGTTCGGCAGTCCCTGATTCCTTGCTCGTCGTCTGAAACGGCTTGAGCGAGTGAGATCCGGACAGCGCAAGGCGGCAAAGCAGGGAGGAAAGGAGACGGTTCTACGGCACACCGGGTAAGTGAGACTAGCTAACTGAGATCTAGGTGGGTGTGACCGGGTAAACTAGGTGTGACGACACCTAGAGTAAAAAGAACCGGGCCGGGAAGGGAATAATGGGAGGGGGAAGCTCAAAGGAAGAGGAGCCGGAGAGTTCGGGTTTGTTCCCGAAGGTACCTCCTGATAGCCCCCTCGGTAGAATGTTTGCAGGATGGGGATATGGACGAACAAAGGGAAAGCAGAAAAAGAGAATGGTAGAATATTGCAAATTATGGTCCAAACAGCCAATAACAGGGTCCTCGGTATGGTGGCCACCATTTGGGTCAGATGAGGATTGGGTTAGACAGGCCTTAAACATATATGTAAACTCTAAACCAAATGTGAGAGAGGAAGAAAATGAGTATGCCTCTTGCTGGGTTCCCGGACCAGGAGACTCCGCAAGAAGTTTTAAACTAGAAACTAAAACTAAGGAGGAAGAGCCTCCTTGGGAAGTGTTGAATCATCTACCTCCCCCTTATGTTCCCCGGCCCCAGCAGCCCGAACAAGCTGCTAGTGCTCCGCATCCGGATGATCCACAACGGCAGGCGGAAGAGGAGAGAGAGACGAGGAGAAACAGAAAAAGACCGTTAGGATAATGGTTCAGACAGTACAGCAAGTAACCACAGAAAACAGGGAAAAGAGGGGAACGTGGTCAGACCGAGGCAATGGCCAAGAACCAGGAAGGAAAACGCGAAGGACTCTAAGATGCTTCCACTGTAACGAGGAAGGACATTTTAAACGGGAATGTCCTAAGTATCGGCGAGAGGTCAGGTCATATGCCATGATGGAGGACGAAGACTAGGGGGGTCGGGGGTTCCTACCCTTGGGGAGAAGAAACTATCGACAGGAACCCCTGGTAAATCTGAAATTAGGTCCCCAAGGGTCAGATACAACCTTTATGGTAGATTCGGGTGCTGAAAGATCCAGTGTAATCCAGATACCTCCCGGCGCCCGAACAGGAACAAGAGTAATGAAGGTATCCGGTATCGGAGGAAAAACGATACAAGTGCCCATTGTGGACAATGTGGAAGTCGGATATGAAGATAGGGCAACAAGGCAAGACCTTCTCCTGCTGCCCTCGGCAGGATTCAACCTATTAGGAAGGGACCTGCAAGTGCAACTGGGCATTGGAACAGTGCCGAACAATGGAGAAATAATAGTAAAATTATTCGCATTAAAAGAAGAGGACGACCAGAAAATAGAGCCCGAGGTGTGGTATAGAGAGGGAAATAGGGGAGGATTGAACATCAGCCCTCTACAGATCACCTTGCTACCGGACGGTCGCCCAGTAAGGAGGAAGCAGTATCCCATTGCGATGGAAGGAAGAAAAGGGCTGCAGCCGGTAATTGAAGGGCTGATCGCAGATGGACTGCTGGAAGAATGTATGTCGCCATATAATACCCCCATCCTCCCGGTGCGAAAACCGGACGGGACTTATCGGATGGTACAAGACCTGCGGGGTCTAAATGCAGTAGTCCAGACCCGATACCCGGTAGTACCCAACCCGTACACCCTGATGAGTAAAATCTCCCCTGACCATGAATGGTTCAGTGTAATAGATCTAAAGGATGCTTTCTGGAGTTGCCCGCTAGAAGAAAGCAGTCGGGACATGTTTGCGTTTGAATGGGAAAATCCTACAACAGGGCGGAAAAGACAACTCAGATGGACGGTCCTGCCGCAAGGATTCACTGAGTCACCTAACCTATTCGGGCAGGTCTTGGAGCAAGTACTAGCGGAATTCCAATGTGCTCCAGAGAACCAACTGCTACAGTATGTGGATGATTTATTACTATCCGGGCCAACACAGAAAGGGGTGCAGGAAGATACCATCAGATTACTGAACTTCCTAGGGAAAAAGGGGCTACGGGTCTCCAAGAAAAAGTTACAATTCGTGGAAAAGGAAGTAAGGTATCTGGGACACCGGGTCAGTAAGGGACAGCGAAGCATTACCCCAGAAAGGATAGCTGGAATAACAGGGATGTCGCTACCTCGTACCAAGAAGGAGATACGACAGTTCCTGGGGTTAGTGGGGTATTGTCGAATCTGGATTGAGAATTATACTCCCCTGGTGAGATTTCTGTATGATAAACTCGGGCAAGATGAGCAAACAGTAAAATGGACAAAGGAAGAGGAGCAAAAATTCAACTATATCAAGGGGCAATTGATCCGTGCTCCGGTGTTAGTCTTGCCAGCCCTGGAAAAACCATTCCAGCTGTACGTCAACAATGCCGAAGGAATGGCCCAAGGGGTACTCACCCAACTAAGAGGAGGAAAGCGGCAACCCGTGGCTTTCCTGTCAAAAATGTTAGACCCGGTATCGCGTGGATGGCCCACCTGTATCCAAGCAGTGGCAGCGACAGCGGTATTGGTAGAGGAAGCCCGGAAACTAACCTTTGGAGGGAAGATCACAGTGCATTCTCCCCACTCGGTCAGCACCCTACTAGCCCAGAAGGCACATCGGTGGCTCACTGACTCCCGCATTCTAAAGTACGAAACTATACTGATGACCGGAGAAGACCTAAACTTCGCAAAGGATTCCAGTTGCAACCCAGCCCAGTTCCTCTATGGAGGACTAGAAGAAAAGGAGTCAGAACACGACTGTATTGAATTGCTGGACTTGCAAACAAAGAGCCGGGAGGACTTACAGGAAGTTCCCCTGGGAGAAGGACAGGAATTGTATATAGATGGATCCTCACGATGTATTGATGGAGTACGGCACAGCGGATATGCCATCATTGACGGAGAGACTGAAAGAATAGTGGAGTCCGGGAGATTACCGGGAAACTGGTCGGCCCAGTCATGCGAATTATACGCACTCCAGAGGGCTCTGAGGATATTGGAGAAGAGGATCGGAACAATATACACTGACTCTAAGTACGCCTATGGGATAGTACATACCTTTGGGAAGATATGGAAAGAAAGAGGACTGATAACGGCCAGAGGAAAGGGACTGGCACACGAGCAAATGATAAGTATGACATTGGAAGCCCTGGCCCTACCAACTGAGATTGCGGTAGTACATGTACCCGGACACCAAAAAGGATCAACACCTGAAGCAGTAGGGAACCGTCTAGCCGATGGGGAGGCCAAACGAGCAGCCGTTGAAGACCCGATCCAACTCCTGACCTTGATACCAGTGAGGGAAGGACTTACTAAACAACCTATGTTTACCCAAATAGAGATTGATAGCATGAACCAACTAGGAGCCCGAAAAGACACTGATGGTAAATGGACGGTCCCGGATGGGAGACAGGTACTAAATAAGGAAGTAACCCGCAACATCCTCCAACAGTTGCACCATCAAACCCACTGGGGAGTACAGGCCATGTGCGACACAATTCTGAGGGACTATGTATGCAAAGGAATATACACACTGGCCCAGCAAGAGATAACTGGATGTCCGACGTGCCAGCGGATAAACAAGAAAGTGATGCGATCCACTCCAAGAGGTGGCCAGCCACTGGCCATGAGACCGTTCCATAGAGTCCAGATCGACTTTACCGAACTACCCTCAGTGCAGAGATGGAAGTACCTGTTAGTAATAGTGGATCATTTTACCCACTGGGTGGAAGCATACCCGACCACAAAGGCCGATGCGCCTACAGTAGCCCGAATACTACTAGAAAACATAATCCCCAGATATGGGATCATGGGGTCCATAGACTCGGACAGAGGGACACACTTTGCCTCCAAGACGCACCAGTTGATTTGTGATGCATTGAGTATCCAATGGAAATACCATACCCCGTGGCATCCCCAGAGTTCGGGACGGGTGGAAAGGATGAACAGTACCTTAAAGGCGCAATTGACCAAATTAATGCTAGAAACCAAGTTACCCTGGACTAAGTGTCTCCCCATCGCCCTGTTAAGAATCCGAACAGCACCCAGGAAGGATATAGGAATCTCCCCCTATGAAATGCTGTTTGGACTCCCGTATTGGAATAAGGTAGAAGGGTACCCCACGCTACAAGGGGGTGATATTTTTATAAGGAACTATTTACTGGCACTATCTCGTTCCTTTGCAGAACTGCGGAAGAAGGGTCTCTTGGCCCAGACTCCGCCGCTCGACTTTGCTTTACATCAGATCGTGCCTGGAGATTGGGTTCTGGTACGGACCTGGAAGCCGGAGAAGTTACAACCACAGTGGGAAGGCCCTTTCCAGGTCCTGTTAACCACCGAGGCGGCCGTACGAACAAAAGAGAAAGGGTGGACCCCCGCATCCAGAATAAAGGGACCAGTTAAGCCTGAGGGACACACGGAGTGGACCTGTGTTCCCAGTGAAGAACCGTTGGTGGTGAAACTGAAAAGGCAACAAAAATGAACTCAATGTGGACTGTTACATTATTGACTGTAATATATTTAATTCTGTATGTGGGAAAAATAGAAGGGAAATGTGACAAGTGTAGGAACCGAGTTTTGGAGAAAGGAAAAGAACGACCCGGGGCCCTTGTGTCACATTCACATGTAAATGACCAATGTTATGGAAAAGAAAAAGAGGAATGTGAAGAGGGAGGAATAAAATATACCCTGAGAAAGAACAGGGGATACCCCGGTGGATCAGTGAGAGAAGAAAAAGGAGAAGGGAGAAGTTGGAGTGTACGAGAAAGTACATGCCCTGAGACAGAATGGATATGTGAAAGGAAAGAAAAAGGAAGGGCAGAGTTTGGTGGAGTCAGAGAAGAATGGGGAACTTATGGAAAAACAAGACCGGAAATGAAGGAAAACCTGTTTATAGACTTAGCAACTCGAATAGCTACAAGTTTAAATGTAAGTGACTGTTGGGTTTGTGGGGGACCCCACATGAGCGAGCAATGGCCATGGATAGGTGAGAGTTTGAGTGTGTGGGAGCTATTGGCTCATGATTGGGATAAGAAAAGGACTGGGAGGACGCAAGAATGGAAGTTAACAAACTATCCGGAAGGACAAGTATGTGTAGAAAGAAAAGGGAAGGTGAAAGTAGGAGAAAGCCCATGTCAGAGTATAAAGTTGGCTAAAACAAAAAATAATGCCACTTGGTGGCCCGAGGAGCCGACTTGGTACATAACTAAAGGGGCAAAGGACAATTGTACGGCTATGGGAAACAATTCGGGAATCTGGAATTGCAGTGGGCATAACCCGTACGAAGGAATTCCCAGTGTTTGGAAAGCCTGGCGGAAAGCAAAGAAAGGAGGATTTGTCCCAGAAGGTCTGTTCTGGATTTGTGGGAATCAGGCATACACCAAATTGCCGAAAGGATGGGGAGGAGTTTGTTTCTTAGGCCTTATAAGGCCAGAGTTCTTCCTCCTACCCCAGGATGAAGATAGGGAATTGGGAATCAAGTTATTTGACTCACTGAGAAGGGAGAAGCGGGAGATAAAGGTGGGAGAATGGGGCGATGAGTGGCCTCCAGCACGCATCATTGAATATTACGGACCAGCAACTTGGGCCCAGGATGGGTCATGGGGTTACCGAACCCCGGTATATATGTTAAATCGAATAATACGCCTACAAGCTGTAGTAGAGGTGATCACCAACCAAACCGCATTGGCTCTGGAATTGCTGGCTGAGCAGCAAAGCCAGATGAGAACAGCCATATACCAAAATCGATTAGCATTGGATTACCTATTGGCCTCCGAGGGAGGGGTCTGTGGAAAGTTCACTCTGACAAACTGTTGCCTAAAGATAAATGATAATGGAAAGGCAGTGTTGAAAATATCCGACAAAATTCGGAGGTTGGCCCATGTGCCAGTACAAACTTGGAGATCCTTAGGGAACCTGAGTTGGCTGGATAGTCTGCTGGGAGGAAGCTGGTGGCGAATAGCCCTGTTAATATTAGGCGGAATACTCATAATGATAATCATATTACCATGCTTAATACCCTGCTTGAGAGCATTAATAACGCGAGTAGTAGTACAGGTAATGCAGCCAGGGAACCCAGCTGAACCGGCTAAAATGCTGTTGCAACGAGGCAGAGAACTGGAAGAGTGGAATCCCTGGACAAATCCTTAGCACACTCTAAAAAGAAAAAGGGTGGAATTGTAAGAAGAGAAAGGGTTAAGGTTAGACTGTGCTAAGATCTAAGCTTACAAAACATATGCTGACACATTGCTAAATAAGGATATAAGATTCTTGCAAAACTGTATAGGTACAATCTGTACCTTGTGGTAATCATGAAGAACTAAAAAGGAGTCATTAAGCTAGGAGCTGAGAGCGGAGGTGGATGGAACAGATGGAGATAAGCTGTACTCTTGTGGCTAACTCCAAGGCCGATGAGTGTTTGAAAACTTGGCAGACATGGCTCTGCGGATGGCTAACTCCAAGGACAGAGGATATGAGAAAATGTGTATGTGACCCCCGAAATGTACAAGCCTGTGGGGAGGGGGAGAGTGGAGCTGACTATGAATAATTGTAGGAACGATACAGCAACTGAGGGACACGTGATAACCTACTTGAAACTGTATAAAAGGAAATGAAATGTAATGCTCTGGGCTCAATACTGCTGGAGCAGTTTTGGGTCCGACTCTGCAGACTCGTGAAAAATAAAGCTTTGCCGCTTTGCAGTTTGCTGAGACTCAGAGTGTAGGATTATTTCTGACAATGGGTATTCACGTATGGTTGAATGGCAAACTTGAAGGGAATTGTTATTTTTTTTAATGTTGTTCTATCTCAATGCATTGTGTAATGATTTGATCTGTTAACAAACTGAAGGCATGTTTTTCACTGTACATTGGTACATGTGACAATAATAAACTGATAGCTATAACAATATGACCGGATTGCACAAAAATGAACTTTACTTTCTCATTCTAATTGATCTCCTTCGTGTAAGGGTTGTGCGTAATTTATGTCTACTTTCTGCTTTTCTCCTGAATGCGGAATCCAGACTGGAGTCGGTGTGTCACAAAGTCCAGTCTGGAGTCGGTGTGTCACAAAGTCCAGTCTGGAGTCGGTGTGTCACAAAGTCCAGACTGGAGTCGGTGTGTCACAAAGTCCAGTCTGGAGTCGGTGTGTCACAAAGTCCAGACTGGAGTCGGTGTGTCACAAAGTCCAGTCTGGAGTCGCTGTGTCACAAAGTCCAGTCTGGAGTCTGTGTGTCACAAAGTCCAGACGGGATTCGGTGTGTCACATAGTCCAGTCTGGAGTCTGTGTGTCACAAAGTCCAGACTGGAGTCGGTGTGTCACAAAGTCCAGTCTGGAGTCGCTGTGTCACAAATTCCAGTCTGGAGTCAGTGTGTCACAAAGTCCAGTCTGGAGTCTGTGTGTCACAAAGTCCAGTCTGGAGTCGGTGTGTCACATAGTCCAGACTGGCTTCGCTGTGTCACAAAGTCCAGACTGGAGTCGGTGTGTCACAAAGTCCAGACGGGATTCGGTGTGTCACAAAGTCCAGTCTGGGGTCGGTGTGTCACAAAGTCCAGTCTGGAGTCGGTGTGTCACATAGTCCAGACTGGCTTCGCTGTGTCACAAAGTCCAGTCTGGAGTCGGTGTGTCACATAGTCCAGACTGGCTTCGCTGTGTCACAAAGTCCAGTCTGGGGTCGGTGTGTCACAAAGTCCAGACTGGCTTCGCTGTGTCACAAAGTCCAGTCTGGAGTCGTTGTGTCACAAAGTCCGGGCTGGAGTTAGTGTTTCTCAGACTCCTGGCTGGTGTCAGTGAGTCACAAATTCCAGGCTGGTGTCAGTGTGTCACAAATTCCAGTCCGGAGTCGGTGTGTCACAAAGTCCGGGCTGGAGTTAGTGTTTCTCAGACTCCTGGCTGGTGTCAGTGTGTCAAAAATTCCAGTCCGGAGTCAGTGTGTCACAAAGTCCGGGCTGGAGTTAGTGTTTCTCAGACTCCTGGCTGGTGTCAGTATGTCACAAATTCCAGGCTGGTGTCAGTGTGTCACAAATTTCAGTCCGGAGTCGGTGTGTCACAAAGTCCGGGCTGGAGTTAGTGTTTCTCAGACTCCTGGCTGGTGTCAGTGTGTCACAAATTCCAGTCCGGAGTCGGTGTGTCACAAAGTCCGGGCTGGAGTTAGTGTTTCTCAGACTCCTGGCTGGTGTCAGTGTGTCACAAATTCCAGTCCGGAGTCGGTGTGTCACAAAGTCCGGGCTGGAGTTAGTGTTTCTCAGACTCCTGGCTGGTGTCAGTATGTCACAAATTCCAGGCTGGTGTCAGTATGTCACAAATTCCAGTCTGGAGTCGGTGTGTCACAAAGTCCAACTGGTGTCAGTGTGTCACAAAGTCCAGTCTGGGGTCGGTGTGTCACAAATTCCAGGCTGGTGTCAGTGTGTCACAAATTCCAGTCCGGAGTCGGTGTGTCACAAAGTCTGGGCTGGAGTTGGTGTTTCTCAGACTCCTGGCTGGTGTCAGTGTGTCACAAATTTCAGTCCGGAGTCGGTGTGTCACAAAGTCCAGGCTGGAGTTAGTGTTTCTCAGACTCCTTGCTGGTGTCAGTGTGTCACAAATTCCAGGCTGGAGTCGGTGTGTCACAAAGTCCAGGATGGAGTCGGTGGTGCCCCTGCTGTTCGCTCGACAGAAGTCAGGCTGTATTGTTGTTGATTATAGAATTCTCTGGCATTAATGGCTCTGGTCTGGACACTTTTTTTTGTGTGGCTGTATTTTACTGATATCTTTATGTGCCTGCTACCTTGTACGTGCTGTGTGTGCTTTCTGCTGTGAGTGACTGTTGCATCTTGTTCCCGGAGTAACACTGTTTCTTTTGGCTGAATTCATGGGTATTCACGTATGGTTGAATGGCAAACTTGAAGGGAATTGTTATTTTTTTTAATGTTGTTCTATCTCAATGCATTGTGTAATGATTTGATCTGTTAACAAACTGAAGGCATGTTTTTCACTGTACATTGGTACATGTGACAATAATAAACTGATAGCTATAACAATATGACCGGATTGCACAAAAATGAACTTTACTTTCTCATTCTAATTGATCTCCTTCGTGTAAGGGTTGTGCGTAATTTATGTCTACTTTCTGTTTTTCTTCTGAATGCGGAATCCAGACTGGAGTCGGTGTGTCACAAAGTCCAGACTGGAGTCGGTGTGTCACAAAGTTCAGTCTGGAGTCGGTGTGTCACAAAGTCCAGACTGGATTCGGAGTGTCAAAAAGTCCAGTCTGGAGTCTGTGTGTCACAAAGTCCAGACTGGAGTCGGTGTGTCACAAAGTCCAGTCTGGAGTCGGTGTGTCACAAAGTCCAGACTGGATTCGGAGTGTCAAAAAGTCCAGTCTGGAGTCTGTGTGTCAAAAAGTCCAGTCTGGAGTCGGTGTGTCACAAAGTCCAGACTGGATTCGGAGTGTCAAAAAGTCCAGTCTGGAGTCGCTGTGTCACAAAGTCCAGTCTGGAGTCTGTGTGTCACAAAGTCCAGACGGGATTCGGTGTGTCACATAGTCCAGTCTGGAGTCTGTGTGTCACAAAGTCCAGACTGGAGTCGGTGTGTCACAAAGTCCAGTCTGGAGTCGCTGTGTCACAAATTCCAGTCTGGAGTCGGTGTGTCACAAAGTCCAGTCTGGAGTCTGTGTGTCACAAAGTCCAGACTGGAGACTGTGTGTCACAAAGTCCAGTCTGGAGTCGGTGTGTCACATAGTCCAGACTGGCTTCGCTGTGTCACAAAGTCCAGACTGGAGTCGGTGTGTCACAAAGTCCAGACGGGATTCGGTGTGTCACAAAGTCCAGTTTGGGGTCGGTGTGTCACAAAGTCCAGTCTGGAGTCGGTGTGTCACATAGTCCAGACTGGCTTCGCTGTGTCACAAAGTCCAGTCTGGAGTCGGTGTGTCACATAGTCCAGACTGGCTTCGCTGTGTCACAAAGTCCAGTCTGGGGTCGGTGTGTCACAAAGTCCAGACCGGCTTCGCTGTGTCACAAAGTCCAGTCTGGAGTCGTTGTGTCACAAATTCCAGTCTGGAGTCGTTGTGTCACAAAGTCCGGGCTGGAGTTAGTGTTTCTCAGACTCCTGGCTGGTGTCAGTGTGTCACAAATTCCAGTCCGGAGTCGGTGTGTCACAAAGTCCGGGCTGGAGTTAGTGTTTCTCAGACTCCTGGCTGGTGTCAGTATGTCACAAATTCCAGGCTGGTGTCAGTGTGTCACAAATTCCAGTCCGGAGTCGGTGTGTCACAAAGTCCGGGCTGGAGTTAGTGTTTCTCAGACTCCTTGCTGGTGTCAGTGTGTCACAAATTCCAGGCTGGAGTCGGTGTGTCACAAAGTCCAGGATTGAGTCGGTGGTGCCCCTGCTGTTCGCTCGACAGAAGTCAGGCTGTATTGTTGTTGATTATAGAATTCTCTGGCATTAATGGCTCTGGTCTGGACACTTTTTTTTGTGTGGCTGTATTTTACTGATAACTTTATGTGCCTGCTACCTTGTACGTGCTGTGTGTGCTTTCTGCTGTGAGTGACTGTTGCATCTTGTTCCCGGAGTAACACTGTTTCTTTTGGCTGTATTCGTGGGTATTCACGTATGGTTGAATGGCAAACTTGAAGGGAATTGTTATTTTTTTTAATGTTGTTCTATCTCAATGCATTGTGTAATGATTTGATCTGTTAACAAACTGAAGGCATGTTTTTCACTGTACATTGGTACATGTGACAATAATAAACTGATAGCTATAACAATATGACTGGATTGCACAAAAATGAACTTTACTTTCTCATTCTAATTGATCTCCTTCGTGTAAGGGTTGTGCGTAATTTATGTCTACTTTCTGCTTTTCTTCTGAATGCGACTTATTTGGTGCTAAACGCTCAAGGTGCTGCTGCAAGGTAGTTTTCATTACACCTGTGTGAGGAAGTACTTGTGTATCTGACAAATTTGACCTTGAGTTTGGAGTTTGCAAGATTGCTTCTCAGCCGGTAGTTAAGGATTAAAAAAAGTGTTCATTTTCAGCGGGGGAGCCCAGGGTGGTGTACGATCCCAGGATATCAGTCTCTGACTACCTTGCACGCTGACGTCGATCACGAGGCACCAGGGATGGGTGGCAGGTCACCCCCTCCACCCCATTAACACCAGAACGGCTGCTGCTTGCTCTCGGTCTGATTTTCAAGGTTGTTAGTGCCGCTGCCAAACAGGAATAAGATTGAGATGAATTTCCACAGCTGGAAGGAGTTAGAACTGGAACCAGATGTCGGAGGGTTTGAAGGGCCTGAGTGATGACAGGTTTGACACGTTCTGTTTGTTACGGAGTCAATTCCATCACTGGGTCTCGACACCGGCTTTGCCCCGCCGCTGGTGGGAATGGTTACGCTGAGCTCCTTCCCGCTTGGCGGTGACTACGCGCCCTCCAGTCACCGACACTGGAGGCAGCTCAGAGAATGAGTTGCCGCTGCTTCGGAGAGACCATTCGGTCCATCAATTTGTTTCCACTCTCAACCCCATTCTCATGGCTTCACCCCCTAACCTTTGATACCCTTAATAATTAACCTCTGCTTTAAATATACCCCATGACTTGGCCTCCACAGCCATCTGTGGCAATGAATTCCACACATGCATGGATGCAGGTCCAGCCCCAACCCCTGATGGTGCCGAGCAACACACACAAAATGCTGGAGGAACTCAGCAGGCCAGGCAGTGTCTATGGAAATGAGTACAGTGGACATTTTGGACTGAGACCCTTCGTCAGGACTGGAAAAAAAGATGAGGAGTCAGAGTAAGAAGATGAGTGGAGGGGAGGAAGAACCACGAGGTGATCGGTGAAACCGGGGTGGGAGGGGTGAAGTAAAGAGCTGGGAGTTTGATTGGTGAAAGAGATACAGGGCTGGAGAAGGGGGTATCTGTTCTGTTCTCTCCTATCAGATTCCCCCTTCTCCAGCCCTTTATCTCTTTCACCAACCAACTTCCCAGCTTTTGACTTCACCCCTCCTGTTTTCACCCGTCAGCTTGACATTTCACCTTTAACCCCCCACTTTCTTACTCCGACCCCTCACCTTTTCTCCAGCCCTGATGAAGGGTCTCGGCCCGAAACGTCGACTGCAATGCTTTCCACAGATGCTGCCTGGCCTGCTGAGTTCCTCCAGCATTTTGTGTGTGTTGCCTGGATTTCCAGCATCTGCAGGTTTTCTCTTGTCTGCCCCTGGCGGTGCCTATATAGGTTTCTACCATACATAGAGTTCCATTGAACAGTACAGCACAGCGCAGGCCATTTGGCCTGCAATGTTGTGCCGGCCCTTAAATAAACCCACTCCAGGATCAGTCGAACCCTCCTATCGTACACAGCCCTCCATTTCACTTCCATCCATGTGCCTTTCTGAGAGTCTCTTAAATGTCCCGAATGCATCACCCCAGGCGACCACCACTCTCTCTGTAAAACACGCTCTGACATTCCCCCCTCACAAACTTTCTACCAATCATCTTAAAAGTATGTCCTCTTGCTGTCCTGGGAAAAGACGCCGTTCTGTAATCTTATCTCTATAATGTTACCTCTCGTCTTCCCTCTCTGCAAAGAGAGAAGCCCTGTCTCACTCAGTCTATCCTCTCATTTGGGCAGCACCCTGGCAAAGCTGCTCTGCATGTTTGCTAATGATTCTACATCCTTCCTATAATGAGCTGGTCCAAACTGAACGCAATACCCCAAGTGTTGTCTAACCAGGGTTTTATGGAGCTGTCATTCCCCTGACTGATAAAAACCAACACACCATACACCTTCTTAACCACCCTACCAACCTGTGCAGCAACTGTGAGAGATCTAGGTACATGGACCCCAAGATCCCTCTGTCCCTCCACACTGATAAGGATCCTGCCATGAACCCTGTATCCTGCCTTCCAGTTTGGCCTTCCAAAGTGAACCACTTCACACTTTCCTGCATTGAACTGCATCTGCCACTTCTCCGCCCAGCTCTTCATCCTGTCGGTGCTCCGATTTCTTCCCACATCCAACAGGGCGAGTTGGGAGATTAATTGGCCGCTCGTGTGTGGGTGAGCGGTGAAATTTGGGACAATGGGTATGCGGGAGGAATAAAATGGGGTTCGTACAAACGACGGCTGATTCATTGTCTTGGTGGTCACCAGGTTCGGATATGGCCCAAGTGCGGAGTGAGACACTGAACTGGGTCGATAGTTCACAGACTTTAACTCGAACAGTGTTAAAGGGAAAAGAAAACAGTAAATGCTCGGCCAAACAGGGCTGTTAACTAAAACTCTCAAATGGAAAATGAAGCCCACATTGCGGCTGAAAAAAACAACTAAAATATAAAATGAATACCACTAGTCTTCTCAGTCAGTTGACTCGACAGTCCAATTTCTCAGGCGAGGCCGAAAGCAAACATGCAGCGAAGCGTTGCTGTGCTGTGTCCAAGCCTCGACAAGCACTACGACGACAAGTATGGAGTTAAATACCATCACAATGAAATAATAATTAGCTGACACGTGCATATTTACAAGCGCAGTTGCCATATTTACTGCGCTGCCGAATCCGTGGTTGTGACAATGGGGTTGACTTCCGTAATGAGCAACCAGTCCCCCCCTGCTCCCCAATATCTGAAATGAGCAATAAAAACAAACATAGCTGTTAAGGGACTCCAACTGTCTACTGAAGATGCAAGAGGCAGCAGATGCCAGAATCCGGGGAAACCAAAAATCTGCTGGAGGGTCTGAGTGTGTCAGGCAGCAATGGCGGGGAAAATGGTTCAAGTCAGGACCCTGAACCAGGACTGAACGTGGAGAAGGGGAGATGGTTGGTATAAAACGGAGAGGGTGGAAGTGGTTAGGTAGAGACCCGAGATGCTTGGTGAGCTGAGGGATCAGGTTTTACCAGATAGGGGAGGGAAGGTGTTCGACATTCAAAGTCAGTTTTATTATCAAAGTACATATACCTCACCACATACATCCCTCAGATTCCGTTTTGTGGGCATTCTTAATAAATCTGTAGAATAGTTACTATAACAGGATCAATGAAAGATCAACCAGAGTGCAGAAGACAACAAACTGTGCAAATGCGAATATAAATAAATGGCAATAAATAACGAGAACATGAGATAATGAGATGAAGAGTCCTTAAAGTGAGATTATTGGCTGTTGGAAGTGAAGTTGAGGGTAGATATCCCACTTTATTCAAGAGCCTGATGGTTTGAAGGTAGGAACTGTTCTTGAACCTGGTGGTGCGAGTCCTGAGGCATCTGTACCTTCTACCTGATAGCAGCAGTGAGAAAAGAGCACGGCCTGGGTGGTGAGGATCTTTGATGATGGATGCTGCTTTCCTACGACAGCGTTTCATGCAGATGTGCTCAATGGTTGGGAGGGCTTTACCCGTGATGGACTGGGCCGAATCCACTACCTTTTGTAGGATTTTCTGTTTAAAGGCATTGGTGTTCCCATACCAGTCAATACATTCTCCACCACACATCCATAGAAGTTTGACAAAGATTTAGATGTCATACCGAATCTCCGCAGACTCCGGAGGAGGTAGAGGAACTGCTGTACCTTCTTCACAATTGTACTTATATGCTGGGTCCGGGACAGGCCCTCTGAAACAGTAACACCCAGGAACTTAAAGTTGCTGACCCTCTCCACCTCTGATCCTCCAATGTGGACTGGCTCATGGATTGAAAATTGGCTGGCTGACAGAAAACAAAGAGTAGTGATTAACAGGTCCCTTTCGGAATGGCAGGCTGTGACCAGTGGGGTACAGCAAGGTTCGGTGCTGGGACCGCAGCTGTTTACAATATACATTAATGATTTAGATGAAGGGATTAAAAGTAACATTAGCAAATTTGCCGATGACACAAAGCTGGGTGGCAGTGTGAAATGTCAGGAGGATGTTATGAGAATGCAGGGTGACTTGGACAGGTTGGGTGAGTGGGCAAATGTATGGCAGATGCAGTTTAATGTGGATAAATGTGAGGTTATCCATTTGGTGGCAAGAACAGGAAGGCAGATTACTATCTAAATGGAGTCAAGTTAGGAAAAGGGGAAGTACAACGAGATCTAGGTGTTCTTGTACATCAGTCAATGAAAGCAAGCATGCAGGTACAGCAGGCAGTGAAGAAAGCTAATGGCATGCTGGCTTTTATAACAAGAGGAATTGAGTATAGGAATAAAGAGGTCCTTCTGCAGCTGTACAGGGCCCTGGTGAGACCCCACCTGGAGTATCGTGTGCAGTGTTGGACTCCAAATTTGAGGAAGGACATTCTTGCTATTGAGGTAGTGCAGCGTAGGTTCACAAGGTTAATTCCCGGAATGGCGGGACTGTCATATGTTGAAAGATTGGAGCGACTGGGCTTGTATACACTGGAATTTAGAAGGATGAGAGGGGATCTGATTGAAACATATAAGATTATTAAGGGATTGGACACGCTGGAGGCAGGAAGCATGTTCCCACTGATGGGTGAGTCCAGAACTAGAGGCCACAGTTTAAGAATAAGGGGTAGGCCATTTAGAACAGAGATGCGGAAAAACTTTTTCACCCAGAGAGTGGTGGATATGTGGAATGCTCTGCCCCAGAAGGCAGTGGAGGCCAAGTCTCTGGATGCATTCAAGAGAGAGTTAGGTAGAGCTCTTATAGATAGCGGGGTCAAGGCATATGGGGAGAGGGCAGGAACGGGGTACTGATTGTGTATGATCAGCCATGATCACAGTGAATGGCAGTGCTGGCTAGAAGGGCCAAATGGCCTACTCCTGCACCTACTGTTCATTGTCTATTGTCTATTGACCCCTGATCTCCCGAAGTCTATAATCGGTCTTACTGACATTGAGTGAGAGGTTGTTATGACACCACTCAGCTAAATTTTCAATCTCCCTCCTGCATGCTGATTCATCACACCCTTTGATACGGCCCACAACAGTGGTGTCATCAGCAAACACGAATATGGCACTGGAGCTGTGCCAAGCCACACAGTCATAAGGGTAAAACGAGAGGAGCAGGGGGCTCAGCACAGGGCCCTGTGGTCCACCTGTGCTGATGGAGATCGTGGAGGAGACGTTGGGAGGCCGTGGCAGGTGGATAGACGGAGGCAGAGAAAGAAAGAGAAAATTGGAGACAGATAGAACAATGTCGGCGGAGAGGAGTTGGAAGCATGGGGCGACGCATTAGTCTCACAACGTCACCGACCCGGGTTCAATTCCCACCGCTGCCTGTACGTTCTCACCCTGACCACGGGACTCCTCTGGGCCCTTAGGGTTCCACACACCTACTGTATGTACACCCTCCCTCCCACACTCCAAGGACATATGGGTAAGTTATATGTCTGCCACGTTGGCACCGGATGCATGGCAACACTTACAGTCCAGGAGCACTACAGCAAAGAAACAGGCCCTTCCGCCCATCTAGTCTGTGCTGAACTGTTATTCTGCCTAGTCCCATCAACCTGCATCAGGAGCTTCGGACCTGCAGGCTGTACCCAGCACATCCTCGATTGAAACGACGCATTCCACTGAACGCTTTGAAGTTTCAAAGTGCGTGTGACAAATAAAGGTAATCTTTAATCTTTTATTTTACTGTGTCTTACTTTGATCTTGTAAAAAATTTACATTTATGTTTTCCTGTGAATGCGGCTTATCTGATGCTGAGAGTGAGTTTTTCATCGCACCAGTGCATACGCGTCTCAAACTCGGCTTTGAGTGGGAGCGGTGAGGCGACTTCAGTAAAGCGAGAGTCCAACTTCCCTGTGCTGCAGGGGGCACCTGTAAACGCCAGGGGGCAGTGTCCGCCGGGTTGTGGGGGCAGCTCCTTCACTGTACCACTCCGTAATTAATATTTCAGTTTACCTTCTAAATCGGTTGGTTAAGCATCCTTGTTTATTTAAATAATTAATTGCGGGTTATATGTAAAAAAAAATCACAAATTGTAAAAGTCATCACGCTACGTACGCGCCTCGCTTAAAGTAAAGACGAAGTTACACCTGTGTTTAAAGGTCTTTAAGCAAAGACCCGTGTTTCGGACTCTGGTGTTTTCCTTTGAATTAATATAATGTTTTAAAGTTGCAAAATGCAATTGGTAGTGTCAAGAGGGACAACTTTCAATAAGCGGTAATTGCTCCTCGGGTAAACCTCTTCAACTACAATAGTGCTGGAGGCAGGAAGTACGGGGAGGTGGGAGTGGGACTGGGAATGGGAGGAAGTTAGGTAGGTTATTAATGAAGAGGGCCAGCACGGTAGCGTAGCGGCTGGAGTAACACTTCACACTACCGGTGACCTGGGCTCCATTCCCGCGGCTCTCCTCCCGGCGCCCCGGTCTCCTCCCGCATTCCAAACATCTACGGGTTAGTAAGCGACGGGCCTGCTGTATCTGCACGAGAAGTATGGCGACCCTTGCGGCCTAGGTATTGGCGTTGAATTATTGTTGTCACACAGTGAAAAGTTTTTTTTTTGCGTGCCGTCGAGACAGGTGGAGAAATGGGAAGAGAAGACGGTGTTGCAGAGAAACTGTATTGGAGGTAGACACATGAAGTGCAGGAGCAGATTCAGAGATCCGCGGATCAGCTGTTAGTGTAAGCAGGGCATTTGAAGAGCCCGACGGGGGGGGGGTGGGGAAGATTTTGACGGGATCACCTTTCCACCGGGAGGGTGGTGGGTTTATAGAGCAAGCTGCCAAGGGAAGTGATAGAGGTGTGCGCAATTAGAATGTTTAAACATACTTCAACATGGACGGAGACTTTTCCCCAGGTTGGAAAGGGCTTATACAAGGGGGCATAATTTTAAGGAGATTGGAGGAATGTCAGAGATAGTTTTTTTTACACACATAGGGTGATGGGTACATGGAAGGAGTTACCAAGGGTGGTGATTGAGGCAAATATATTAGGGGCATTGAAGAAACTCTTAGGCCCATGGTTAAAACAAAAATAGAAGGCTATGTGGGAAGGGATGGTTAGATAGATCTTGGAGGATGGAGTCATAGAGAAGTGCAGCACAGAAACAGTCCTTTTGGCCCATCTAGTCTGTGCTGAACCGTTTAAGCTGCCCACTCCCATTGACCTGCACTGGGACCATAGCCCTCTGTGCCCCTGCCGTCCATGTACCTATCCAAACTTCTCTGAAATGTTGAAATCCAGCTTGTGTGCATGACTTGCACTGGCAGCTCATTCCACATTCTAGTGACCCTCTGAGTGAAGACATTTCCCCTCATGTTGCCCTTAAAATTTTCACCTTTCACCCTCAACCCATGACCTCTGGTTGTAGATCCACCAAACCTTAGAAGAAAAAGCCTGCTTGCATTTACCCTCTCTATACCCCTCAAGGTTTTGTACACCTCTATCAAATCTTCTGCATTTCAAGGAATAAAGTCCTAACTTATTCAATCTTTTCTTATAAGTTGGGTTCTCCGGACCCGGCAACATTTTTTCTGTACTTTTATAATTGTAGTTACATCCTTCCTCTAGGTAGGTGACCAAAACTGCGCACAATACTCCAAGTTAGGCCCCACCAATGTCTGATACAACTCCAACATAACATCCCATCTCCTGTACTCAGTACAGTGATTTATGTAGGCCAATGTGCCAAAAGCTTTCTTTACAAATCTCTCTACCTGTGGTGTCACTTACAAAGAATTATGGACCTATATTTCCCAGATCCCTTTGTTCTGCCACACTCCTCAGTGCCCTAACGTTCACTGTGTAAGACCTACCCTGTTCGGTCCTACCGAAACGCAAAACCTGGCATTTAACTGCATGAAATTCCATCTGGCATTTTTCAGCCCAATTTTTCCAGTCAATGCAGATCTCTCTGCAAGTCATGATAGATTTAGATAGTTAGATAGAGCTCTTATAGATAGCGGGGTTAAGGGATATAGGGAGAGGGCAGGAACGGGGTACTGATTGAGTATTATCAGCCATGATCACAGTGAATGGCGATGCTGGCTAGAAGGGCCAAATGGCCTACTCCTGCACCTACAGTCCATTGTCTATTGCCTGCCCCGCTGTCCACTGCACCCTTAATCGTGGTGTCCTCGCAACTTTGCTGATCCAGAAAATAACGTTATCATCCAGATCATTGGTATAGAGTAGGTTAACAGGTTGGCACAACATTGTGGGCTGAAGGGCCTATACTACGATGTACTATTTTGTGGTCTGTGCTCATGGTTTGGGAAGGTTGAGAGGGTAGTGGGCCAAATGTGGAGAAGTTAGTTTAACTCGTGTAGAAAATGGTCAGCATGAATGAGATGGGGCAGAAGGCTTGTTTTTTCATGCTATATTGCTCTGAACACCTTTCACACTCTGGTTCCAGCACATGTTGTAAAGGAGGATAAAGAGGTGGGAAGTTTGAGGAGGGAATTCCAAAACTCCGGGCCTATGACTTCCAACTGTTCTGTGCACTGATTAGTTTTGATCCAGAGAAAATCCGTCATCTCCGAGGATTTCCTAGACTTTACCTGCTGGAAATTCTCCTCTCCGTTATGGTAAGGGAGGTAAGAAGCTGCAGAGAGTGGTGAACTCTGCCCCATCCTTCACAGGCACGGCCCTCACCACCATCGGTGATATCCACAGGGGGCGCCACATCAGGAAGGCAATATCCATCATCAAATATTCAGATTTGGAAGAGGGGACTGAGTGTAGCATAGCAAAATGACACTAAACTGAGTGGAAAAGCAAATTGTACAGAGGAGGTGGAGAGTCTGCAGAGGGATATAGATAGGTTAGGTGAGTGGGCCAAGGTCTGGCAGATGGAATACAACTTTGGTAAATGCGAGATCATCTGCTTTGGAAGGAATAATAGAAGATAGATAGATAGATACTTTATTCATCCCCATGGGGAAATTCAACTTTTTTTTCCAATGTCCCATACACTTGTTGTAGCAAAACTAGTTACATACAATACTTAACACAGTAAAAAATATGATATGCATCTAAATCACTATCTCAAAAAGCATTAATAATAGCTTTTAAAAAGTTCTTAAGTCCTGGCGGTTGAATTGTAAAGCCTAATGGCATTGGGGAGTATTGACCTCTTCATCCTGTCTGAGGAGCATTGCATCGATAGTAACCTGTCGCTGAAACTGCTTCTCTGTCTCTGGATGGTGCTATGTAGAGGATGTTCTGAGTTTTCCATAATTGACCGTAGCCTACTCAGCGCCCTTCGCTCAGCTACCGATGTTAAACTCTCCAGTACTTTGCCCACGACAGACCCCGCCTTCCTTACCAGCTTATTAAGACGTGAGGCGTCCCTCTTCTTAATGCTTCCTCCCCAACACGCCACCACAAAGAAGAGGGCGCTCTCCACAACTGACCTATAGAACATCTTCAGCATCTCAGTACAGACATTGAATGACGCCAACCTTCTAAGGAAGTACAGTCGACTCTGTGCCTTCCTGCACAAGGCATCTGTGTTGGCAGTCCAGTCTAGCTTCTCGTCTAACTGTACTCCCAGATACTTGTAGGTCTTAACCTGCTCCACACATTCTCCATTAATGATCACTGGCTCCATATGAGGCCTAGATCTCCTAAAGTCCACCACCATCTCTTTGGTCTTGGTGATATTGAGACGCAGGTAGTTTGAGTTGCACCATATCACAAAGTCCTGTATCAGTTTCCTATACTCCTCCTCCTGTCCATTCCTGACACACCCCACTATGGCCGTGTCATCAGCGAACTTCTGCACATGGCAGGACTCCGAGTTATATTGGAAGTCTGATGTGTACAGGGTGAACAGGACCAGAGAGAGTACGGTTCCCTGCGGCACTCCTGTGCTGCTGACCACCGTGTCAGACCTACAGTCTCCCAACCGCACATACTGAGGTCTATCTGTCAAGTAGTCCACTATCCAATCCACCATGTGAGAGTCTACTCCCATCTCCGTTAGTTTGTGCCTTAAGATCTTGGGCTGGATGGTGTTAAAGGCACTAGAGAAGTCAAGGAATGTAATCCTCACAGCACAACTGACCCCATCTAGGTGAGAGAGTGATTTGTGCAGCAAATACGATCAGATTATTATTTAAATGGTGAAAGATTGCAGCATGCTGTTGTGCAGAGGGACTTGGGAGTGCTTGTTCATGGATCGCAAAATGTTGGCTTGCAGGTACAACAGGTTATTAAGGAGGCAAATGGGATGTTGGCCTTCATTGCTAGAGGGATTGAATTCAAGAGCAGGGAGGTCATGCTGCAACTGTACAGGGTACTGGTGAGGCCGCACCTGGAGTACTGTGTGCAGTTCTGGTCTCCATACTTGAGGAAGGATATACTGGCTTTGGAGGCAGTGCAGAGGAGGTTCACCAGGTTGATTCCAGGGATGAAGGGGTTAACCTATGAGGGGAGATTGAGTCACCTGGGTCTATACTCTCTTGGATTCAGAAGAATGAGAGGGGATCTTACAGAAACATACAAAATTTTGAAAGGGATAGATAAGATAGAAGTAGGAAAGTTGTTTCCATTGGTGGGTGAGGCTAGAACTAGGGGACATAGGCCTCAAGATTCAGGGGAGAAGATTTAGGATGGAGATGAGGAGAAACTGTTTTTCCCAGAGAGTGGTGAATCTGTGGAATTCTCTGCCCAGAGGAGTAGTTGAGGATTATTCACTAAATATATTTAAGATACAGTTAGATAGATTTTTACGTAGTAAAGGAATTAAGGGTTATGGGGAAAAGGCAGGTAGATGGAGCCATGACCTTATTGAATGGCGGGGCAGGCTCGATGGGCCGGATGGCCGACTCCTGCTCCTATTTCTTATGTTCTTACGTTGGCAGCACCCATCAGAGAGGAGATGCAGAACCCTGAGGTCCCACTTCTCCAGGTTCAAGGACAGCTACTTCCCTTCAACCTCAGCAACAGAACACCTCTGGCCCGACCATGGACTTGTCTCTGATTGAGTCATTGTTTTTAAACACTAACGTCTTGTTCTTGCTCAGTTTCTTTCTCCCTCGACTTGTACAATTATATCCTGCGTGTTTGCTGTGTGGCTGGGATGCTTCTCACCGTACCTGTATCTCACTGTATTTCACGACAAAGAACCCTACATGATAAAATTGAGGGGTTACGACTAACCTATCTCAATAAACCAGTGCTATGACCCCTTCAACTAGCTTGCACTAAGATGAACTTTTTAAAATTCTAATTATGTCTAATCTTGCACAAATTGTATGTAATTTATGTTTAATTTTCTGTTTTCTCATAAATGCTGCTTATTTGATGCCTGTGATTCTGCCGCAAGTAAGACTTTCAGCACACCTGTGCCCGCGTGCATTTGTGCAGATGGGCCAATAAACTCAAACTTGACTTTAAAGAGTTAAGCAGGCAGGTCATTAAGTGACCTGTCTGGTTCCAATTAAGCAAACACTGCATTAAAGAATCTGATATGTGTATATTAATCTACCAGAATTTGTACAAGTTTATCATTTACCTCAAGCATGTCAGAATTGGTTAAGTTTCCCTGAGAAATTCTTGGGACGTTTGTGAGCTGTGAGTGGAATTGCTTCATTCACCAAATCAGCTCTGCTCGAAGGCCGGACCTTGAAAACCTCATCAGCGCTCAGCTGAGCTTTAATCTTGTTTGTTTTCTCTACGTTGATCCGAGAGCCTTTTTCCTCCGTGACCTTCCCTTTACATGTCTGATCTGATGAAAACGAAACCACAGGCAACTTGTGTCGGA
This sequence comes from Hemitrygon akajei, assembly GCF_048418815.1. Taxonomy (NCBI): domain Eukaryota; kingdom Metazoa; phylum Chordata; class Chondrichthyes; order Myliobatiformes; family Dasyatidae; genus Hemitrygon; species Hemitrygon akajei. The sequence continues at coordinate 12,565,273 of NC_133146.1, read as the reverse complement.
GTGGGCAGCGAAGGGGGCTGACACCTGATAGGGGTTAACGCTTCAAGAAGCTGCAGCTGGGTCTCTCTTATTTTGGTCGACATGGCACCGTTGATTAACATCACTTAAAGTTTATTTTTAAAAAATTAGAAGTAAAAATAATTGCATTAATACTTTCACTGAGAGCGAGCAGAGGTGAAGGGATAGGGACAGTGATAAAATGGGACACACAGAACGTAGACCCATCCAGTACGGTATAGGCCCTTCAGCCCATAATGTTGAGCCAACCTTATAATTTATTTCAACATTAATCTAACGCCTCCCGCCTTCATAACCCTCCATTGTTTTTATCTACTGTATATGCCTATCTCAGGGTCTCTTAAATGCCCCTAATATATCTGCTTTAACACCCACCACTCTCTGTGTGAAAAAAACTACCTTTGACATCCCCCCCTCCCCATACTTGCCTCCAATCACCTTAAAATTATATCCCCTCATATTAGTCGTTTCCGCCCTGGGAAAAGTCTCTGACTCTCCGCTCCATCTGTGCCTCTTATCATCTTATACTCCTCTATCAAGTCACCTCTCATCCTCCTTCACTCCAAAGAGAAAAGTCCTAGCTCACTCAACCTTTCCTCATAAGATGTACTCTCTAATCCGGGGAGCATCCTGGTAAATCTTCTCTGCGCCCTCTCTAAATCTTCCACATTGATGCACCATCAATAACTCTCGGAGATGGGAGGCAAAAGATAGGCTTTTATTAGCAGCAAGCGTGACCACAACATCCTGGAGACTGAGGGAGGAGCAGTGCCTCCAATCGCCTTTATACAGGGGTCTGTGGGACGAGCCACAGGAGCAGTCAGCAGAGGGGCGTGTCCAGACAGGTATACACATAGTTTACCACACACATCTTTCCTAATAACGAGGTGACTCAAGCTGAACATGATACTCCAAGTGTAGTCTAACCAGAGTTCTATAGATCTGCAATATTACCTCGCGGCTCCTGAACTCAGTCCCTCAAATGAGCCAAGTCTCTGTAACGGCCACACCACCACAGTTCAATTAGTGATCCTTGCTCTGGATTCATCACC